>NC_067400.1:549527624-550132624 GCF_016432865.1 Antechinus flavipes | reverse complement strand
CTCTCTGGCCCAAAGAGCTTCAAGGGAGGTATGAACTCATTGAACTCCAATGAGTAAAGGTGTGAACACAAGCCTTGTATTAATTAGTTCTACTTAGTACCTTGTTTCAGGTTCTGGCCAAAACAACTTCTTGTAAGATTAGATCAACTCTAATTACTTAGCAGTTAGTAAGGATTACAACAATGGTGTAATTTTGATCTGACAATAAATACCAAGAATACAGACGTTCTCCACCAGCCCCCAACCACACATAGAAGCATCCATTTACATCAATTGAAGAAATATTGGATGATGTGTATAAGTTCCCATTACTTGGCAGTATACTTTCCAGATATGATGAAGTTGGTACACTCATTGATAGAGCTAGTGAAGCATTTAGAAGCCTCTGAAGGAAAGAGTAGGAGAAAAGAGGTAAGAGAATGCCTATCTAACTGAAGGTCTACAGTGCCATTATGTTGGTCTCATTATATACCTGTGAAACCTGAAGAGTATACCAGTTCCACAGTAAAGTAAATTGCCTCTATTTGAATTATCTTAAGAAGATTTTGAAGATTACCTACCTGCCAAGATAAGGTATTGAACAAAGGTCCTATCTCCAGATGAAGTGCCAGTCATTCAAATTCTATTATAGAATGATACTCTGATGGGCTGGCCACATTGTTTAAATGGTAAATGTGTATTTGCCTAAAAGACTAGTTTATGGAGAACTCACACAAAGACCACCCCACATGTCATGTCCTTGTCAAAGAAGATGTTCCATTCTATAAGCAAAGCAGAATTACAGTAACTCAAAATATGAGATGCATGAATTTAAAGACATCTCCATTCCAAATATTCAAATAGGTAATAGTATTATGTCCTGATTGTTACAGAATCATCTGAGCTCATATTGGTCTGATCAGTCATAGTGAGACAGTTAGTGATGTCATTTTGATCCTCTTTGAAGATGAAAGACAACAGCAAAGTATCAGCCTTGTTTATGAGTTAAGAGATCATTGAAGTCTAAACATGTTAAACTAGGTCCTCAAAGTTATACTAAGTAATAGTTGAGGTGAAAGTTCATTTATTTATTTGTTTGTTTATTTGTTTATTTATTATTTTTAAATAACTTTTTATTGACAGAACCCATGCCAGGGTAATTTTTTACAACATTAATCCTTGCACTCACTTCTGTTCTGATTTTTCCCCTCCCTCCCTTCACCCCCTCCCCAAAAAGGCAAGCAGCCCTATACATGTTAAATAGGTTACAGTATATCCTAGATACAATATATATGTGCAGAACCAAACAGTTCTCTTGTTGCACAAGGAGAATTGGATTCAGAAGGTATAAATAACCCGGGAAGAAAAACAAAAATGCAAGCAGTTTATATTCATTTTCCAGTGTTCTTTCTTTGGGTGTAGCTGCTTCTGTCCATCCTTGATCAATTGAAACTGAATTAGATCTCTTTATCAAAGAGATCCATTTCCATCAGAATACATCCTCATACAGTATCGTTGTTGAAGTATATAATGATCTCCTGGTTCTTCTCATTTCACTTAGCATCAGTTCATGTAAGTCTCTCCAGGCCTTTCTGAAATCATCATGTTGGTCATTTCTTACTGAATAATAATATTCCATAATATTCATATAACATAATTTATTCAGCCATTCTCCAATTGATGGGCATCTACTCAATTTCCAGTTTCTGGCCACTACAAACAGGGCTGCCACAAACATTTTGGCACATACAGGTCCCTTTCCCTTCTTTAGTATCTTTTTGGGGCATAAGCCCAGTAGAAACACTGCTGGATCAAAGGTATGCACAGTTTGGTAACTTTTTGAGCATAGTTTCAAATTGCTCTCCAGAATGACTGGATGTATTCACAATTCCACCAACAATGTATCAGTGTCCCTGTTTTCCCACATCCCCTCCAACATTCTGCATTATCTTTCCCTGTCACTCTAGCCAATCTGACAAGTGTGTAGTGGTATCTTAGAGTTGTCTTAATTGATATAATCAAAATTTTCTATTTTGTGGTCAATAGTGATCTCTAGTTCTTCTTTGGTCATAAATTCCTTCCTCTTCCACAGATCTGAGAGATAAACTATCCTATGCTCTTCCAATTTATTTATAATCTCACACTTTATGCCTAGGTCATGAACCCATTTTGACCTTATCTTGATGTTTGGTGTTAAGTGTGGATCAATGCCTAGTTTCTGCCATACTAATTTCCAATTTTCCCAGCAACTTTTGTCAAATAATGCATTCTTATCCCCAAAACTGGGGTCTTTGGGTTTGTCAAACACTAGATTATTAAAGTTATTGGCTGTTTTGTCCTTTGAACCTATTCCATTGATCAACTAGTCTATTTCTTAGCCAATACCAGATGGTTTTAGTAACTGCTGATTTATAATATAATTTTAGATCTGGTACAGCTAAACCAGAGGTGAAAGTTTAGATGAGAATGCTAGTTTTCTCTCTCTTAGTAATGTTCTATCAATGATTCTTAAAGCATAGACACTGTCTTCATTACAAACGTTTTCCAAAATTGTCATTGTTCTTTAAATACTCTCAGAGTTACTGTAGCAATTTTAATTTTTATTCTGGTTATAATAAATTAGGAAAAAAATAGGGAAAATTAAAATAGAACCTAATATGAAATTTCAAAGTTTGTACTTCATGCAACAATCTGAGGATGAGAAGGAAAGAATAATAATAGTTTCTGATGCACAGAGATGTATACAATAATTATCACATTTCTATTGTAAGGGCTGGAATATATTGAATAGTAAAGTCCCTGTTGTAAAAATTTCATATGATAATGATCCAGCTGGCTCTCAGTTTGGTGATTTTTATTAAGTATTTAGTATTTTATTAAGTATTTTTATTAAATATTAAAGATACTTTTAGTTCACGTTTTGAAATGATTTCAATAAACAATTACATTCACATCTCTGTTACTTCCCTCACCAAAACTACTTTTCTTGAGTACCACTTTCTGATATATTCACTATTCCTATTAGAAGGTAAATTCCTTAAGAGCAGGGTCTAGTGTTTTTGCATTTGTATTCTCAATTCCTAGCATATACTGTTTGACACATGTTATAGGTTTATATATGTTCTTATATTCATTGAAGTATTTAATATTTGCTTTTCTGCTATATATATGTATATGTGTATATATACATATTTATGTATGTATATATATACATACATATATATGTATATGTATATATGTGTGTATATATATATATATATATATATATATAATGATCATTTATTTGAATAGATAGTTAAATGTTTCCTACTTTCCCCTGATGAGTAAAGAAAGAATTTATATAGTACTTATTAAGTTCCAGGAATGTTATAGTTTGAGATTCAAAATAAAATTGTTAATAATGGAAAATGAAAAAGATTTTAATACCTTTGTTACTTTGACAGATTGGTCAAAGCTAAAAAAAATGAGAACGTTATAGCAAGACATTTGGACTTCTAAAAATTAAGCAACTCCCTACAGCCTCATCTTATACAGATTAATGACATAGTTTAAATCACAAACACATGGTAAGATAGATCTTGCTTATGCAATCCCTTCTTTTGCTTTTTTCTGGAATATCCTTAAGAAAGGCTCTCATGAGCTTTGGGATATTTCTGTTTCTAAAGTCTCAGGACAGCATTTCTTCCTCCTCATATTTTATTACTTCTCCTTCTGGCCCAGGGTGACATGAAGAATCCTGGGAAAATATAACAGAAATGTTTGTGAGTTTTTTCCTCCTTTTAGATTCCAGAATAGTTTTGGGTAAACTTGAGTTTTTTCCTTTTTCACTCAATTGGTAAACATTTTATTTAAATGTCTCCCTTTCTGAATTGAATATATATTTGTCAGTCTGAATGATTGTAAACAAAACTAATTTTTTCATTTTCTTTGCTTTCTTCAATTACAATAGCTATATAGTACCCTTATTTACAAAGAACTTGCATATTGTCTCATTTACCTATTTTCTCATTTGATCCTCACAGCTGCTCTTACTTTCCCCATTTTCATAGAAAATGAAACTGAGGCTGAACTAGGTTAACTGTCTTCCCTAATGTCACACATTTATTAAATATAACAAACAGGATATGATATCAAGTCTTTAATTAGTCTAAAGTTCTATCCACTTAATTTTAGGTTTTGAAGTCTTTTTGTTTTTAGAAATAGCAACCTGTATGAAACAAAACTGGAAAATAAAGTCCAATTTATTGACATTGGAGCTAGATACTTGTTTTTTCTAACATAGTGGCTTAAGTTTTGCCATCAGATATAATCTAGTCAACAATCTAGCCTTGTATTTCTCTTAAAAGAAATGAATAATAAGTTCATGGTAATGTGATTGCCATTTACAGGAAGTGTCATCACCATTATCTATATCTATGCTCCCACTATGATGAGCCCTGATGAGGTTAAGAAAAAATTATGAAGATTTGGAGACTGTCATCATCATTGTGTTGAAAGGAAATAATCTTATAATTCTGGGTGACTTTAACGCCAGAATAGACATAGACTGTCAGATAAGGCAGGGAATCTTTGGAATGACTGGAGTCAGAAACAATAGCAACAATTGTTACTTACTATTGAAGACCTGTGCAGCTGATTACTTCTCATGACTACCACTGCCTTCCAGTTACCTAATGCAACAAAACACTGTGGATGTCCCCTCACAGTGAGTACTGGAATTTAATAGACTATATTATTGTAATGAGAAGACAGGATATGAGAATGATGAAGGTGATATGTGGCACAGAGTGCTGAATTGATTATAGAACATAAACTTATGTTCTCCAAGCTAAACATAAACATTTTACAAAAACAGCACCTCTAAGGCAAGATTACTATCAAATAACTCAAAACCAACACATTAGATTGCTTTTCCATGTATGAATAATTTATTATTGATCAGGAGGGAAAGCTGAATTAAAACATAGTAAGACTGAAGTAGAAAAGGGAAAAGCAGCATTACTCATCAGAATATTGGCACCTCATTTACTCATTTGAACACTGGCAAACACCAGGATTGGTTTGATGAAAATGGTGGGGAAATAAAAAGTGTAGTTAGAATGGGGGTTACCAGGGACAGTAACTAGGAACCCTACTCAGAGGAAGAAGAGGTGATAGATGAAGCTATCATGAATGACTCACATCCAGACAGCTTTTCCTAGGACATATACTAAAAAAAATTTCCCCAAAATCCCTGCTTTTATTTCTTCAAAGGAGTAGAGGCAATGGAAACAGTGGTATTACACACAGTGAAAAGAGTGCTCAGGTGGCCTAGGATACAAGCACATAATGTTTAAAAGACATTAAGTATTGCGTAGAGAGGATAACAGGCATATGAAAATGACCTTTTTCAGTCTTGAAAGGTTAGGTTTTACCCAACTAATAAAGTTTTCAACAAAAACCAAAACAATTTGAAGCTTCTGAAAGGGGATAGATGTATAAAAGTCCATCTGCTACTCCTCCTCTGGTTAGGGCTGAATTCTAAAAGGTTTAAAGTTCTGGTGAGGGCAAAAATACTCTGAACCTAGTGGGAAGTTCAAACCTCCAATAGTTGGCCTAGGATGAGCTTAGAGGCTTCCCCAATTAGAAAGGCTGTAGCAGCTGCTGCTCTAAAGCAAGAGGGTCACTTCAAAGACACCCAGTTTCTTTGAGAAGGCTACAAAACCCAGCATGCCCAGGAAAAGTGTGCTGCTGCTTCTTTGAGGAAGGTTCAAGGAGTGGTAAGATTGCTTTCTCTTTGTGGTAAGCAGAAGGGAGTGGAAGTTAATCCATGGCCCAAATACTTAACAGACTGATCAGTAATGTGGGATTTAAGGCAAAGAAACCATCATCCCAGAAGGCCAGAAAGTTAAGGGTTTTTTCAAGAACAGTGAAAAACAATGAAGTGCCACAAACATTTAAGAGCAATAATTGAGCTAACATATTTTCCAAAGGGAAAAGTATAAGAAGTCAATGTAATGATGTTATTTATATTACTACATTTTATAGAATTTTTATTCCCTAAAGGCCTTAGCTGAAGACCATAGACTAGGTTAATCGCAAATCTGGTCTGTTTTGCTGCACTCAGGACTCAGAAGCAACTGTCTCATTGTGTAAGGGACTCTTAACATGTACTTTTTGGTTTCATATCCAACTTTACGAGGTTGTGAAAATTTGATTAGGTTCATATTTTTCTTAAGCGTAAAACACATTAATATTTTGTATTTGGAAAATATAAATATGTCATTTTAATGTATTTCTTCATTGTATTTGAAAAAGAAACTTTTAAGATTAATTGTTTAGTTTCTTCAAGTCATGTTTGACTCTTCATGACCCTATTTGGAATTTTCTTAGCAAAGATACTGGAGATAGTTGCCATTTCCTTCTCCAGATATTTTATAGGTGAGGATATTGAAGCAAACATCTTCAAGTGACTTGCCCAGAGTCACTGTGCTAGTAAGTGTCTGCGGACAGATTTGAACTCAGGAAGATGTGTCTCTTACTTTGACATGAAATATTTTTTTTTCTGATTAATAAAAAAATATTTAATCATTTTCAAGAGCTTTAAATGCTAATGCTTTAGGGGAGGTGATTTTCATTGCACAGAGTTGTAATGGGCTGAGGCTTGAGTTGATGCACTGAGGTCCCAAGCACATGAGGCTAAATAGTAATTGGACCATACTCTATTAATGTATATGCTTGGAGAAAGAATGGCCCTCGCCCACTCTTTGTGCAAGTCCTGATGTGTTGTATAGGAAATGACGATTTTGATGGGTGGAGGCAGGGGAGTGGAAAAGGAAGGGGAAGGAGAGACTTTTGGGATTGCCATTGCCACGGTTGGCTCAGCTCGTGTCTCTCTCTCTGCTAGCTGGCTTCCTGTCGCACCTGCCCATATTTCTATCGCAATCTTTCTTGCCTATATTTGCTATCGCAATCTTTATTCACCTCTTCACTTCAATAAATATTGAAGATTTTTCCCTTAACCTGAATTCCTGACTCTGGCTGATTTTAAATATGCGGTCATTACATTTGGCGCCCAAGCGTGGGAATCAAGGACCCTACTTTCACTGAAGAAGTCTCCAGTGACCAGGAACTTAGGTGAGTATAAGACAAACAGGGAACTTATTTTCTTAAAGACTAAACTAGTAACTTTTTGGCTGAAATGGGACAGATTCTAGATAAAGATTCTCCATCCCCCACCCCAACCCCTCCACCCCCAGTCCCACCCAGGAGTGGTGCTATAGAAAGCCTGCTTAAGCTGATAGAAGAGCAAGGGCTACTTGTAACTTGGGAACACGCAGCCAAACTTCTGGCTATATTAAAACGCACCTCCCTTTGGTTCTTAGAGGAAGAGCAAATCTCTCTAGATAACTGGGCATTGGTTGGTCAACAGCTCTCCGCATATAACAATGAAAACGGTCCTCATTCAGTTTCCTTCGAGGCATTTTATTTATACAATATGATACAGTTGGCCTTAAAATACAGTATAAGTTCTAGGAGAAAAGGAAAAAACTCTAAGAATGGCCAAATGCGGAAGCCTGAGATAAAGGAGGAAGACAAAGAACAGATTAATGGCCATATCCCCACAGGACATGGAGACTTAAGTGAGACTCAAGGGTGGGGTGAATCTGAGGCAGCTTCAGCCCCACCTGAGGAGCAGGTAATTGGCTCTCCTCCATCAACTCCACCCTCTGGGATGGAGGGAGGAGGGGCAGTGGGGGGAGCAGTGACAGCACCAGCACCTCCCCCCCAGCATCCAGCTGCTCCTTTGAGTAGATTGCAAAAGGGACTAATTAAGGCCAAAGAAGAAGGGAGAAATGTATTGGAATTCCAACACCACATTTTTCCAGTTATTCAACAGTTTAATTCTTCAGATCAAGAAAGTAGAAGATACTCTCCTTTTGATATAGAAATCCTCAAAGACCTGAAAAAAGCTTGCACTCTTTATGGGGCTACATCAGCTTATGTTAAGATGTTATTACAGAATTTGGCTTTTGAAATCTTGACCCCTAATGACTGGAAATCTATAGCAAAGATATGGCTAGAACCTGGACAAAACTACTTGTGGCTTTCTGAATATAGTGAGCTCTGTAGGATACAAGCCCAACAAAATAGTCAAAGTGGAGTTCATGCTGCAATCACCTATGACCTACTAACAGGTGTCGGTCCTTATGCAGATGACAAATTAATTATTCTATAGCAGCATATGAGCAAATTGCTGATAATGCTATCAAAGCGTGGGCTTCCCTCCACAATGAAGATGACAAGGGTGGGGCCTTCACAAAAATAACACAAGGGCCAAATGAACCCTTTGCTGACTTTCTGGGACGTTTGCAGACAGCTATCATAAGAACAAATGGAGAAAATCCAATAACAGACATTTTGATAAGGCAACTTGCTAAGGAAAATGCTAATGAGGTTTGCAGAAGAATTATACTAGGACTGCGCAAGGATGCTCCTTTAGAGGAGATCATAAGACGCTGTGCCACAGTGGGCACAGATGCCTTTTATACCCAGGCTATGGTGCAGACTTCCCAAAATCCAAACATGGGAAGACAGAGTCCCTCCTGGCAAGGGACTTCCAGAGAGACTCGCAGATGCTTTCAGTGTGGAAAAGTAGGGCATCTGAAAGCTCAGTGTTGGTATAGAGATAGAATGGGAAAACAAGGTGGGAGAACAAGACCCAGTACCCCATGTCCAAAATGCAACAGAGGCTTCCATTGGGCCTCAGAATGTAGACAGATTCAGGGAAACAGGATGAGGGGCGCAGCCCTAGGGTCCAAGGCAAAAAACACTTGGGGCATGATGGCAGCCAATGGTGCACCCAGAGAGTGCCTAGAAGTCCAGTACTCAGACATGCCCAATCAGCCAGAAAGCCATATGATGGGAGAAGGGGATTACACAGTTAAAGCCAGGAAGCAACCTGATGGCAGAAGGGAATTACAATTGGGGAGAATAGAGCTGTATGCAGCTGGGACAACTGAGATACCCCCTGGAGAGGTGAAATCTGTTCCTCTCCAGTCTATGGATCCCTTACCTCCAGGCACAGTAGACTTGACCATTTCACCTCCTTTTTGTACGTACAAAACAGTGTCCATCCACACACTGATGTGGGAAACTGGGGAATGTGTAGATAATATCCCAATTACTAATACAGGTAGACAATGTGTGACTTATCACCCAGGAGAAGTAGTAGCATCAGGTTTACTCATACAGAATCCTAATAAGAACCTGGTGATAGTCACCCAGATTCTGACTCCAGACCACAAAATCCAGGAATATACTAGACAGCAGCTGTAACAGCTGACCAACCTATGCTCACGATCTATATAAATGGCCTACCATTGGAAGGATTGGTAGACACAGGTGCGGATTGTACAGTTATTAGAGGTGCCATTGGCCCAGTCACTGGCCAAAGATTAAAGCAGACACCTATATGTCTGGAGTAGGAGGATCAATAGCAGCTGAAGTTAGTGCTGCCCCTATGAGATGGACTTTTGAAGGCAAAACAGGAGTTTTTACTCCTTTTATAGTTGAAAAAATCCCCATCAATCTGTGGGGAAGAGACGTTTTACAACAATTAGGGTTAAAAATGAGTACTTCGGTTTTTTAAGCAGGGCTGCTGTTGAAGGCCTGCCAACACTTTCACCTGTTCCTATCCAATGGAAAACTGATACACCAGTGTGGATATAACAGTGGCCCTTGGGTGGCAATAAAATTCAGGCCTTATTAGATATAGTACAGGAGCAGCTTGAACAAGGGCATTTACAACCTTCTCTAATTCCTTGGAATTCCCCAGTGTTCATTGTAAAAAAGAAATCAGGAAAATGGAGGATGCTCACTGATTTAAGAAAAGTAAATGAACAGATAGAAACTATGGGAACTCTTCAGCCTGGACTTCCATCTCCTACTCAATTGCCTAGAGAGTGGCCTCTTTGGGTCATCGATGTTAAGGATTGTTTTTATTCTATCCCTCTGGATAAGGAGGATATGAAAAGATTTGCCTTTTCAGTGCCCAGCGTTAACTTAGCTGAGCCTTATAAAAGATATGAGTGGACAGTTTTGCCACAGGGAATGAAAAACAGCCCCACTATGTGTCAAATGTATGTTGCTGCTGCTCTTGCTCCAATAAGAAAAGCATTTCCAAAAGTTATACTATTATATTATATGGATGATATATTAGGATGTGCACCTGAGGAACAAATGCTAGAAGCATGTCTACAAAAGACCATAGAAACACTAAGATACTACAAATTATATATAGCTGAAGAGAAAATTCAAAGACATGCTCCTTTTCAATATTTAGGATATGAAGTATACCCTAAGGTGCTTACAGTACAAAAACTGTCCTTAAGAACAGAGAAGCTAAACACCTTAAATGATTTTCAGAAATTGATAGGAGATATTCAATGGATGTGACCAGTGTTAGGCTTGATTACCTATCAGTTACAACCATTATATGATATTTTAAGGGGAGACAGTGCTTTAAATTCACCATGCCAGCTTACAAAAGAAGCTCAAGAGGCTTTGAGAGAAGTTGAACTGGCTTTATCCAATGTGGTTGAAAGAGTCACTCAAAAACCCTTGGAAATATCAGTTTTTGCCACACAAGAGGCACCCACAGCAGTCCTTCATCAAGGAGACAGTGTGATAGAGTGGGTGAACCTTCCGGCACAACCAGAACAAAGCCTTACTCCTTACCCAGTGCTTGTGGCTAGAATTTTGTTAAAGGCCATTAAGCGAGCAGTACAATTATCTGGGGCAAGACCTGATAAGATATACACCTTTTACACCAATACACAAATTAATGTGTGTTGTGAGACCATCCCAGAGTGGCAAATTTTATTAGCCATGGCTCCTAATTTTATACATGGGTCTCCATTAAAGATAACCAGACTTTTACATAATTGGCGATGAATTCTTGAAGAAAAACTTTCTAAAGTTCCTCTTAAAGGACCAACTATCTTTACAGATGCATCCAAACACAATATTTGTGCTGTATACTCTCATGACTTAACGATAAAGAGAGTAGTCTGAACTCCTTTTCAGTCCACTCAGCAGAATGAATTATATGCGATCCTGTTAGCTCTCACTTATTACCCAGGCGACATAAATATAATATCTGATTCAGCCTATTCAGTAGGTGTGGTACAAAGAATTGCCACAGCCCAAATAAAATTTGCAGCTTCTAATATATATCAGCTCTTTAAGGAACTTCAGGAGCAAGTGAGAAAACATCCAGATAAGATTTATATCTTGCATGTCCACTCACATAGTGGACTCCCAGGCCCTATTTTTGATGGGAATTCAAAGGCAGATAGCCTTTTAACTATGTTAGCCAGTACACATTTATTTCAGGAGGCCCAGGAATCCCATTCTAAATACCATCAGGCTGCTCGAGCTTTGCGTTTACAATTTGGGATTACAAAAGAGGAAGCTAGGAGCATAGTAAAAAGCTGTACAGCTTGCCTTCCTTTCCACGCTCCTGCACTGCCTCCAGGGAAGAACCCTCGTGGTTTGAGACCCAATGAAATCTGGCAAATGGATGTGACCCATTATAAATCTTTCGGTCGTCTGTCTTTTATCCATGTTGTGGTAGACACCTTTTCAGGATTCACTTTTGCCATACCAGCAGCAAAAGAGACAGCCCGAGTGGTCACTGAATTCCTCATGCAGGCATTTGCCATTATGGGTGTGCCACAAGAAATAAAAACAGACAATGGTCCTGCATACACCTCCAAACATTTTGCACACTTTTGTGCACAGTATAAGATTTTACACACCACTGGCATACCCTTTAATCCTCAAGGACAGGCAATAGTAGAGAGGAGAAACAGAGACATTAAGATGCTCCTCCAAAAACAAAAGAAAGGGGGAGCCACAGGTAACCCTAGAGAACTACTAAATCTAGCTCTTTATACTGTTAATTTCTTGATTTTTGACAAAGATGCACTGGCTCTGGCAGACAGGTTTTATAACCCACCGGAAGGGCAATGTCCAGTGCGAGCAGCTCCACTATCTTTAGATAATTGCCAGGTGATGTGGAGAGACCCAGAAAGTGGTGAATGGAAGGGACCAGATAGGCTAACTGCTTGGGGGAGAGGGTTTGCTTGTATCTCTACAGGTGGAGAAGGAATCAGATGGGTACTAATGAGCCATATTCGCCTTGTCCATCGCAGAGAGACGGAGCAGACCCTTGAAACGAAGGAGAAGACCCAAGAAACATCGGGTGGTTCTGTTGCTGATTGTACTCACCATTGAAAGAGTGTGGCAGTTATGGCGTTTGACTCATGGACATAGAAAATCATTGGACTTCAAAACCCTCAGAAATCATTGGATTCTCTGAGACATTAGATTGTTGTAGGACTTTAAATCCCTCAGGAATCATTGGATTCTTTGAGACATAAGACTTGAAAGCCCTCAGGAATCATTGCATTTTCTGAGAAATGATAAGACTGTTACAGGACTTCAAAATCTGCTGGAATCATTGGATTCCCTAAGACATAAAAAGACTTTTGCTGGACTTCAAAAACTTGGGGGGATCATTGGATTCCCTGATATGTGAAGCAATGGACAATAGATTGGTTTTGGACTATCTCTTGGCTGCTGAAGAGGTGTATGTGTGACTGCTGTTTACATACTCTCCTTCTAGGACTTCTGGCAATCTTTTACATCATAATGTTGATTTATATTGTTTGTTATACCATTATTTGGGTGTATAATTCATGTTTGTTACACCACATCAAGCCTGCACTGACTGTGGGGAGAGTCATCACTAATAGTCTCTGCGTTGTTGCTATGTGCTATGTGCTATGTGTTCCCATGCTGATGGGTTTGTGCATAATAAGACCCTTGAGCCCAGAAACCTGCTAGCAACCCCCACTTCCCTTTGGTGCTTTTCATCTCCCTTCCTGAGATGTCAGGGAGGGTGTGATTATCTCCTTTTTAGTGCTTTCACCTCCCTTCCTGAGAAGTCAGGGGGGTCATGATCACCTCCTTTTCCGTTCTTTCACCTCCTTTCCTGAGAAATCAGGGAGGGTGTGATCACCTCCCCTTGGGGGCTCTGACCTCCCTGAGGAGTCAGGGATGGCATGATCACCTGTGTTCTAAAACAAAAGAAAGCGGGAGATGTAATGGGCTGAGGCTTGAGTTGATGCACTGAGGTCCCAAGCACATGAGGCTAAATAGTAATTGGACCATACTCTATTAATATATAAGCTTGGAGAAAGAATGGCCCCCGACCATTCTTTGTGCAAGTCCTGATGTGTTGCATAGGAAATGACGATTTTGGTGGGTGGAGGCAGGGGAGTGGAAAAGGAAGGGGAAGGAGAGACTTTTGGGATTGCCATTGCCATGCTTGGCTCAGTTCACATCTCTCGCTGTTAGCTGGCTTCCTGTCGCAACTGCCCATATTTCTATCGCAATCTTTCTTGCCTATATTTGCTATCGCAATCTTTATTCACCTCTTCACTTCAATAAATTTTGAAGATTTTTCCCCTAACCTGAATTCCTGACTCCGGCTGATTTTAAATACGCGGTCATTACACAAAGTGATGGTCTCTGTTTCTACTATATCAATTATTTATTGTTGATTGATTTCTGTGACAGTTTTTGAGGAATTTATAATATCCAAAGTTTTACATACTATAAAAAAGATATCATGATGTACCATGAACTGGATGTCTTTAAAAAATTGAATTGGAAAATTTTAGTATAGGAATATCAAAATTTTAATGAATTCTAATGAAATATACTAGAAGTAAAGAGATTTCAGGGAAAAATGTGATAGACTAAAGTTATCTAGCCATTTATTTTAAAACTATTCAATTTCAATACAATTCAATTCAATAAACATTTATTAAGTACCCACTATATTCCAGTTACAATGGAAAGTGCTAGAGATATAAAAAGACACACAAGAGAATCCCTGTCCTTAAAGAATTTAAAATCAAATGGGAGGAGGCAACATACAAACAAATAAATATATATAAAGGAAGCTACAAACAGAATAGAGAGGAAATAATTAACAGAGGAAAAGCATTGGAATTAAGGAGAGTTAAGAAGACTTCTGGTAGAATGTAGAATTTTAGTTGATACTTAAAGGAAGACTGAGCAGTCTGTAGTTGGAAGGGAGGAGGGAGAACATCCTTGACATGGGGGGGGGGGTGCAGCCAGAGATAATTTCAGGAATTGAAACTGAAAGTGAGAGTGACCAGGAGGCCAGTGTCATTGGATAGGGAATAAGGCAAAGGAATACTGAAAGATTAGGAAAGGGTTTGGTTTTGAAGAGCTTTTAATTTCATTGGCCTTTTATATAGTTAAATGATTTGAAGGTCACATAGCTAAGAAGCACTAGTTATCTGAGGCAAGGCTTGAACTCAGATCCGCTAGGACTCTAGACTCTAGGGCTGATGCTCTAGCCATCAAACCTTCTAGCTGCCATATGCTTTTAATTAAAAAAAAAAGGCATTTTGTATCTTGGGGCAATAGGATGCCAGTGGAGTTTACTGAATAGATGGTGACAGGATCAGACTTGTGGTAGTTTGTCATATTAATTTCACTCTTCAAATTCACGATTTGATTCATATTAATGTCACTACTCATATTTTATTAAACTATTTTCATTATTCATATTAATTTTTTCAAAAAGGTTTAACTAAATGTAATAAGATCAATCATATGATGACTTATGGTGGTCATATCATATGAAAGATAGCAAATAACTTGTTTGATATAAAAAAAAGTATTAGGTCAGGTCAAATTATCACTCCTCTACTTAATAAACTCCAATGACTCCCTTTTTCTTCCAGGATCAAATTCAAAATCCCCTGGTGTAGAAAATTCCACAAACCTCACTTTGCTCTGGCATTATATACATATATTCATCTTTCCAGTCTTTATTATACTTTCCCCTTCTTTCTATACTACTTACTCTTCAATCCAGTGAGAGTGACCATTTGGGTTCTTCTTCATTCTATTTCCTGGCTCCAGGAATTTCCATTGGATGTCTTTCATACCTGTAATGCTCTCCCTCCTTATCTATACCTGTTACCTTTTCTGGTTTCCTTTAAATCACAAATAAAATGACACTTCTACAGGTAATGTTTTAAGTCCCCTTAATTTCAGCACTTCCCCTCTGTAAATTATTTCCCACTTATTCTGTTTGTACTATTATAGCTAGTTTGTACTTGTTTAATGGCTTGTTGTCTCCTAAACTGAGCTCTTTGAGGTTGGGAATCATTATTTGCTTGTCTATGAATCCTCAACTCTTAGCACAGTTCCTGGCACATAGTTGATGCTTTAAAATGTTTATTAACTGACCAAATATAACAGAAGTTAATACTCTTATCTCAAAGTCATTATATTTCTGATTTCTTGATTGACTTATATGGGTTTGATGTCTTGAGATATTTCAGATTTCATATAACTTCAAATAATCTAAATAGAAAAAAAAACTTTAGAGAAAACTATATGTTTTTAAATGTATGTTAAACTTTTGTTAATGAAAAGTTCAATTTCAGTTACTTTCTAACTAATATTTTCTATGTTCCTGAACCAAAATATTTCTCTAAGGTTAAAGTATTGATTTTAGTAGTGTTTTATAGTACATTTTAATGAACACAAGATTTTTTTTTACATTCCTAAGAAGTAATTTGTTTTTCCTTTCCTCCAGTGTGACTGAAGTATTGGAGAAATTAAATCTTTTACTCAAACATGAAAGAACACTGAGCTCAGGGAAACTGAGCTCAAATTCTAGCACTGTATCTTTATTGATTAGGTGACCTTGAATATATATCTCAACTCCTCTGCCCCTCAGTTTTTTTCATCTAAAACTAAGAAAGACTTCTAAGTACCTTTCTGCTTTATGAAACTCTGATCCAAAGTAGAAAGAATCTAAAGCTCCAACTCTGTACCAGACTAAAGAATCTACTTAATCTCTCAATTATACTTGGATAGAAAAAAGGTACTAGGTTAAATATATGTATGTATGTATATAGGTGTACATATATAGACCCATGCATTATATATATACATATATATGCATATATATATATATAAAACATATACATATATGTTTGTATATAGACACCCTCCCCCACACACACACCCCAAAGGCTATAATCTTCCTAGATCATTTGTCAACATTGCCTCATCTATACTCTTACTTGCACTCCAGCTGCAAGAACTCATTGACCTACAAAATGCTTTGCATTTTGTACAAACCAAATCTATTTCTGAGATTCCAATGTTCCTATAAAAATCCTGAGCCATAAATCTTCACTAGAGTATATAAATGCTCCATTATGATTTTAATCAAGATACTCCTTTTTAATATAGTTATAAATGTAATATTTCTTCAAATTAGTAAAATAAATTAGAAAATCCCTGTGTGAAATGGTTTCTGGTATGTTTCTGAGTGGCAAAGGTTAATGTTTTCATTTCATAGTGATTAAGGAACTCTCCAGTTAAATCAGTAAGTTAATAATCAGGCAAAAGTAGGGACTTCTCAAACCTATAAGAAGGCTACTTTTAAGAAAAAAAGATCTAGAAAGATGAACTTCTTGGTTAAAAGAAGTTTTTATCAAATCAAACATAAAAATAGATAGAATTGTAGATAGAATAAGTTAATCTTTTATGCTTTCTTTACATTTGAAGAAACTAAGACCCAAAGACAGGAACATGATTAGCTGAAGGTCTCATGCTTAGTGGGAAGCTTCTTGTTTCCTGATTCTAAATGGAAGATATTTTCCTGTCACACCAAAATGAATAAAATATCTAAGTGGAAATTATCATTTTGGCATTTTCAATGTGATTCAATGTTACTTAATTTTGACAATGATAATTAATTTCTAGACTATTTGGAATTCTTAATTTGAAAAGGAGGGAAAGACAATAATTGCTATTTTATTTTCCTTTTCTGAAATTTTCTGCATAGCTCTTTTTTATCACTTCTTATTTTATATATATATGAATATTTTATTTCCCTTACATAGTTTCAAGAAAGAAATGCTCAGCTTGATATTACCCTTAACCCATTTCATTGATATATGTCACCTGACTAATCTTAAGGGAAATCAGATGAAGAATGTGGGATCCAAGACTTAATAGCACACCACTAAAATTCAAAATCCAGTCTACTAATGCAAATAAAAAAATCGTTGTTTTCCTTCCCTGAAAAAGAAAGCAGACTGAATCATTTTTAATAAAATACAACCCTACTTTCTGAGCTTGATTGGACAATTGAGGGAATAACAAAATTTGACACACATAAACATACCACTCCACATGTAGCTTCTTAACCACCTTTATTTCCTATGATGCTCCAGGTCTAACAATTACTCCACATCAGGAATTCAATTAAATTAAATATTAATTCCAATGTCTGGCAACTGAATAAATGTATGCTTTAACGTACATTTATTCATTTGCCAGATATTGGAACAAAGACTTAAAGCTAGAAGGTGCTGTTGAAGTCAGTTTGATTCCCTTATGTTATAAATGAAGAAACTGGGGTCCAAAGAGATTAAGTTACTTGTATTATATCACAAAGTATTTAAATAAGAAAGCTTGAGGTTGAACCTAGTTCTACTTCTGCCAGATCCAATATGCTGCTTAAAAAATAAAATAAATAATGCCTTTGTTTTCTAAATCAAATTCATTTCATTATATGCCCTTTAGAACTGCTAAAAATGTTCTTTAGGATCTATATTAAGAAATGATATTAAATGAAACTGACATAATACATAACATTTTATATTCATAGTATCTCACTTTCAAGAAGAGGGAAATGTTTTTCATTATCAGTCTTCTGGGACAAGCTTAAACATATTCCATGATACAAAAGCTTTCTAATTTTTTAGCACATTTTGTCAAATCTTTTCTTTCAGAATTTGCTGTTGAATTTATGTGAAGTAAATATGAGGAATACTCTGTCTAATGATCCAAATTTTCCTTATCTACTCAGCACCACTCTTCTAGATTGGTTTATTTTTAATTGTTTTTAATTAATACAAATTGAAAAAAAATGATTTCTATATTATAATGTAAGTTGAAACCTGATAATTTCATCCCATTTGTGAGTTCCTACTGAAACTAACATGTTTTTAAGGGGCTCAGATCAGTATTTATTTTGATCCCAGCTCAGCCTTTGATTTCTAGACTTAAACAACAAACAATGCTGCTATGTTATTATGGAATTTTGCTTCACTTCCTATCACATTCTCAGTCTGGAACATCCAATCATATCTTTAGCATTCTCACTCTACAATATCTCTCACAAGGCCTACCCCACTTTTTTCATTATTGAGTTACTCTTATTCTTGGATTTTTATTTTGTAGCTGCTTAGCCATCGACTTCAAAAAACAGGTTTTCCCAACTATTAACCACCCAGAGCCTTCTCCCTCTCTGCTTTTGAGTATTATTTTCCCCTATTAGGACAAGGGCCCTTGGAGGAAGGGGTTTTCTTTTTTTGCCTACCATATACAAAGTATTTAATAAATGCTTATTTGCTTTCTTCTTCCTTTAACTTATATTTTGTTTTCCACTTTAGATGAATTTTATTTTGTCTAAGTCTATAAACACCTGAATAGTTTGATTAATATAATATAAAACCTATGAGTTAATTTAGAATGTAAGATCATTTTTATTATATTGGTATGATCCAGACTAATGTCTCTAAAATTATTGAAATCTTCATTTATTTCTTAAAGCGGTGTTTTACTTATACAAATATAGGTTTTCAGAATATTTTAGTGGTAATTTTAAGATATTTTGTAGATTTTGTAATTATTTTCAATAAAACCATAAAATTTTAGGTTAATATTATATAGAAAATGCTAATGATTTTATAGATATATTTTCAAATCACTCTAATTTACCCAAACTGCTACAAATAACTATTTGCCCCTTCATGGATTCTCTGGGATTATCTAAGCAAACCATTAGGTCTTCTGAAAAGCAAGGATAATTTTGCTTTCTCTTTCCCACTGCATATTTTTCTAATTTCTTTCCATTTCCTTAGCTAGCAATTTGCAAATTGCAATTTGGAATTACTAGGAAAAATATAAAAATGGAAAGAAGGAAAAGTTTCTAGGGTTCCTTTCTGATTGAGGAATTTTTTTAAAACAATATAACTGAAAAATATATTTTGTGAAAGTTTCCTTATATCCATGTCATTATAACAATGGACATGCTTTATTGAGAGTTGTGGATAGAAAGTTGAATTCAGAATCTCAATGAAGTGGGTTCAAGACTCACATATGATTTGTATTGACTCCATGACTTCTGTCAAGTCATTTAAATTTCTCAGTGCTATTGGAAATTCTATAATTTTTCAGACAAAGTGTTAATGGGAAATGGTAGAGGAAGTTACTCATTGGACGTTATGTTGACTGAAAACTCACAGGTTTGCTAAAAACAAATCAAAACAAACTCTGCTCCTTCCCTCAAAACAAAACAACAAAACTATAACCCCCAAACAAAAACTAACAAAAATTAATCATATCACTTAGTGTTCAAAATTCTTGCATCACTGGCATAAATCCAACTTGATCATAATAAAGGATTAAAAAAAATCCTGCTATTTCTATGTTGAAGTTTTATTTAGAAATGTTAAATCAATATTTGTTAATGAAATAATAGGTCTATAATACGTTTTCTTACCTTCATGGGTTGGATATGAAAAACATAATTATACAATAACAAATTAATTAAAATGCCCTTTTTAATCATGGATAATAATATTTGTGGAATAGTTATTACTTTTTCTTTAAATATTTGTTGGAAGTTCACTTTTAAATGTATTTGGAGTGAAATTCCCTCTTCATTTAGAACTTTATAATTTATTTTTCTTAAATTTGGTTACTTTTAAGGTTTCTACTTTTTGCTCTGTTAATTTGGACATTTCTTTTATTATTATTAGATTATTATTCATCACATTAAATTGGCAGTATGGAGAGGTTATAATTTCATATAATTATTTTTATTTCCTGGTAATTTATTATGATTTACCTTATTTTCTTAATTTTGATAATTTAATTATCCTTTACTTTTAGAAAACTCATTACATAATAGAATATCAATTCTGTTAGTCTTTAAAATAATTTTAAATTTTGTTTACTGATTCTATAGTCTATTCCTCTTCTAATTTTCCATTTCTTTGCATGTGTATTTGGTATTGTTAAACTTTATTTTGGAATATGTTTATTGTTCATAGTTCATAAGTCCCCTTGATTTTGTTTAGGTTTATTTTCAGATATCTATCTATCTATATCTATACGTTTCTTTCTGATTACCTCCAATTGGAGGTATAGTTAGATATAGTATCTCATATGTATAGTGCTTTGTAACAGGTTTACAATTTTCTTTGACTCACTTTTTGGAATATTTTACTGAATTTTCATTTTAGGCTGGATATTTTATGTTCTCTTCATTGATTATTAATTTTATTGTGAAATTCTAAAGAATTAATTTGATTCTCAGATTCTAAAATGCAATAGCATACACTGTATAGTTTTCTGAATTTTATAACACTGCTCTCCTTCTCTAATGAATAATACCTTTCCTTACATCACCTGCAATCTTTCCAGCCTTCTTTTAATGTCATTGTCTAAGGAAGAACACCTATGGAGAAATGGTCTCACTATTCTCCTTCCATCCAACTGGGCAGCCTTATGAGTCTGATCAGAAACAGCAAGGCACCTAAGGAAAAGACAGGAGGAATCTTTTGCTAGGAAAGTAAAACCACTGCTTCCACCTTTACCATCACTTCCCCTTAGAAACATCTGAAGACAATTAAGAGTCAAAGTACTGAAAACAGCAGTACTGCCCAGAACATAAAGCCTGCTTCCAAACTAACACACTGGTTCCAGCCAATATTAGAAAGTCAAGTCATCATTCCTCTTCCCTTACTAATCACTGACTATCAACAAGGTGAAGATAAGCTCAAGTAATGCAGCCTCCACTTCCAGCCTGGTCTTTGTAGGCATCTTTCAGAGGAGGAACCCTTATATAAATGTCACTTAGCTACTTTCTCTGCATGTTATGGAGCATCTTTTAGGCATCACAACTTCTGAAAATTCAAAAAAGAAAGTATTCTCCACTAGAACTCTTGACACTATTAAATAAATTTGGCTTTATTGGTAGCAATGATACTAAAAAAAAAAAAAAAATACATTACCATTGCTTTGGCCTAGGCCTAAGGATTGCTGGGCTCTTCTTCCTGACTTGAAGCTTTGATTGGCTATATTATCTTCCACTCTCCTACCCACACCATAGAATGTGAGCTCTTTGGAAACATTGTTCACCTTGTTTTTCTATTTCACTCTCTAGTGTTTAAGACATAATTAGTAGTTAAAATATATTTCATTCATTCAACTCATATTTGTGTTTTTTTATACTTATTATTCTTTTTATACTATTTTATATAGGGTCTAATTTCAGAAATTTGTCATTAGTGTTTATATATATTTATATATGCACATTATTTGATAATTTCATTCAGAAGTCATTTCTTTAAATTTATGTGTTTTCCCTGAAAAAGCAATCCCACTATTTACCTTCTTATTTATTTTACTATTAGATATATTCAGCTCTGAAAGAAGTATATTAAAATTTCACAGTTATTCTGTTCTTATAATCATCCTTAAAAATTTCCATTCATCTTACATTTCAGAACTTTGGTGTTTTGATATGGACTACAAATGCATATTTACCATACACACATGTACATACATATACAAACATATTTTTCCAGTTAAACATGCTGTCACAAGATATTATAAGAACATGCTAAGAACATGAAAACAAAATTTAAACTGTTCCTGTCAGTAATAAACTTATATTTTTTGGGAAGAATGGCACTTCCCACTGATGATTCACATCCTTCTTCCTCTTGCCTAATGTATAACTATGTTTCCTCTGGGACAATTTCTTTCTTATTCATTATCTAAATCTGCCCTTGGAAAATATTTATATGCATTAGTTTTGGCAAAGGTGACTCCAATCTAATGTTCTTTCTACTGCCATTTTTTTTGTTTTAGTATTTATATATTCTATTGACAAATATATACATATATACATAATATGTATACATACATATACATATATTTGTCAGTATATACATAACTCTCACTAGAAGTCTGGATCAGGAAGGGTTTTATGTTATTTTGTTATAAGTTTTTTTTAGGCTCATATTAAGGATATAAAAATCAAAAGAAAAAATAGCATTCTCTCAGCTGGATTGTATGATGATAGCAATTAAAAGAGAGAGGACAAAATTAATTGATTTTTTAATATTTCTTTATTAAGGAGAATTGTGTTTCTATTGGGAAGATCAGAAATTGATAATAGGGAATTAAAATCCAAGATAAATAGAAATATATGTAAAAATAATTAACTAGTGTCAGATAACTAGTTTCAGATGACCTATATTCCAGGTGTTGAAAGGTTGATCGCTGAGCTATTTCTTTGATGATCATTGAAAAGACTCCAAAAGAACATGATTATGTTACATTACTAGAAAAAGCTAATCTCTTGATTTTCAGAAGGGAAGTATATCAAATCAGGAAACTGTCAACAAATGATACTGATTGCTGTGGTAAAATAGAAAGAATAATACTTCTGAAATAGAAGACCTAGGTTCAGATTGTATATTGAGCTCTACCTTTGCAACCTTGGCCAAGTCATTCAAATACTTTTTCAACTTAATCGGGATGACTATAAATTATCTTCAGATAAATATATTTTCAAGCCTGGCTTAAGGAGTCAAATCCAAGGTAGGTAATTTTTATACTTGAAGGGAGCACTTGTGCTGTGAAAAGCAGAAAAGCATGGGTCAGTGATCATGTGCAATATGTACTAGGATATCTGAATAAGAATATAATAGGTTGGTAATGAGGAAACAACCTTGAAAGCAAACTATGTAGCAATATAATGAAAGAAAAAAGAGAGTCAGCGAAAGAAACAGAGACAGAGAGAACAGAGAATGAGAGAGACAAACATAAGAGAGAGACAGAGACAGGGAGAAACAGAGGACAGAGACAGAGAGAGAGGAGAGTTAGAAATAGGGACAGAGATACAGAGAGAGACAGAGACTGAGGCAGAAACAGAGCGACGCCCAGAGAAAGACGAGACTGAAGACAGAGACAGAGAGCTACACAGAATCTATTGATCCCCAGATCCCCTTTAAGTGTTCATTGAAACAATTTCTTAAAAGATTGAAATTAAATTGCCAATAATTGAAAATATGACTTGATTTTGAAATATTAATTTTGAATCAATAATTCTACTTAATTTTAAATGTTGGATTGTGCCTAAATTCACCACATAAAATGATTGTGGCCCAGAATACTGAGCAAGCAGACTTTAGAGTTGTTAAACTTTCCAAAAAAATATTTACTTTAACATAGTTTAAATACTGGATTTCTATGTTGTATTGGTAAGCAAAAACCTATAAAGCTATAAGTGTTAGAAAAAATTAAAATTTTATAAAAGATTATCATTATTAATTTCTATGTGTATCAGATAAATTTACTTAAGATCCAGAAAATATTTGTAACAGAACAGCATTCTTCTTTAGCATTCAGGAAAAATATTTTTATTAAGGACAGCTAGTCTACAATGAGTCACATATACAAGACTTTGAGTATTACATAGGTGGTCTACTTTAGGAAAAAAAAATACTTAGACTGGTAGCTGTTTTTCTGATTGAATATTTTGAAAGAAATCGTCATTAACATATCCTCAAGGCACGCACATTTCTTTTACTCATTGAAAGGAAACATTGCATTTGAATTCTGTAAATTAATTGTGAACACTTATCCATGAAGTTATTTTCAAAAATAATTATGGCAAACAAGAGATGAAATATTACTTTTAAAAATTAAATGATAATCCACTAAATGGTTACAAAATGTATTAAAGTTGTCTACATTTATACTTAATAATTTGAAAATCTAAGCTTTAAATTTATTTTTGAAACACAAATTTCAGAATTTGAAGGAAAGGTCATAGTAAGTAATTATCTTTAAGAAATTAAACTGTAGTATATTTTTAAGTTATCAGCATTATTCTCACATATAAAAATATGTATTGTTGGAAGCAACTACCATATGAGAGAAGAAGTATTTTAATTGAAAAAAATGATAGATTAAAAAGTGTCTGCATATTATTGCAACAGTACAAGATGCTTTAATTTATTATAAAATGGAAAACAAATTGTGAAAGCAAAAACAAAACAGAAAGGTAACTGATTGCCTTCCCCTTAGTCATGTTTCATGATAATATGACACAGTAAATAAATGCTATCATTTGAGAATATAGATTTTAAACATCTCACCCCAAACACTAGGCAAAAAAAATGTATATACACATCTATTTGTGTACTTTTCGTCTTTCAAGTATCACAATCTTGTTGTTACATAGTCTTCATGTATCACTGTCTCCGTGACTTTTAGATCACAGTCTTTAGCACTGGCCTCTTCCTTGTCATGCAGGTCTTTTGGTATTATGGGTACAGTGTCGTCTACCATCAACTTCTCTGACTCCAAGGTGCAAAGGCTCTCACTGAAGTGTAAATTCAAAGTCTCTTTGTTTCTTCTTTTTGTATCTGGTAACATACACTGTTCATTGAGGCCTGGAATGCTCCGTTCACCTTTGGTAGCCAGTCCTCTTGCTTCCAGTTGAAAATGTTTCCCAAGGTCTTCATCAGCCTGTTGGCGTGAAACTTCCTCTGACACGGAGAAGATCTGGTTGGTGTTTGCTTCAGCAGAGTGTGGTTTGGAGCGCTTATGGAACAGCCCAAAGTGTTTGACATCAGTCACAAAGTTCACTTTCTTCTGCTTCTCTTTGGGGGTTTCGTGAACCATCAGGGCAGCACCATTGCTCACATTATGTCTTTCTGAAGCAATAGCTGCTGACCTTGGATGAATCATACTAGTTATGTCAAAGAGACTGAAATTCTTTTTCTTTGTCTTGTCACTCCCTTCACTGTCACTCTTCTCCTCAGTTTCTAATGGAGGCTCCTTCATAATTTTTGAAGATCGTAAAGAAGCAAGCTTGCTTCCTTTCAGCAATCCTAGGACTTCAAAACGGAAGCTAGAAATGTCTTGTTTTAGTTCCTAAATTATTGAAGGGAAAAAAAGAAGGAAGGGGTAGAATCAGCTTAGGATTTTCATGAAGAAATATAAGAAATAATGGGTTTATTTCACAATTGAGATTGGCATGTTTATAGCTATTGTCAAGAAGTTAGATTCTATTTTTGCTGCATTCAGAGATCCCAACAACAATCATCATCATCATCATCATCATCATCATCACTGACATTTAAATATATATAAAACACGACTTAAACAACATGTCTGGAACACCTGAGATTGAGATGGAAGATGCCAGGAACTTATTATTATTATTATTATTGCAGAAGACATATTAGGTTGGCCTACCAGGTGGACAGGAACAGCCTCCTTCCACTGGCTACATAGATGGAGCTGCCTACATCCACAAAACTACTTAACTGACACAGTGGTACCTTGTTCACCCAAAGTAGGGAGGAGTCACTTTTCCTCTCCCCTTATGCCCTGTATCATGCGATGTTTTTAATCTGTTTTGTTTTTCTTTTTAGTTCTAGGTATGAGGGATGAAGTCACTGAATTTCAGAGCTTAATTCTTCTAGACTTTAAACTCAGGAATCCAGGCTGAATCTTGAATGTAGAACAGAAAGGAGACCCAAAAAAGATAGGATGCCTATGTACATGACTAGCAGGGCACTTTGAATTTGGAACTTAGTGAATCTGATACAATTTAAAAACTGAGCTAAACTGAGAACCTAATCCCCATATCTCTCTCAGAGTCTGAAGTGACAGGTTAAGAAGAATTATAATCTAAAAGTGTTAGGAGGAGTGTTTCTATGTTTATTCTTGTTATATTTCTGAAATAAATATTTCTCTGTAGAAGAATATCCAATTATTAAATGATTAAATGGGACTAGAATTCAGGTACCTTCAAAATTGAGAGGACAGGATCATTTAGAACATAGGCTAGTGGCAAAGTCTAGATACTCCCAAACCTTCTTAAGGATATTGAAGAACATTGAAGGAAGAAGAAAAATATAAAACACCTGATCCTGAGGGAGTGTTTGGGGGAAACAGGTTGGGAAAGCAGAAAATCACTGTTGCATACAAAATTTTAATCTTGCAAAGCCTTTAAGGTTTTACATACATTTTCTCACTTGATCATCACAATAATATTGCTATCTATATTTTACAGACAAGAAAGTGGGAATGAGAAGTTAACATGACTTGCCTAAGATTAGACAGCAAATAAATATCTCAGGCAGAATTCAAACTTAGGACTTCCTTACTCCCGGTTCGATTCTCTACAGCATCATGCAATTTTGTAATGTTTAGAAATGCACTGGATTCTCAATTCTATTGTGTTTTCTAGTAACTGACCTTATGAAAACTGAAAATTGGTAAGTCATTTTATCTTTTGGTTTTTCAGTTTTCTCAACTGGAAAACATATATATTATATTATTTAACTTCCAAGGTCCCTGTCCATTTCCAAAATTTGTGGATCTATGGTGCTAAGACAAATAAGACAGATAATTATTGCTTACCTTAGAGGGAAAAAAACATGAAAAGGTCTATCAGATCCTTGGAACAAAGGTTTATCTTAAGATTGAATAATCCTTCTTTTTTTTTTTTCTCCCTTCCCTTTTCTCCAGAAAGATCTTTGTACATATTACCTCCATACATAGGAGACTTATTATTTTTTTTTGCTTATGTTAATATCTTATTAAAGCATTCATAGGTTCATTATTTTGCAAAATATTTTCAAGCTTTGTGTAGGGGATCACATTCACTCATCAGGAGCAAATCATGGTTAAAATGTAGTTTTAACTCCCATCCATGCAAGTTTGTCATAAATATTAATTTTTATTCTTCTCATCTCCTGGTTTGTTATATTGAAGTTGATTTTAATTTGAAATTTGCCCTTTATATTCTTTTAACTGAATTCTGCCCATGAGCTCTTGCTCATTCTGTCTATTGAATGTATTCCACACCTCAGTACCCTTGTTAGTTTCTCTGTGCAGTTAAGTAGACCTTTTTCATGACTCATAGGTTTTCACTTATAATTCTTCCTATGTGTCATTTTTCCATAGCAGGATTTAGTATGAATTTGACTCTTTTTTGTCAATAAGTCCTTAACAGATATTTTGTTGATTATATCTACATTTTATCTTAATTCCATTTCCTTCAATATACTATAAAAGTTTTCATAAAAACATTCTTTTGCTAAAGTGCTGTATGGTAAGCCAGCCAATCAGCAAATATTTGTTAAGCACTTAGTGTGTATATAAAGAAAAGACTCGATTGTTTACTAAATAACATTTCAAGTCTGAAAGAATAAAGTTGATTTTTTTTTTTTGGAAAATTAAGTTTTCTTTGATGTTTTATCTGAAGTAAAGCAGATCAAAACTCTGAGGTCCTTTGTATTATGAATATTCCAAGCATTCTGAGAAGTGGCAGTAAAATAAAATTTCAGTGAGATCCAGTATGCAACTTATTCTGTATTATTTTGGCAGGCTTCCATTTGAAAATATGGATATATTCAAGGCTTGTGGGACATAAGAGATTTAGTAGTATTTCAGGCTCTTATTGTATAGAAATTAGGACAGGCTGTGTTTTGTCCAATTACTAAAATAATTCAGATTTTCTTGCAGTGAAAAACATAGAAATGGTTACCTTAAAATTTTCCTCTGTAAGGCCTTCTTCAGTTTTTGCATCTCTAATCATTGCTGCAACATATCTCTTCACCAAGTTTCTCATAACTTCCTAAGATATTTAATAAAAATAGCACTGATATTAAATAGCCAGTTGTGGTTTCTCTTTTAATTCCACACTGAAAATAAAATATTTCAAATCCTTAAATTGACATACAGCTATAAATAATAAGTGATTTACCTGGTACTGATGATGTCTTCTTAAATTATCAGCTGTCCGCCTCTGAAAAGGAAAGAGACATTTGCTTATTTGTCAATTAGCTTGTTTTACAAGAATTATAAGAGGACAGAAAAATAATAAATAATAAGAGAAGATAAGCATCAATATAGAAAATAAGATATAAATTAAAAGCTACAATAGAGGCAAAATCTTGTCAGAACCATAGAAAATTAAAATATGCATTGCTTGTCTAACAAATGTTAATGAATAAATAACCATAGATGAAAGAAAGCAGCAAATATTTATTTTGTGTTCACAAAAACAAAAAGGGAAGCCAGAGGTTAGAAAAAAGTGCAAGTGTTCATAAGAGCAGGAAACAAAGATGAATAAGGATAGATCTTAAAAAAAATAAAATTTAACTATGCCAAAATATGAAGATACTCATAACATCCTCTTAAGATTCTAAAGGAATTGGGTAATACCTATAATAATACAGGAAGGAAATTCTACCTTAAGACTAAGATAAGCCTATTATCATTGCTATACTTAGAAAAAAAAAATTAAAAAGTGACACTTTGGTAATACAATTAAAAAAATAAAATCAGAACAATACTCCTTTCAGATATTCTGACTATACATTTATAACTAAACAATAATCACTTGTTTTCCTAATAAGACAAAGGATTTTTGATTTTTACCATTTTAAAAAAAATTATTCCCCATAATAGTCCCATGAAAGCAGGTAAAATAACATTCTAATAAGAAATAAGTTAATGACTAAGTATGGAAAAGATACATATTTTATCTGGAGTGGGAATGGTTGGATATGATTCTCTACCGGCCATGAAAAATGTATTTGTGATTCAGGATGATTAGTATAATTCTAAGGAACAGATGGGACAGGATCTGGCTTGCTAAGTGCATATGAGTGAAAGCCACTAATTATTTTGAACACCATTCAATTTCTCATGAAATTTGTTGATTTTTTAATGTGATAAGAATATTTAAAACTCAAAGGAGTCTGAAAATAAAATTTTAAAGATGATAAGTTCTATAAGATTTACAATCAGAATCAATTTGATCAAATCGAATATGCAATGTTTAAAAATTAGCCACCAGATGGAGTTATTGGTCTCTTAATGAGACAGCCCCAAATCAATTCAAGATAATTAGCAATGGCATACACATGATACTTGGTATAAATAGGAAAAAGACTTGATCCTTCCAGTTTTACCTAAATCAGCTTAAATTTAAAGAAATAAAATAACTTCAATTTTATACCAGGTTCTTTAACAACATTCTTGCAAATATGATTTACCTAATTAATAGCCATTTGTACTATGCTAAGTATTAAGGATACAAAGAAACACAAAAACCATCTCTGGCTTCAAGAGTTTATACACCAATGAGAAGAAAAGATGCATGTGTGTATGTACATGTACAGATACATAAGACAGCAACACACACAAATAGGTGTATGTGGCTATAGATGTGTACGTGCATACATATGTAGATAAGATATGCAAATACACATATGCATTCATATATATGAGTACATATATTGTATCTACATATAAATGCACATATGTTTACATATATTTACAGGTCAATTTAAGATAATTATATATAATATGTATGTATATACACACATTTGTATGTGTCTACATGTGTGCATATGCATACACTATTATAGATAGTGTATATATGCACACATGTGTGTGTATATATATATATAAACTATGTATCCATACATCTGCATATAGTAGCATGTGCACAATATATGTATATATCTCATGCATGTAGACATACATGATGTTTATAGGCACATACAGCATAATAAAATCTACTCAATTACACCCTTTAGTAGAAATGGTAAATTTAATTTAGAAATAAATTTATATTTATTTATAATGTAGAACAAAGTATAGGATTACTAGTGATGTATTTTGGGGACAAAGACCCATTTAATTCTGGAGTTGGAAGAATCTTTAGAGGTCCCATAATTCAATCTCTGGTTTTGTAGATCTTATATATCTGAATCCTATAGGGCTGAAACAATGTATTCAAGGAAATACAACCTGTTAATAGCAAGGCAGAACAAGAACCTACACATCCCAATTCATAATCCAGTATTATTCAATTATGCAATAAACGAAGAAAAAAATAGTGCATTTGGAACATATAGTCCATATCCTTTACTTTCTAATCTCAATTCATCTTTAGTCAAAACCCAACTGCCTAATTAAATTCAATGAGCATTCCACTCAATTGGATTAGATTAAGTAAACATATTTGATGGTGGTTCCTATAGAGGTCAATCAGTTCTCTTTTTAAAGACAGAATTCTTAAAAATGCATAGTGAAATAGGTACTTCTCTTACTAAAATTTATCAATCAACATTGTTAATCAAATATTTATATTAAAGTCATTAAGCAGCATAATCCATTTTATAAGCAGCTTCTCTCTAGCCATACTACTAATAATAGCTAGCATTTATCTAATACTTTAATATTTGCAAAATACTTTACACATATCAAGTCATCTTCACAACAACTCTGCAAAGTAGGTTCTATTACCATTTTGACAGATGAGGAAATTGAGGCTGAGAGAGATTTAGTGACTTGCTCAGAATCACTATCCAATAAATGTCAGAGATTGAATTTCAACTCAGGTCTTCCTGACTTCTAGTCCAATGCTAAATACATTGCCCTATTTTACTGCCTCTTAAAATAGCAGCAACAACAAAACAAACAAACAAACAAACAAACAAACAAACAACAACAACAACAACAACAACAACAAAACAAAACCCAGAGGAAATAGAATATCCTAAAGAAAAAGATATGTTAAGTGAGACTTAAGAAACTTCTAAAAAGTGAAAGATTTACAGAGGATTTCTAGTTATCCTGGAGACAGTGCACAAGACCACCAAAGCTGTGGCCTAAAATGCTAACCATCGAGTAGGGACTCTTTTTTCAAACCTATCTCTTACTTTAGACAGATTCTATTTCTTGATTCTCTGCCATTCCTTCTCATTTTTATACTTCTTCCTCCACCCCACCATGGCACCTTCATCCCTAGTCTGAATAGGAGTGGTTGGGAAAAAGTAAGATTCTCTAGCCAAACACTGCTCTTGTCCCTAAGTAACAGGCCTTGTTGCAAAATGTCCTTGTGATATTGCCAATGCCCCTTCCCTTCAACTATTTTGAAAAAAATTCCTAGTTATGTTTTTATTGTAATATAATAAAATGGATGATTTACTGCCATAATGGGGGAGGGATCATAAAAGTGGCTAAACTCTCAGACACATATTTTAAGAGCATTGTATTAACATTTTCAAAATAGTTCTTTAAATATTAAAGCAGATTTTATTCACTTCTCATGAAAAGCCATATTTGCAATGACATTTTAAAACGCTCTCTCCCCTACCCTTGTAATTATTTATATTGGTTGTTAAAGCTATTTTTTTTTTTTTGCCTTTATGTCAAAAAGGCCTGTTCAAGGCCATTTATAAGGAAATGTGAATGGTCAGTTTAGATTAAAATTTCATAATCTGTAATCCAGATATTGCTTAAGGGTCTGTGAATTTAGATGGAGAGGAAAAAAAAAAGTATTATATACCACTGTGTACTCAGCACATAGCATAGTGTTTTAATAATAATCATCATTACTTATTTACATAGCATTTTCTATGATTAGACACTATGCTAAGTGTTTTACAAAGATTATCTAATTTATCCTCACAATGACTCTGGAAAATAAGCACTATTATTATCCCCATTTTAAGATGAGGCAACTGAGGAAAACAGGGGTTAAGTCAACACTTAATAAATGCTTCTTGAATGGCTGCTTAGACGTCCTGTTAATTAAAGTACTGTATACAAAATGGTCCTGGCAGTCTTATTTTTAAAGGGAAGAGACACCCACTCTGGTCTATGCTCTATGAATGTCAGTGACTTAGTGTAGCTTCAGTCTCATTATCTGGGATCAGAGAACAGAGGAATTTAAATTTCATCACTAATGCCAAAAGGAACCTCTCAGTGGAAATAAGACTGCTCAGAAATGTGTGATGATGCTGTGATATAACCTAGAGCTTTAGATAAAAGTGGTAAGTCATTTCAGAATAGGTAGGACTCCACAGCTATGGACAGAGGGCTCCAGGGAATAGTTTGTGACATTTTCTCTTTCTCTCTATCTCTAGTTATCTCCAGGTCCACTATATAGAATGTCAGTCTTACTTCATGCAGCTGATACCCTGCAGTCAATTTTCAGGGTAGTTCTTTCCCATTTCCTTTCTAGTTTGGTTTACTGCTGTTCTTAGGACCAATGAAGGCCTTAGGCTTTTTCATTCTTTCCTGCATTTCTCAAGGGAGGCCGCCTGCAATGTTCTGCTTTTCAAATAAAGCAATGAAAAAAAAAAGAAAGAAAAGAAAATATAATGGGGAAGTAGATGTTATAAAATGTTATAAAATTTTCCAGCTTGATTTTTTTGCATATTCTTTAGTAAAAACTAGCTATTGCTAAAATTTACAATTTAGTGAAATGACAACTAAAATGACCAAGCCTAGCATTATCAAGATGAGTATTTAGGACACTTTGCTTATGAAATACAGAATCTTTTCTCCAACCAAATAATTCATAAGCTTTTGATGTAGAATAGACAATCTCTTAAATACCTTCCATGCATACTAGTCTATGATTTCATCTCTTGAAGACAGGACTTTTGAGGTGGAAACAGGAATGGTGTATAACCTACATAAAGACTCTGTGAATCAAAGAGTAGAGAGGTATAGCAGAAGGATGATTTTCCTGAATTCTTCCCCTATTTCCACCCAGATCTGACAATTAAAATTTGTGAAAATCATGAATAGAAAGGGTAATAAATTTGAATAAATCCTTATCAAACACACCTCCCTCTCTCCCTCCATCCTCTCTTTCTCTCTCTCTCTCTCTCTCTCTCTCTCTCTCTCTCTCTCTCTCTCTCTATATATATATATATATATATATATATATATATATATGTATCGATCTGTCCAATCATTTATTTATACATTTATTTATTTGTTTGCTTATTTGTTGACTTTGAATCTTCAACATTTAAGATAATGCATTGTGCAAACTAGACTCTTAAGAAGAAAGAGTGACAAGTTCTTTGAATTCATTGGCATAATAGGTAAAGAAATTCCCTCCGCAAAGGAGTCCTGAACTTTTTTTGCCACTTATGAGCTTCTTGTTCACCACATTACTATGTCTCAATAAATTTTCCTTAAATTGAATTTATTTGAAATGTAATGACTATGCTCTGCACTCCTCTCTGCTCCCCATAACTATAATGAATTAAGCATTTCCATTCACCATCTTTAGTCCCCTAGTAATGAAACAATGCACAGATCTCTGTGAGGTGGCTAGACAGATGTAGGTGTACAGCCTGAGGCCAAACATTAAAGTGAACTCATTAGTTCCATGTGAAGATCAAACTCATACTCTGGGTTCTCTGTTGTCAAAGCTGTGTGTTAGATAGTACTGTTATAAAACAATAGAAATTCAAATATTATTTTGTATCCTAATCTAAAAACTAGACAGATTGTGTTTTATGGCTAGTGACCTTTGGCCAAAAGCATTAATGTTGAGATGTGGTATATTCTAATTAAAAATTCTTTCCCTCAAATAGAGCCTGTTCTTTAGGTTAATTGAAGTGTGAACACCTTATTATTTTGAACAAATAGATGCAGGCTTTGTCTAGGTTCTGTAAGGAAAAGGGGAAAAAAGTATATATAAAATTGATGAACACTAACAAAGGCTTATTTCTCTCCTGCTTCCCCCCTCTTATAGCCAAGGTAAAAATACTTTATTCAGTTCACTGAGAAAATGATTATTTAGAGTGGAAAAAATAGAAATAGAGAAAAAAGTGAATTATCCTTAGCCACACATTATGATGTGTTTATTGCCCCCAGCTCTTTACAACAGGTGCTAATAACAATCTCCTTCAGTGGAGGAGTTCATGATGGCTAGGTGGGAAACCATTCTGGATAATGGACTTCATTCAATAAAGGGCTTAAAGTTTACTGAATCTTTCTCCTTTAAAACATTCCAAGTCCCTTGGTTTCTAAAAAGAAGGCCAACTTCAAATTGCAAACAGGCAGATACAGTTTCAACAGTGTCAGCTGTGACCCATAAATGAACAGATAAGCTTGACAATAATCACATTCTGGAGTACAGCCAAATTACCAATATTGAATTGTTGCCCATTATAGCTTAAACCCTTGGCTAAGCTTGTAAAGTGCCAGAGGAATGGCAGTTGGAAGTCAGGTCACTGCAAATAGAGAAGGTAGAAGAAATGATTTCAGTTACCCTTGACTCTTTTCCTAGTCAATTCAGGGGGAATATGGATTTATAGGGCCACCATAGTAAGTAGCTGGCAGATTAACTAGCAGTGCAGGAATCAGTACTATATAAATCTTGGAACCAAGACTTTGGGTCACTAAGTACATTAGACTAAATCCAAGAATTAGAAACATGGAAAGTACATTGGAAGAGACCTCAGAGGCCATCTAATCCCATCCATACTTGAACAGTAAGACCCTCCACAATATGCTTGATAAAAGGATATCTAACTTTTAAGTAAAGACTGCCAGTGAAGGAGAACTCACTACTTTCTGAGGCAATCAATTTTGCTCTGATTATTTCAGGAGTGAAGAGGGGGACTTTACACTGTCACTACTCTGTAAAAATAGCGATTTCTCCACTTAGCTCTACAAAAATAGCATGAGATACATAAAGTACATTGCTAAAATTTAAAGCATTCCCTTTGAACAGCATTTCACTATTCTATTAATATAGTGAACCTGTCCAAAAAGGTAATAAATTTAGCCAGGTAGGACCTGGAATACTGGATTAAAGTACTACTTTTGGAATCAAAAAATCATTTGAATTCTGTACTTTTTCCCTTTCACATCAGATTGGAGAGACTTGGAAAAGACAACAGAAAAAATAAATGAATCAAAGTTATTTAAATTGCCCCATTTTGAGCATCTTTAAAATAAAGGAGTTACCTAAAAGATCAAAGAGAGAAAATGACCCATAAAATAGATAGATAGATAGTAATAGAAATGTCCTATACACTAAGGGTGGTAACCATAAATTGGAGAATAGCTGAACAAATGATGATTTAAGAATGCAATCCAAATTATGTTATTTGAATACTAAATAATGATAGGGATGGTTTCAGTGAAACTTGGGAAGACTTTATATGAAGTGATGCAGGATGAAGTGAGAACAAATGGGAGAATAAGTTTTACACTAACAACACAGCTAAAGCAAATAAATTTGAAAGTTTTCAGATGTTCATCAATCTCTGACTAGCCTTAGTTCCAGAGAAATGATGAAACAGTATATTGCTCTCAGCAGAGAGGCAGGTGAGGGACTAAGAGTACAGAATGAGCCATATCATTTAGACATGAAGACTGCAATAACTAATTTTTCTTGACTATACATATTAGTTACAAAGTTTGTCTTTCTTTTTTCAGTGTGGGGGGTCTTTAAGGGAGAAAAAAAACAATATTAATATAATAAAAATCTGGGCCTTGATGTCCAATCAATCCTAAATCTATGACACCATGAACTTGGAAAAGACTGAGGGTGATAAAAATCTTCAAGAGGATATCTGAAAGACCTTAGAGAAATTTTAGAGAAGGATAACTCTGCTTATGTTGTTTCTTTTATGTGGGACTAGAGAGACCTCCTGGAGAGAGGTAAAAAGAAATGTGATTAGTATTTGATGAAGATTAGGCAAGAGCTGAGGGTTAGGGAACAACAGGCAATCCAAATTTGTCAGCTGACTTGGTATGCTATTATCTAATTTCAAATGAATTCATAAGATACCAGAAACATACAAACTTCTTTTCCAAATAAAATATAAATAATTTTGAATTCTGATAGAATCTTGAGGACTTACAGTGTTTTTAGCTAGTATCTAACTTTAGTTTCAAGTTCTTATTGACACAATCCACCTTTTCTGCTTAGTGTGTTAATACTTAGTTTGTCCTAGACTATCCCAGTGACTCCCTGATTTATCAGTGGGAAAACTTAATTTTTTTGAACCTAGGCATACATTTACTCTTATTACAACTGGCCCAGCATTCTAGTTTGTTCAATACCTTTTTGGATCTCAACCACATTCTTACAGTTTGGAGTTTTTGCAAATCTGATAATCATAATAAGCAATCCTGAAAATCTCTATGAATAAAACTGTAAGTTAAAAGAACATTTGTGAAAAGTAAAATATTTTAATATCATTAGTCTTTAACATCTTATCAAAAATGTAACATTAGCATTTTTTCAGAATTTGGTTAAACAAATCACAAAAGAGCTCCATAAAGTGCCTACCTGGGAAGAGGGATCACATTTTAGAATGCTAGGAATTAAGGGGGTAGCACTAGATCCTAAGAAATGAGAATAGAACAGCCAGTTGGAGGAGAAAGGAAAAAGGGAAGGTGGAAGGTCTCCTTGTTGCTTCAATCAATATTCCTCTTTACAATTTTGCCCAGGACTAACCTCACAATGCTAGAACCCTATAATCAATTGTAAGGTTTTTTTAAAAATTATCTTTAAGAACAAGTAAAATGTTGATCATATTATCTATAATCCTGTATATATTATTATATGCACCACTCCTTGCCTTCATTAACATGCATAATTGTAAGTTGATTATATTTCCCTCTGTTGCTTTCAGATTGCCTTCCTTTCCTTATCATTGTTTTATCTCCTTTAACTTCTTATTCAACAACGTGTTTTCTTGTTCAACTTGCATTTCTCTCTTTTCTTTTCAACCTTTAAAAAAAAACCTTTTTCATAGTTAAGGAATGATAAAGTAACTATTCAACTCAAGTTACTTTTTCTGTAGATTGATGGAATTTGCTGATGAGGAGACTTTCAAAGTCCAGATGCACTGAAATCTGACCTTGGAAGATAACATGGAATAAATTCATATTTATTTAGCAGCCTCCACCTTTACAACACTATCATAATGGAGGGAAATAGAAACTGGCCAGAGTTTCTCAAGAGACCTCTCCTAATTCTGGGATGACTCTTCAAATTCATCTATCAAATTAATGTTACCAACTAAGTGGTTGAAAAATTAATGAGCTTATAAAAATATCATGGTATCATTGATGTATAGAGATCTAGATTGAAAATAATAATTTGCTATGCCAAAAGGAAGTATAACCATGAGTCTATAAAACAACTACACAGAAAATTAAAAAAAAAATCTCAAAAACTACTTCCCAAAACTAATTTATATTACTCTTGTATGTGTGAAAAAATTTTATTGTGATCAAAGAGTCTTATAGGTATTGTTACATTCATTATACTCAGAAACCTGATATAGGAGAAATTAGCAGGTAGATGAGATCATACCTTTTTCATAAAAGAGGTATATGAGACACAAGGAAACTATATGACCTCCACAAGAAGTTGAGGTAGCTAATTTATAAATGTAGGCCTCTGAATTCCTTGTGGCAATTTCTAGAAATTCATATGAAAGGGCATTTAAGTGCCACAGGGGATAGAGTGCCAGGCTCAGAGTCAGGAAGACTTTCCTGAGTTCAAATATAGCCCCAGAAGTGATCTATGCTGAAGAATGTTTAAAATCAATACAGTTCCTGCTCTCAAGGGGCTTACATCTATCTATGTTATACAACATGGACAAAATTAAATTCAAAGTATAAACAAGGCATTCACTGACTCTTTTAGGATCTCAAGAAAGGTTTTATAAAGGAAATACCACATGCATTGCTCTTTAAAGGAAGCTGGGCATTCTAAGGGGGGAGGTGAATTAAACCTGTACAAAGGAAGAGGGATGAGGGAGGGAATGGCATGCATGAGGAACCAACTAGGCCAGTTTATTTATGAGTAAAAGAGAGTAATGAGTTTGGCAACAGAGCTGTAGACAAACTGTGCAGATTCTAAATGACAAAGAGAGGTTGAATGTTGAAAAACCTTAAGAGAGTCTGGAAGATGGTGAATGTGTTGGTCATCACCTGGATGTTTGATTGAGGCCTCAAGATAATGCCATGGGAGGATCATCAGAAAAATCCTGGCAACACTTAGGAGAAAACTTAATGAGGGTGAGAGGGGTTGGGTCATGAAAGCTGTTTTTAAGTAATTGAAAGGATTAGACATGGTCTACTTGGCTTTAGAAGGCAGAAATAGAAGCAGTGATTGTACATTGTAGAAAAGCAAATTTAGCCTTTGCATAAGGAAAACTTCCTAATGATTAGAGCTATTCAAAAATAGAATAGGTTGATTTAGGAGATTGTGGGTTACCCTTCCACTGTAGTTCTCAAAGCAAATGTTTGATGATTTCCTATTGGGTTTGATATAGAGGAAAGTTTTGTTCAGATACAGAATGGAATAGATGGTCCCTTCTAATGCTCTATTATTCTATCACATTTTTATAAATATTCAATTCTCCATCTCTCTAATTACCTTAAATACAGTTTAGTAGCTGCATCCTCATTTATTATGTATCTAACATGGTTCAAAGCAAATGCTGTAATTTGGCAAAATTTCCGGGCAATCGAAAACCCTGTGATATTGCTGCTGGCAATAGGAGCAACGCACTTAGATCACAGTGGTGGGTATCACCTGGAAAACCACATATGTTATCATACTATCTGTTATCAGTGTTTGAGTAATATACATTATTACAAGAGAGTGGGAGAATGGTAGAAGTATTTATTGAGGCAATGGGAATGCTTAGTGGGCTTGCCATCCATAAAAACAAAGTAGGTTCATTTAGTTCCTTAGAGGTGTTTTAAAGCAAGAAAGGAGATTCTTTTACACACAACTGAAAGACATAAGGGAATGATATTAACATTCTGTATTCTTACCCCTATTGTTCCAAAACTTTCTGGTTTTCGTCTCATTTTTTTCTTGCACAGATGTGTCCAAATCCACTTAAGAAGGTACCAGAGAGACTTGGGACTCGGGATGACATTGAAGGGAGTAGGCAGAGTACCCCCTTCTTCAAAATAACTCATCCATAATTTTGTCCGAGCAAATTTCCATTCAATATCTGCATGATCCTAAAGAAAAGAACATGACAATGTCTGAGTGGCCTCCTAATTGCCAGAACAAGATTTGCACCATACTTCATAGTCACTAATTCCAATCGATGGTGAGTTTTCACTCTAATCTTCATTGTCCCTCTCTCTCCTCAACAGAGGAAGACATGATTCTTCCTGAGAACTACATTATGCTTTTGTTAGTCTGAGTTTAAAAAAAAAATACAACTAATTAAATCTCTTTTCTTTCCTTTAGTGAAATAGAGATATCTATTATTCAGTATTAAATGATTGGCAGTGATAAGGTATCAAATGAAGAAAAGCAGTTGCATTACCATTCAATGAAGAGATAATTTGCATCAAATTTAGATAGCTTTGGGGTGGGACTTAAGGAAATTATATGTGATAAATTATATCTATCAATCTATTTACAACATGATTATTATTCTTTATAGAAATCAATCCTATAACTTACATTTTGCATGATAATCAATTCTCTAATTTTAGAGAGATTTCAGTATACTAAGAATGTTATAGCTCCTTTTTGGTTCAAGGCTTCTCTAACCAAGAGATATTTAACAAAGCCCTGGCCAATTAATCCTGAATAAGATCATGTCCAGAAGCAGTACTGGAGCACATGGGCCTGAGACTTTGGTCTTCCTTAAATATTGTACATACAGTTTTTTGATTAACATCAGACTTCCCATAGCCAAAGGCTCATGCTTTCAGTTGCCTCATCTTTTCCCTAGGTAGAATAAATCTGAATTAAACTGACATTTTAGAAGGAGCAAAAGGATTAGAGCATGTTGAAAAATTAAAGTACTAGGCATTTTTATTGTTGTTTGGTCACTTCAATTATGTCAAACTTTTTGTGACCCCATTTGGATATATTTTGGCAAAGATAATGGAGTAATTTGCCATTTCCTTCTCCAGCTCATTTTATAAATGAGGAAATTAAGGCAAACAGGGTTAAATGACTTACCTAGCATCACACAGCCAGTGAGTATCTGAAGTCACATTTGAATTCAGAAACATGAGACCTCCTGACTCCAGATACTGTGCTCTATCAACTGTGTCATCTAGCTACCCAGTACCAGGCAGACTTTTATTTTGCTAAGTGTTGGATTTTGTGAATGTAATGGTATAATGAGCTTCCCATGAGGAAAGTCCTTTTTACCATCAAACTTCAATACTTGCTCTATAAGTTAGTAATTTTGAGTTGTTTGAGGCACACAGGGTTTAAGTAACTTGTTCAGAGTCAGCATATATCTGAGATAGAATTTTAATCCAAGTCTTCCTAACTTTGAGATGAGTTCTTTATGTACTTTGTCATGCTGTTCCTTTACAAAATTTATTCCAGAGACTCATTCACATAATTTGTTATCATTGAATTTAATATAAGATTCAGTTTTTAGACTCTAAGATAAGGCTGTGCTTCATTGTCACAATGATGTTCCTCCCAAAGATATTATGATTTATTGATGAAAGTAGTCTATTATATCACTGTCATCTAATTAAATAATAATGCAGAAATCAGGCTCATTTGTTTTCCTTGAAAAATAATGATGATCATTGCCACAATAAACCAATTTCTGTAATGGGAGGATTGAGCAGTTAGGACTAGGTACTAAGATCATTCTCAGATTTGTCCTTCTTGATGATTATACAGAACATGTGCAATAGTTCCTGCCTAATTCCCATCCAACATATGGATACTTGGAGTTCAGGTTTCCTCAACTGTTCATCCGATGCCTGCCAGAACACTTTGACTTTTTTCTTTTGTATTTATTCTTTCATGATTTGAGATGAACAATGTGGGAATCTCCAGATAACCAATGACAACTGGAGATCCAGAGAAGACATAAAAGATGCCTCTCATCATCAAATAGATTTGGTATCAAAACCTGCTAGAGTTAATGATCAATAGTAGAAGAAACATTTGCAATTAGAGAACAGTCTCATGAGAAAGTCAGGAGTTTGGCGGATCATCTTCCCAAATGATAGATGAATGTGCTATCCGTCAACCCTAGAAAGGATTTGAACTTGGAGAAATACACATACATCATAAAGACGTCATAAAGAGTAATAAGGACTTTGGAACCAGAATTTAGGTTCTATATCTTGGTTACTTGTTTGGATTGAAATAAGGCAGGAAAAAAACCAGGAAGCCTTGCAAATATTTTACATAACCCACCAAGAAAAATAAATTTTAACATGGTTTATGGATTAGGCTAACTAACCCTCTATTACACTTCTTAAACAAATAAACAACAACAACAACAAAAAGCAGCTTTATATATTTTGATCAAATGTAGATAATATTTAGAACAACCCAAGATCTGTAAATGTGGAGAAGATCTGCAACAATTATTAAGATGGCCCCTCATTGAGATTTGTACAGAGTACACAGTTACTTAATCAATAACTTTAAACTTCAACTTCAAACTAACAACAAACTTCAAACTTTTATTTCTTGGGTTAGCAGCAAGGCATGGTTTTAATAAGACTCGTGGGAAGTGAGGACATTATTTTGCTTTTCTTCTAATTACCTTCTTTTACAATCCTGAATTAAGGAATATGATAGTGGCTACAAGAAGGTAAAAGGAATAAGTAAAAAAAAAGGGGGGGGGTGGTTAAGATGGAGGTGATAGCAAGCTTCCTGGTTGTTTACCTCTTCTCTTTTTATGTCAGTTCCTCTCTATATCATATTGTGTTTCTCTCTGACCATCCTTACTAGGAGGTAAGTAGGTGTGAGGAAAGAAAAAAGTGATTATTTCTGAATTTATTGTCTAATTTCTGAGTTAAGATAGAGGCAGAAAGATGGGTTTATGAGTATAGTGAATTGTTATCATAGGTGGAGAATTCTGTAAGTTCTAAACTCTAATTTCAGTAGTAGCAGTAGTAATAATAGTAGTAGTAATAGTAATTGGAAGAATATTAATAGCTATAACTTATAAAGCAATTTAAGTTTTATAAAATGCTTTGCATATATTCTTAGGATTCCCTATTTCCAAGATCTTCTCTTCCTCTAAGGAATGGCATTTCAGCTTGGAAAGGGATTTGCTCATTATTCTTTTTTAATTTTTTTAGTTTTCTTTTCTTTTTTCTTTTTCTTTCTTTCTTTCTTTCTTTCTTTCTTTCTTTCTTTTTTTTTTTTTTAATAATTATAACTTTTTATTGACAGAACCCATGCCAGGGTAATTTTTTACAACCTTATCCCTTGCACTCACTTCTGTTCCAATTTTTCCCCTCCCTTCCTCCACCCCCTCCCCCAGATGGCAAGCAGTCCTATACATGCTAAATATATCACAGTATATCTTAGATACAATATATGTGTGCAGAACCAAATAGTTCTCTTGTTGCACAGGATGTTCATTATTCTTTAAGACTTTCCCTCAGCATCAGGACAAATTTTATGTTACTATTGTCTAATTTTACTTTCTGTATAGAGTAATTTTGGAGCTTGCTTGATCAATATATTTTTGGCAGGTGGGATGGCTTCTCTACATAAACTGTGATAATTAAGGGAGTTCTAAGCCTCTTCCTTTTCCCCCTTCTGACAAACAGAACTTGGATTTTGGAAATATAAGCTACCTAGAGGAACATGATATGGTTATTTAGATCATCAATATAATAAGGTATTATCCAGCCTCCCAATTATTCAGGGAAAATAGTGTTCTGAAAAATCTTTTATATCAGAAGTAAGTCAGAAAGTCTAGTGAATCCTATTACTTGAGATATTGTATGATACTACCACTCTCTTGGAAGCATTAGGTCTAGGAATCAATTCCTAGATAGGATTTTTTTTTGTGTGTGTGCAGAATTTCATCTGTGATAGGTAGATTATGGAAACCATTTTGTCTTCCCAAATACAATTCAGAATTGACTTTTTCTTCAAATAATTTTGGCACCAATATACAGGTAAAAGAATGGGAAAGACATTGACATTCCATTCAAATTATGTACATAAGACAATTTGGCAACTTGTGAATTAGATATTCAGAGTTCATTGTATATGTAAAACACTGCTTTATAAGATAAAATATATATGGAACAGAAGGACTTAATTGCTTTCTTTTTCTACTGAGATCTTTTGTTCACATGTACACATTAATTTAGGGGAAAAAAATCTTACTTGGCTATGCTATACAGAACTTGCAAATCTTTCTTTAAGTGCTATGACCTTGAAATTATAGGTTATATCTGCTCCCCCTTTCTATATTATTTTCTCTTATTAGAATTTAACCTCTTTGAGAGCAAAACTGAATGAAAAAAGAAAAGAATTAGACTTGTTCTTATAAAATTCTATAATTTCACTTTGTCTTCTTAAACTTGTCATTCCTGAAAGTCATTTCCCAAAATTTTTCATGGAACAAGGAAATACTCAAAAAGGAGAACATTTCAGGCAAATATTAAATTAAAATAAAAGAATTTAACTTACTGCGATGAGTTGATAAGAATTATTCATCATAGCTATAAGCATGTTGAGTAGTACAACAAGAGAGATGACATTGTATGTTCCAAACATGGTAGCCCCCACAAATTCTGTAAATTCATGCTGTGCTTTGACATTGGTCACATACAAATTAATGAGCCCAAATATGGACCAAAATAGAGACTGAAGTGTCTCAAATAACCTAGGAAAGATAAAAAAAAAAATCATTAAGAGATATTAATTAGAACATCTTAAGAATAATATAAAATACATATTTTCTTTCTTTCTCTTCCTCCCCCTTCCATATGTATGTGTATATGCACATGCTTTCTGGAAGAGTGATTCTATTTCTTCCATAGATGAAACTGGTCCCTAGTAGTAAAGCTTGAAGAATATTATATACTCATCTCGTAATGTTTGAAAAAGTGATGAGCTATATAGCTATAGATTTGAAGAAATCAAATTTATTACTTTTAAATAATTTCTCTGTTTTTGCTATTTTTCTCTATAACTATATAACTTTGTTCCCTCTCTCTTTTTCTCTATGTTTTTATTTCTCTTTGATTCTCTCTGTGTCTCTGTCTTGTCTCACTTTCCCTCTCTCTCTTTTAGATTGTTAAAAATCATGTTGCTTCTCATTTCCTATACATTTCCTAGACATGCATAAAAGTCTTAGTTTGGAAATCAGAATGTAAACAAATATTACCTTTAACATTTCAAGTGATTTTTAAAAATAATTCTACATAGTAGTAGGGTATGATGGATAGTGAGGATAACCCAGGTTTATGTTTCACTTAGGACACATATTGGGTATGTAATGTGGGCAAATCCCTTTGTAATCTGTCATAATCATGTCAAACTTTCTAATTTTGTAAGTTGTTGCAAAGTAGACCCTGGCCTGTACCAGTAGACTATAGTTCCTCATGTGGGATCTCATTGCATATCAGACTTCCCCCTAAAAAACAAACACATGAATAAAAGATGTTTATGAACTTAGTGACCTTTATAAAGAGCACATGTTCCCAAATAAGCTCCTATCCAATTGAGATAAGAAGTACATGGAGACAGAGTCAAGATTGCAAAGAGTATATAAGACATTGCCTGAGTTCTCTTCATCTTCCCTCAGAATCAATGCTGAATCAAGCATCTGAATGGATTTTGGAGTGACTGAGCCAAAATTCAGAGTATAATAATTTTCTAGCTTTAGATATCTTGGAAGAATTTCAGGAAAGGTCTGTCTCAATTGGGCAGTGATGTATTCAGCCCAGCACAGGTGCAGTTTAGCACAGAATGGCTAAGAGAAACTAGCTGGAGGCTCTTAGCCAAAGTATAGGAAAATTGCCTACTCTATTTTGATTCAGAAAACCAGTTGATCAGCAGACCATTGTTGAGACACCCAAGGCAAATACAGAAGGCAAATTGTGAGTCCTGAATCCCAGTCTAACAGGGTAGATTTGATCATCCAGCACAGTGAGAAAGCCTGTAACACCACCTGCACCAGCACAATCTCTGTCCTGGGGAAAAAGAAGTTTAGAAAAATCACTCCTGTGCCCTAGGAGTGGAGTTCAACTTTTTAAAATGAGCAAAAAGGTAAAAAAAGCTCTGACCACACAAAGCTAATATGGAGATAGATAAGATCAGAACACAAACCCAGAAAAGGACCCAAAAGGCAACCTGCCTTTAGGGGAAGCTTGGTCTCAGTCTCAAAAGGGTCTCTTGGAAGATGTCCAAAGGGATCTTAAAAGAGAGATAGTAGAAAAATTGGGAAAAACAATAAAAGCTATGCAGGAGAATTATAAAAAATTTTTTGGGGGGAGAAAATAAAAAACTTGGAAAAGGAAACAGAGAAATTGACTAAAGAAAACAATTGTTTAAAAAATAAATTTGGCAAAATAAAAAAATATATACTGAAGAAAGCAACTTCTTACAAATAAATTTGGAATAGAAAAAGAAAACAACTTAAAAGTAGAATTGGCAAAGTGAAAAAAAAATCCACAAAAAAAAATTATTCCTTTAAAGTACAATTGGCCAAATTGAAAAAAAAAAAAAAGATAAAAAAAAACTAAGAAAATAATTCACTAAAAATCAGAATTGGACAAATGGAAGTGAATGACTCAATTAGAAATCAAGAATTGGTCAAACACAAAATAGTAGAAAGTAAAATACCTCACTGGAAAAGCAATTGACCTAGAAAATATATCTAGGAGAGATAATTTACAATTTATTGGACTACCTGAAAATTATGATTAAAAAAATATCCTAGACAACATCTTTCAAGAAATCATCAAGAAAAACTACATTGAAATTCTAGAACCAGAAGATAAAATGAAAGAATCCTCTGAAAACCTCTTGAAAGGGATCTCAAAATGAAAACTCCAAGGGATATAGCAGCTAAATTCTAAAACTATCAGATCAAAAAAGAAAATATTGCAAGCAGCCAGAAAGAAATAATTCAAATATTGAAGTGCCACAATCAGGATTACCCAAGACTTAGCAGCTTCTACAATAAAAGATTAGAGGAACTGGAATATTATATTCCAAAAAGCAAAGATTGCACTATAACCAAGAATCAACTACCTAACAAAATTAAGTATGGTATGTCAAGGAAAAAGATAGATACTCAATGAAATAGGGCATTTTCAATAATTTCTAATAAAAAATCCAGACTTAAACAGAATAATTTTATCTTCAAATACAAGACTCAAGGAAAGCACAGAAAGTTAAATAAGTTAAAAAAAACTATTTTTTTTAAAAATTAAAATGTTCATAGCCCTCATGGGAAGATATATGTAACTCTTGAGAATTGTATCTTTGTCAATGCAGTTAGAACTTGTACACTTAGAGAATGTATGTACAAGTTGACTTTAATGTGATACCATAAAAAAACAAAATTGGGGTGAAATAGGGTGCAAAAGGTATTATATTACAAACAGAGGAAAGAGGAAGTTAGATGGGGTAAATTACATCACATGAAGATGTATAAAAGAGCTATTAGTTGAGGGAAAGAAGGGAGGGGGATGAGTAAAGTTTCAACCTTAATTTTATTGTATTTGCTCAAAAAAGGAGTAACACACATACTTAGTTTGGTATAGAAATTTGTTCCATCCTATAGGGAAGTAGGAGGGGAAAAAGAAAAGGAAAGGAAAAAAAAAACTTATAGAAGAAAGGGCAGAAATAGATGGGAAAGGATAAGAAAGGGAATGGGGATGAAAAAAAGGAGGACAAATTGAAAGAAGTGAAGGTTAGAATCAAAATACTTGTGTGAAGGGAAAGGGTGAAATGGGAGAGGAAAGTATATGGCAGGAAATGGAGTTAGTAACCCAAACTGTGAATGTGAATAAGATGAACTCTCCCATAAAATAGAAGTGGATAGCAGAGTGGATTAAAAGCCATAATTGTAAAATATGTTGTTTACAAGAAACACATTTGAAACAGAGAGATACATACAGAGCAAAGGCTGGAGTAGAATATTTTATGCTTCAGCTGAAGTAAAAAAAAATAAATAAATAAAGTAGGGATAGTGTTCCTTATTGCAAATAAAGCAAAAACAAAATAGATCTAATGAAAAGAGATAAGGAATGAAACTGCATGTTGTAAAGGATACTATAGATAGCAAAGTAATATCAATACTAAACATATATGCACCAAGTAGTACAGCATCCAAATTCTTAAAGAAGTAATTGAGTTATAAGAAGAAGTAGATAGCAAAACTATATTAGTGGTGGATCTCAACATTCATCTATCAGAAATAGTTAAATCTAACCACAAAATAAACAAGAAAGAAGTTAAGGAAGTAAATAGAGTTTTAGAAAAATTAGGTATAATAGACTTAGAGAAAATAGATTGGGGTTAGAAAGGAATACTTTTCTCAGTAGTACATGGCACCTATGCACAAAAGAAAAATGACCATACTCACTGCAGGGGTCCTCAAACTTTTTAAATAGGGGGCCAGTTCACTGTCCCTCAGACTGTTGGAGGGCCAGACTGTAGTAAAAACAAAAACTTTGTTTTGTGGGCCTTTAAATAAAGAAACTTCATAGCCCTGGGTAAGGGGGATAAACATCCTCAGCTGCTATATCTGACCCATGGGCTATAGTTTGAGGACCCCTGTATTAGAGCATAAAAACCCCACAATCAAATGCAGAAGGGCAGGAATAATAAATACATTCTTTTCAAATCATGATATAATAAAATTATATGTAATAAATGGCCATGGGAAAAATAGATCAAAATTAACTGGGACCTAATTAATAGGATTAGATTATCCTAAAGGAGGAATGGGTCAAACAATAGTATTGTAGAAGCAATTGATAACTTCATAGAAAAGAATGACGATAATGAGACAACATACCAAAACTTATAGGATGCAGCCAAAGCAGTTCTTAAGGCTAATTTTATATGTCTAGATAATTATATGAGTAAAGTAAAAAAATAAAAGATCAATAAATTGAACATGCAACAAAAAAGCTAAGGAAAAAAAAACAAACTAAAAAAAACCTAATTAATTACCAAATTAAAAATTTTGAAAAATAAAAGGAGAGATAAATAAAATTGAAAGTTAAAAAAAACTATTGAACTTATTAATAAAGAATTAAAGGTTTGCTTTATGAAAAAAATTAACAAAATACATAAACCTTTGGTTAATTTGATTAGAAAAAGAAAAGAAGAAAATCAAATTGTCAATATAAAAATTCAAAAGGGTGAATTTACCACCAATGAAGAGGAAATTAAAGCAATAATTAGAACCTATTTTGTCTAATTATATGTCAATAAAACTGATAATTTAAGGGAAATGGATGAATACTTACTTACAAATATACGGATTGCCCAGATTAACAGATGAAGAAAATATAACACTTAAATATTCCCATTTTAGAAAAAGAAATTGAACACACCATTAATAACCTCCTTAAGGATGAACATACTATCTTCAAAGCCCACCAATGTCTTACCTCAACAATGCTTTAGATGTCTATATGACTTTTAGGTTCACAAAGCATATATGAGATCACAGATTTAGAGCTGGAAGGGACTTGAAAGGTTCCATTTTTCAAATTAAAAAGTGAGGTCTAAGAGGCTAAGTAGCTTGTCAGGGCCACACAGCTGGTGAAAATTTGAGTTAGAATTTGAACCCAGCCGCAGATTTAGCACTCTAGTATGCCTCACATTAACCCCTTGTAGGAGGGGGAAATTTTTAGCGTCCAAGTTTATTGATGGAGAATCATGTATAATATAATCATGGTAAACTAATTTATTAAAAGTCACACAAATGGTGTCAGAAAAAAGAATTATATTTGTGTTTCCTGATTTTAAGGAGTCTTATATTAGAATGTATAAAGGACTGAAACTCTTAAAAGGTATGCTTGAATCAGACAACCTGGCATTTAAGGCTAATTACCTATTCAATATGGGGCAATGACTCTATTAGCATATGTTTGGGAAAATGGCCCTTTTCACAGTTCAATGCTTACTCAATGTTTGGTGTATACAGATAATAGGCAAGGACTTCACTTTGCAACGGGACCAGGAGAAGGGAGGTTGGTGGGGAGCTTGTGGCAATTTCTCTGTCTCCATTTCTCCCCCTGAAGACCAAGGATTTTTACTTATCCTGACTCTGGCTGTTCCTGAGGCCTCCAAGGAGCTAGCCCAGACTTTACAAGAATGACTCTCAAGATTGGAAACACTAAGAATTATTATTTCCGCAAATCTATGATTCATAAGAGAGTAAGTAAATCTTAACTGGATTAAAATGTCTAATGATTTAGTTATTGTTGCCTTTTAACAATTCTAGGATAAACTTAATCCAATGTACTATGTTTAAAAATTAATTATCTGAGGAAGATTCAACTTCAAAAAGGCAAATCTGATCCTTAGAAATGAACTAGGTGTTCATATTAAGTTTAATAATCACTGTGTAAAAATAAGGGAGTCATTTGGACAATAATTGTCTCCTTAATCTCCTTTGCCAAAACTGTTTTCTCACTGTTAATTCACAAATTCAAATCTTCAGCCTGTGTTTCTCCAACATATAACAGTTCAGAAGGAGATAGATAAATAAAATATGCTGCCTACTAAAGCTTCCATAATCCAACTGATATATTTTAGTAAATGACTTCTAAATGTCAAATGAAAGCAATGCTACTAAATAAATGTTATTGTGTTATGGTTGGGAAGTATTTATTTACTCATACCTAAAGCATTCCCATCTGTCACATCAGCAATATTTAGAAGCCTTCTGCAAAACATTCATTTAGATTTTTAAATTTGAACCAAAAAAAAAAAAAAAGAAACTAAATTCAAATTTCACAATTATGGCCTTAATTTATGTTTTCTTCCTGAGACATTCCCTCATTTTTCACTGTCTTCTAACAATATGAATCACTCTTTAGATTTGTACATCATCTCATGGACCTTAGTGAGGTTTAGCAGATTCTTGAATTATGCCTCTTTATCTTGGTGTTAAGAACCAGACATTTTGCCAAATCAAACTCTCTCTCTCTTCCTCATTTAGTTAAGATTTCAGTATTCTAGCTTTCCATCATCATTTGATCTTGTGTCATTCACAAGTAAATTGAATTGATCAATGTTTATTGGCTAAGGAATCAAAATAAAACAATATGGAATGTGAAATTAGTTTCATAGGAACTACTTTCCTAAGATTGTATTCAGATAAGAAAAGGAAATTCCCCCAGGCAAGGTTATAATTTTCATTCAACAACTGATATCTCTTGTTTGAAGAATATTCCATGATATCTATGTAAAAATTTAAGGAGGTGTTTTCCCCTTTACTAGGATAGCATTCAATTAATCCATTCTCTCTTAGAGAAACTATTTCCTAAAGTGTTTTAACATTTTTTGATCAAATTAATACTAAAGGAAATAAAAAATAATAATTTAGTGGATGTTCTTTATGAAAAAATAAATAGAGCACATATGATGACATTAAAAAGACATAAAAAGATGAAATGCACATTAGCAATATCCTCAGTTTTGTGGTAATTTACACTCTAGTAACCTTACCATCAGGAATAGTCTCCTTTACCAATTAATCATTCATATTATGGTTTGGTGTATAAGCATTTCCCAAAACACTCTTCTCTCTCTACATTTTCCTTCTTGGTGGTTTCATCATCTTCCATAGATTTAATTCTCATCTCTATGCCAGTGACCCATGGATTTATATATCCAACCTCAGTTTGTGAGTGTCAGTCCCACAACATTGGTCGTCTGTTGCATATTTCAAATTGGATATCCTTGAGACATCTAAAATTCAACATATCCAAGACCGAAATATCTATCTTTCCTCCCCAAACTCATCTCACTATGAAATTCCATATTTCTGCCAAAACACTACTTTTCTTCCTGGCTCCTCATATCTTTGGTTGCTTGCTCTCATTTACTACAAATATCCTATCAGTTTTCAAATCTTTCTATTTTTATCTCTACATTTCTCATGCATATATCCCACCTCCTCATATAACTAAATATCACTGCAGAAGCATTTATATATTATTTTAAGGTATTGAAAGGTAATTAAGGTAATGAAATGTTGTTTCATTTGGTTTTTACTACAGCTCTATGAAATAGGTGCCATTATTACCTTTATTTTACAGATATGGAAACTAAGGCTCATGGAAGTTAAAATGACTTAGGGCCATATCATATTTGAACACAGGTCTTTTTGATTTTAGGTCCAAAGTTCTTTGCAGTATACTAAACTTCAAGCTATTGCAATGGCTTCTTAATTGATCTTCCTGTCTCATCTTCCCCATCTTCATTCTTTCCCTTATAATGCTACCAAAATGATATTTCTTAAGCATAGAGCTGGTCATCAATTAGTCAAGCAGTCATTTATTAGTCACTTACTATATACCAAGTGTTCTTGTGGGTGTTGGGGATATTAATGAAATAATTTTTACTCTTTCTGTCTCTCTTACTCAGTAAAGTCTAGAGGCTTCTTATTGTCTTTAAGAAAAACTATAAACTCTCTGTCTGGCTTTTCAATTCCTTCACAATCTGATTCTAGCCTCATTGTTCATCACTTCTCTTTGTGTACTACTTACTCCCTTAGGCTAATCTCTATTCCTGGACACAGTGGCTTTTTTCAGTCACATGTATGTGCCTTTGCATAGATGAAGATCTATCCCTTGAAAACCCTCCTTACTCATTTTTCCCTAAAAGGATCTTTCTTCCTTCAAGATATAGTTCAAGCACCACTTTCTACTTAATATTTTTCCTCATTCTTCCAATTGCTTATGTCCTCTATAATGAAATAATTTAAACTTTTCTTGATTTACTCTTTATATACTTAATTATTATATGTACTGTATATCTTTTCCATTACAATGCTAGCTTCTTAGAAATATTTTTTATTCCTTGTATTTTTATCTCTAGTTGTCTAGTACAATTCTTAGCATAGATTATGTGTTTATTATATACTTCTTGATTGAGAGAATGATTATTATACAGTTTTGCATGTAAAGAAAATAACTCTCACAGTATCAAGTACTTTCAACCAGGAAGGTATATTCACCCTCATGGTCTTATCCAGACTGCAATGATTAAGAATTGTGGATAGAATAAATATAATGATTTACGTTAATCTGATTTCCTTTGGTGGTCTTCAATTCTCCTTAAGTTGCCATTGAAATATCCATGGAAGCAGTGGGAAATATAGGTTGATATACATAGAAACATTCACAACAATTAAAAGGAATAGTTTATAATATAATAAAATATAATTTAAAATGGAGACAGAAAGAAAAATTATCTAAGTCTATGGATATTTAGTGTCGAAGACCTAAAGGCCTCGCTGTATATTATATTAAAACATTTGATATAAAGCTTAACAATTTCAGCATGACTTTATTATCTTTTTTCATTATACTAAGATTAATAAGGTACAGAAGTAGGTAATGCATTGTAATAAGTATCTAGAAAATGAATAATATTAGTCATTCAGGCAAGAGAGTATATAGATAGCCAACCCTGATGCAAAAATGAGTCAATAATAGGTATAGTTAGTTCATAAACTTTCAGAATGACAAGAGGATATCAGAAGGAATCTCTTAGGCATTTAGGTGGTGCAGGGAATAGTGTGCTGGATCTGGAATCAGAATAAAAAGAGTGATTTCAAATATGGGCTTAGACATTTGCTAGCTGTGTGATCCTAAACAAGTCACTTAATCTCTGTTTGCCACAGTTTTCTCATCTGTAAAATAAAAATAATAATGGTATCTCCATCTTCCCCTCTCTCATCACCCATCACTCACCAGCATGGTAAGGATTAAATGAAATCATCATAAAGCACTCAGCACAGTGCTGGAAATCATATTTCTCCCCAATAATAGCAATGCACAAAGATTGTGTATTAAGGGATTACTGTCTGCATTAGAGTAGAGACTATCCAATTCAGTGAAATCAAGGGTTCTTGAGAACTAAAATATGAGTGAATTATTGTGGAGGGGAGGGGAATGGTGGCACAATTCTTATGCAGAAGAAGAGTATTGAGTTATAAAAAAGTTTTAGCATCATATTCTATTTAAAATCTTGAGCACGTACCTTCCCTGTATTAAATTATTTTGTTTCATCAATAACTGTGCAATATCATATTTGAAGTTTCTTAATTCTCAAACTACCCTTTGATTCCAAAGCTCTCTAATAATTAAAAAGATAAAACATTTAAATTTTATGAAATGATATTAAAAAAGTCATAGTGGTCTTTAAAATAACACATAGACATGTATTATTTTGTTTTTTAATATGTGTGTTTAATATGTGTGTAAAACCAAGAAATATTATTGGGCTCATTATATTAAATTATATATGTGATAAATACATTAATAAATATAAATATATTAAATTATACATACATATATGTATATATAAAACTTAATATTATAAGCCCATTAACATTGTTTTTCTACATTAGCCTATTAAAAATTCTTCTAATAGCAGCATTACACTTATGTACTACTTTATAGTTGTGAAATATTTTCACAACTGTCATTTCACAATATAAAGACAACAGGGCAGAATCTATTCTTTTTTTTTTTTTAATTTTAAAAAAGATGAAATTTAAGCTCAACAAAGTTTAAGCAACTTGCTCATTGCCATTCAGGTTGTATATGGTACAACATGAATCTCTGTTCAGATACATATCCTGACTTTTCATTCCCATTCTGTTACAGCTGCTGCCAATTTTTTAATTTCCAGAAATGACACCATACCAACCATACACCCAGCTACCTGCCAACAGAAATATCTGAGCAACTTACGTGGAAAAGGCATTGTTCTGTTTCTCACACCGTATTCCTTTGCAGTTTGAGACTTTTGTTTCTTCATAATAGAAATACAGCTGATTCAAGCCATTTGCAAAAGCTAGCAATACAAGACAGTAAATGAACAGAAACTTCAAAATGTCTAGCAGCATTCTTCCGAGAGAGATCTGCAGAGGTCCCAGGTGAGAATTGGCAGTAAACAGTGAAATCAGGCGTAGGGAACTGAAGATGTTTGCGATAGCAAATAAAGCCTCTGCCACCAAAGTGGGATGCCACATATCCCATGATTCTCGGGGGTTATGTGCACTATACTGGAGAGAACAGAAAAGAAAACAGGGAGTAAACTATATCTACACAGTATATAAAAACAGATACATGTTACATGTAAAAATCAGCTTTGTGGTATTTCTATTTTAGAATCTCCAAAGCATTTTTTTTTTTATTTTTAAGACTTCCTCCACCTTTACAATATATTGATCTATTAATCTGAATTGGAATAAAATGGTGTCTAATTAATTTAGTGCTTTGCTGTAATCTGGATAAAGCATCTCATAGTAGTTTATACTCACTTGATTGTGGCATTAGTATTTTTGTTCATTTGTAAATTGCATTCATCCCCCTAACACTCTGAGATTATGAAATTGTTGATTTCTCATTTATTATAAGCATGACTACAGATGTTGGTTAATAGTGATGACCAAAGGCATTGATAGAAACATACATGTGGGTTTGTGTGTGTAAAATATCCTTTACTATCCTCCATTACTACAAAGGTCAGATTTGCCATATGAAAACAAAAAAGGATTTTTACCCCTCCCTCCCCCCTTTTGTATTTTGTTAAACACAGAAGATGCTAAGGTTGTTAAACACTATCTCAGATAAAATTCAGAACTTGTTTGACAATGTGGAAATTCTTTTTGCTTTCAATACACAGTGTATCACTGGTTTGTATATTTGTTTGCAGTTTTCATTTTGACAAACAAGCACTATATTTTGGAACTATTAAAAAGCATTTATTTGTTTATTTATTTTTGGTTAGCTAAAAAGGGATATTCTCTACTTCATTTCTTGTCTAGCTTTAATTACTGTTTGATGTTGCCTCAGTCAAACTGAAACCTGTTTAAAGACCTTAGCTTAAAAAACTAAGGGTCCACAATCCGTCTAGAGCCATCTTTAATCATCCTGTTGTATATCTTGCCACTGGACCCATAAGGCTCTGGAGGAAAAAACAAAGCTTGTGACTTTGCACAGCCCCCTCTCACTTAAGCCCAATTCATTTGAATGTCATGGTATTACCTCCCCGATGTCATGATAGAAAAACAACAATATACACATATACATTTATAGTGAACTGATGAAGAGAAAAGATAGCAGAACCAGTAGAAAAATGAACATGGACTACAATACTGTGCTTTAGAACACTAAAAATAGCTGCTCAGCTTTCAGATTCATTGCAATCAAATTTATCACCAATCTTCTTCCCAGGGTACAGATGATGAAACATACTGTCTTCTAGGTAGATAGGTGGGGAACTAGAGATATGGAATATTGAATGTGTTATGGGAAGATTTTGTTTTGGTTTATTTCCCGCAGGAAAGAGAGCTCAATATAGACATATATTAGAAAATGGTTATGGTGTCAAAAAAAGGGCATCAATAATGATGCGGACTAAGCATAATCAAGTCCTAGATAATCTTGTTGGAAGAGAGTGATTTGTAGGAATGGAACTCTTTATCACCTTCCATTATCTATTCCTCAAACCTCTGGGCATCTTTAAGTAACCTTTGAGATATTAACTAGCAAATCTTTTAGATAGCTCTGGTACTTGATCTGCCAGGTGCATTACGTCTGCCTCCTCCTTTATTCCTCCCTCTGAGCTATCCCTCCTTTTGGTACTTCCCCTCCTCTACTGAGAAAAAACCCAAGGTTGTATTTTCCCTACAAAAGATGTACCCATGATGAAGATCTTTGCTAAACCTTTTTTCAGGACTAAGTCCACTGTGAAGTACTTGTACCCTCCCTCCCTTCCTCTCCCTCTCTCTCTGTCTCTCTCTCTCTCCTTCTCTCTCTCTCTCTCTCTCTCTCTGTCTCTGTCTCTGTCTCTGTCTCTGTCTCTGTCTCTGTCTCTGTCTCTCTCCCTACTCATAGTGCCTTCCCTTTAATGGTATCTTTTTACTTACTACTATAGCTAACCAATTAGTCTGCTACACTCTTTTATAGGTTTAGACTATCGGTCAGTGGCATATTTAGGCTTCATAGCATATTCCTTTAATGGATTCTTTCAAATTCCTTTATTTGATCCTTCTTGGGTAACCCTATTGCTCTCCCAAATCTGTTTCATATTTGCCACTTATGGTGCCTATTTTACCTCTTTGTTTTCTCTGAAATCTCTTGTCCTAAAGAAACCTACCTTTTAGCAAAGAGAATGGCCATTGTGAATTTTGTTACATATTTATTTCAAACTAGTAATTCCCATGGTGATCTAATACTTGAAAATTAATAATGATGTACAGCAAACAAGTAATAAACCTAGGGAATTGTTGAATGAGTTACACAATTCTTCAAATGAGTTGATTTCTCTGTGGGTATGATGACTGGGGTGCGTTTGTCAGGGAACTCTTCAAGTGAGTAGAATTTGTGGCTAGTGCAGTTTTGTCTTTTTTGTAAAGGCTGAATTGCTAAATGACTAAAAAAGCAGCAGTACATTGTCAAATTAAGAGCAAAGTCAGAAGTGAGTTTGGTTTCTGAAACTGATAGCAAAGTTATGATCAGAAAAGAACAGTGAAGAAAGAAAATACTCATTTCTGCTATATCCTTTAGTTAGATTGTTTCTTTTAATAAAGAACACCAATGTATTTCACTATTAGAGAATGGGAGGGGAGATGGGCAGAGACTAGGATAAGCACTAGAGAAGACATTGGATTCTGCTCTTGCTCCCAATTGTCTTTTAAAAACAACATATCCAGATAATAGGATTTTTGTTTGTAATGAGGTCAGAATGAACACAGATCCATTTTCAGATCAGCTTGTAGTCTTCTTTTTGTACATTTTCCAGCAGATGGTGTTACCAATATTAGCCAATTAATTTTTACTAAGGCTGGTAAATAGTGGTAGCTACCATGTTAGCAACAGAGAATCCCAGGAATGAAGAAACAGAGAGGGGGAGGAAGAGAAAGAGAAAGAGAAAGAGAGAGAGAGAGAATGAATATATATATATATATATATATATATATATATATATATATATGTATATGTATATACCTTTGATACTAGCAAATATGTAGGGGAAACTGGCTCCTCAACTTGTCTGATTTTCAGCTTATTTCCCAAGAGACTCTGAGGAATTTACTCCTGGGTAAAATTAGGATGGCTTTTCTTGGTTGAATAATATTTCATTTCAATCTTATCTAAAAATTATTGTGTTTATTTTATATTCTAATCTGTAGTACTTTTATGAGTTCTATTTGCTATTTTCTTGGATAAATTTTACTCATTTGCTATTTACAATGCTATTGTGTGTACCTAGCATTTGATGAAAAGGAATCAAGACTGCAGATAAAAGCTAAGGCAATTATTTTTTTAAGGGATCACAATCAGGGAAGCTATTAGCACCCCCCACACACATTCTGAACTTATTTTCTGGTAGCCCTGTTTTAAGAGGAGTCCCATCTCATAATCCCCTCTCTTGCTTTTCTCAAGATAGTAATTGATCTTTGAAGAAAGATTGGTAAAGTTCCAGTGATATATATCCTTGCCTTCTTATGTACCATATTTACACAATTCAGGTAGGCATGTATAACAAACACAGATGGAACTCACTTTATACATGTTTGGACCATGACTATCTAAACAATCATACTTTCTGCCCATGCAAGGATGCAATTTCTCTCTTGTTCATAAAATCTCCTCTCTCTGAAACCCCACCCCTAACTTCCTGAAAAAAAAAAAAAAGAAACATCAAAAAATTGACTTTTTTTTGTTTTGCTTCATAGTCACTGATGTCAATGAAGTGTATACTTGTTCTGAGACTTATTGCTCTTCATTTCTGGGATTCTCTGACAAAAAATCCTGGAGCTCTTTCTCCCTTCATTCTCTCATCTTATTTTTGGTTAAGCAGTCTGTGTCTAACTGCTTTATTTAGAAAGGGGAAAGAGTTTTCAGTTTTTCAGTTTTCATTTGGTGCTAGCTTTTTCCCTCAGGTACTCTGCAGATCCAGCACTGCTCCTCTCCAAGTACATGTCTGGCCTGTATCCATAATTGGCTTAATTGTATATTTTCTATTATATAGAAACAGCTCCTTTTTAAAACATATCCCAGGAGATTCCTTTCCCCAGGCAACTAAGGGGCTTATTCAACTTCTCTTGATTCATACCCACTATATCATTGTTTTGCTATTTTTCAGTTATTTTTAGTCATGTCTGACTCTTAAGACTTCATTTGGTGGTCATGTATACTTATTTTGTATTTAATTTATACTTTAATATATTTAACATCTACTGGTCATCCTGCCATCTAGGGGAGGAGGTCGGAGGAAGGAGGGTAAAAATTGGAACAAAAGGTTTTGCAATTGTCAATGCTGTAAAATTACCTATGCATATAACTTGTAAATAAAAAGCTATTATTACAAAAGAAAGACTTCATTTGGGGTTTTCTGGGCTCATTTGGGGTTTTCTTGGCAAAAATACTAGTTTGCCATTTTTTTCCCCAACTCATTTTACAAACGAGGAAATGAAGGCAAACATGATTAAGTGCTTTGACCCAGTAAGTGTCTGAGACCAGATAGTCATTCTGACTGCAGGCTCAGAACTCTACCCATTGTGCCTCCTACTTGCTCTTTGGAGTTTCTTACATAGTATTTCTCTCAAGTTACATAATAATTAATATTATTAACATCTTCCTGTTTAAATTTTAAAATTTTTAACTTCACCTTTTTTCTCTCCTCTCCCAAATCATTCATTCTAATTTAAATATGTTGATATAGATTCTCTTAGACAAATTAGCCCAACTCTTGCATCTAATATGAGCTATTTATTTATATATTTATAACATAAGTTATTTATATCCTTACAACTTCTTTAAGCAATTAACAACAGCAACAACAATAATAGTTATAATTTATATTAATCTTTAATATTTACATAATGATTTATAAATATTTTGTTTTATCCTCAAAACTGGACTATTAGTGCTATCATTATCCCATTCCAGATGAGAAAATTGAGCTAGGTGAAGGTTAAGTGGCTTTTCCAATATCTTGAAATCCTTATATTATTTGGAACCTGGCACGTAACACAGAAGACTGGCTTCACTGTGGGGGTCTTTTTCAATAAGAATCACTATGATTTGTTTTCTTGCCCCCTCCAAGATTTCTTCTGGGTACAATAGAATTGGTTTTGTGGCTTTCTCTGTGTACAATTGCTTTTAGTTCATCTATTAGCATCTAAAATAAAAAAGACATAGAGCATAATAAGTTTTATCTAACTCAGAAAATGACAGGAGCAATTAATGCTTGACCCTTGAAATTCTCTTTTCTAGAAAGTTTCAAGAAGTCTGACTTCTTTTATCAAGTCTGGAGGTTCTAATCTCCAAATAGATGAGACTTGGTTATTCCATAGAGCATATTTTTCCTACTTTACTCATCCTTCCTTTTCCTTTGGAAAGGAAAACACCAGAAAAATCCCAAAGGGGATCATGAAGAATCAGACATTGCTGAAAATGACTGAAGAACTACAAAGCAATAATATAATGGGTATGAATCAGGATAAATTGGATAAATCCTTTACTTCCTTGAGGAAAGAGTTTATAAAAATGGTTCCATCAGCAGACCTCTTTCAAGGTTCAGGTAAGGTCAGGAGTATTCATCTCTTCTCCCCTTTTTCATTGAGGCACCAAATTTACTTTCTTTATCTGATGCTGAGGTTTGCTTGTCTATTTATGTATTTCTAGGTGGTACTTGTAGCTAGGTGCATGTGTTTTTGCGAGAAGAAGTCAGATTTTTCTTCAAGTTCACATGAAGTCTGGAATATTTTGTGTGTGTGTGTGTGTGAATTCTGTCATAGCCAAGATGTCCACTCAACAATATTCACTGCTGATACATTAACATTGAAGCTGTGGATTTGAGTGAGGGTTAGAAAAAAGGAGCAAAGATGACTCAAGAAAACAAAAATCATCCTTGTACAGAGAATTTACAGTTCATTTAGAAGATAATAGTGGGACAGGGAGGAGGGCTTACCTCTTCATCATGTGTTTCTAAGAGCTTTATATTTCATAGGCATTCATAAATTAATTTGATTTTTTTGTTTGTCTTCTTTGATTAAGAATAATTGATATCATACTGATTTCAATCCTAAATGAATCATGTTTTGTTATACAAGGTCAAATCCCTGCCCTTAAAATTTAAATTAGATTTAATTCATGATCCTTTATTATAGGGCAATACCCTTTTCCATCTTCACCTATCAGTACAATGAAGAACCTAGGTACTTTAATTGCTATTTTATGTCTAGATTTTCAAGCCTGGAACGGGAAAATAGAGAGCCTATTGTATTAAACATCTGGAAATCACATCTCTATAACTGTCACAGACCCAATGACGAGCTTAGAAAATCATATTCTTTGGGAGAATACACTAGTTTCTCCATCTGAGAAACAGAAATAGCAATATTTGCCCCCAACCAGATAATTGGAATACATGGGATTAGTGACACGCATTTTAGAAATCAAGGTTCTAAAGAAGAAATAGGCTATATAAAACCAAAGTAGTATTGCTAGAACAATGTTAGTTAAAATAGCCTTCCTTTTTAAATTTTGAAAGATGAATCAAAGCATATAAGGGAAGGGAGGCAAGACTCACGCTCAGGATGAATATTTCTCCTAGAGAGGGGGAACTGGAGCAGGAAAAAGAGTGGTAAAGATACAGATTTGGACCATATGTAGTCCAAGATCCCTTACAACTCTGAAACTGTATTATAGTGTTATTAGTTGTATGTCCATAGGGAAGCTAATAGGTCCCTAAATCTTGATTTTCTTATCTATAAAATGGGAATAATAATTACCACACAAAGTTGTTTCGAGAAAAGGACTTTGTAAACTTTGTAAAGTTGAATAGACTATTTAAATATAATTTATCACACTTTGTCTGCCACAAAATTGAAAAAATGTAATGAATAAAAGCACTTGAAAGACAGAATTAAAGGAAATATCTTCAAAGAGGAAACAGAATAATAAGCATGAACATTTTAACAGTGTCTCAAGGCAATAACAAATTCAGCATTAACTAACACCTCTGCAGAAATCAGGGGAAAGGGAACCAAATAATGAAAACTTTCCATTTATGGAAAAACATACTATCTCAGAACTACATTTAAAAACAAGTTCAAATATTGCAAAATGCAAATAAATTAAGAAATCCTGGCATGCATCCCAACATTCGCTAGTCTACAAGCCAAGATTTATGAGCATATTGAAAACTGAAGCATTTTTTGCTCTCCTATTCTTATCTGGATGTTGTAATATATATGTATGTATGTATATGTATATCTCAGTATATCAAGGTTCAATTTATAATTTCTACATCCTAAAAGGTATGATATAAAGAAAAGTATAGAATAAACTAACAGAAATGAAAAGCAGTTCCTGTCAGGTGGATCATGCATGCCTAAATTCACGCACTCCAGGAAACTGAGGCTGGTGGCTTGCATCTAGGGAATTCTGAGCTGCAGTACAACTAAAACAACAAGAAGGTGACATTTCTGTAAGTGAGTGCCTCCAGAAGACAGAGATAGAGATATTATCAGAGAAGAGAGAGACAGAGCCACAAACACACACACACACACACACACACACACACACACAGAAACATCACAGAGAGACAAAGACAGAGAAACAGATAGAGGAATAGAGAAACAGAGACAGAGAGAGAGACAGTTGAAGACCAAAAAACAGAGAGAGGAAGAAAGCAATGGAGAGACAGAGAAAGAGAATAAAACAGAAAAAGAGATGGAACTTGATTTATAAGGAGAAAGACAGCAACAAAGTTAGAATGACACAACAAGAAAAAGACAGAGACAAAGAAACATAGAGAGGCAAAAGACATAGAAAAAGAGAGAGCGAGAGAGAGAGAGAGAGAGAGAGAGAGAGAGAGAGAGAGAGAAAGGGAGAGGGAGACAGGAGAGGATTTTTAGTTGCCAATTAAAAAAAGTGTCCTATAGAATTTAAAAGACAAGTCATATAAGAGAGGAAAATATGAATGTAGAAGAAGGATCATATACTGGAAAGAATTTAACCTTGATCTGGCACAATAAAAAAATAGCTTTCTGGTGTTTTCTTAAATTACTAGTTGCATCTGTTACCTTTTCTAAGTCAAAATTTTGTTATCTGTAGGATGGCAATAGTGAAAAGATCTATTTTGTTCATCTCAGGATTATTGCGGAGTTCAAATGTGACAATTTGCATGAAGTTTTTAATAAACTACAAATTGTAAAAATAACATGATCTATTATCAATCATTACATTTGATAAAGATAAATTATCATTGCATCTCCATCAGTTTATAACTCTAAAAATGTAGGAAACATTCACAAGTTGTAAGCTTTTTTACTCTTAAACCATGAAATTTCCATGAAAAGTATGGAAATTAATTTTTAGCTATTTGGTAAATCAACATTATTTTAAAAATTAAAACAATCCTAAAACTAATAGAATTTCTTTGTTGAGCAAATAAAAACAACTATACTGCCCATACAATGCATAATGTTTAAATTACTTATATATGATCTCTTTATCCCTCAACATAGCAAGGATGCTGGGAAAACTAATATAAGAATTTAACTAATCAATAACAGTTAGCCTGGATTTACAGGCGTTTGCTCTTTTAACTCACTAAGTTGAATTCATTGTTCCTGCAAAGTCAAATTAAATATTTAGTTAATTTATACTAAGCATCATCTCAGGAGAGGGAATGAAAAAATCACTTCATCCTAGTATAGACCTGAATAAAAATAAAAAACACTATCAATCAGGGTTTGATGTTTTGTTTTCTTGGTTATCTAGACTTAAAAAACTGATGGAGCAAATGTTAAGGATGTAGATTAAGCTTGAAAGTATGTTATGTATGTGTGTATATAATAAATATATGTATACATATGTATTATGTAAAGCTGTGCATATATATGTGTGTTCATATATAGTGTGTATGTGTGTGCATGTGTGTGTATATATACATATATGTGTGTATATATATATATATATATATATATATATATATACTTACATACATACATGTGTATATGAAGAGACAGGCAGGTAAACAAAGAGACAGAGATAGACAGATAGACAGATGGAGGGAAGGAAGGAGAAAGAAATAAAGACACACACACACACACACACACACACACACACACACACACAAAGAGAGAGAGAGACAGAGCTGATTGTTAAACATTTACCAGTGCAACCCTGGAAGATAGTATTTTATTTCCATTTTTTTTAAGAGGCAGTGTGGTATATGTAGAGAGAATTGGCTACAGAATCAAGACAACCTAATTTCAAGTACTACATCTCATGAATAATGGTTGTTGCATAAATTATTTTTGAAGTGTAATATTATCTATGGTTTACTGTATTTTTACTTGTTTTGTTATTTCTCAATTACATTTTGATCTGATGCAGTCTGAATCAGGCTGCATTTGGAAATATTGTGCCCAGCAGCACATTTGACACCTCTGGACTAAAGAATCTCTTTAGTCTCTTCCAGGCCAAATGTCTATAATTTTTCCAATTTCACACAGCATGATAGAGACATATCTGGGTCTCTAGGCAGAATCTTCTAACTCCTAATATCTAAGTTCAGACTTTTTCCCACTTTACTACTATATTTCTTGAAAAAAAAAACAGATGCAAAATAAAAAGGAAAAGGGAAGGAGGAGGAAAAGACAAGATGTTATGACTTTGGTTAGAAGAATTACATCAAGTACAAAATAATTTCATTAGTCACTGAAGAACAAAGACTGTTTTATGCAATGTGTGTAGTTTAAGTGTGAGATTGATGTTGTATAAAACCTGGGGGAGTAATGGGTATGTATGATTTCAAGCATTGTCATCTTGAGTGGGATCAGAGGAAAAAGAAATTGTACTTCCCAGTAATGATATTAAACCATATTAATTTAGGCTGAAATTATAATCTTAATGTTTGTAAGTGCAATATTTTGATCTCTCTATGAGGTTTTATCTGCTATTTTCTCAAGGATAAAAATGGATATTTTGGTTGCCATATGTTAACCAGTATGGGAGCAGGGGAGGAATTTCATTAGCCTTTGAAAGAGCACATTAATTAGGACATTTCTTATAGTAATTCTGAAACATGATTTAATGTAGATATGATGATATTGGGTAATGATCTTCTCTTCTTAAAATTCAATTTTATGACTTTAAATCACTCATTACTTTCTAAATTGCAACAGATGACTTTTCTTAGTATGTTGATAGTTTGCTAAGAGGTTAGGTGCTTCCATTAATTAAATTTTTTTCAATAATAGATTTTAAAAGTACTGTTAATTATTAGAACCTTTTCTTTAACCAAGAATAATATTAAAAAATTACCTTTACAAATGCAACAATTTTTAAAGAGATAGTTGCCAAGTATAATGAATTCATTACAAAGTCCATTAGGTTCCACCAGTCATGGATATAATCTTGAAGTCCACCATCCCACATCTGTTTAATTTCACCCCATATAAAACCTGAAAATAGAAAAAAAATTCAATTTAAGTGTAATTTCATAAGCTTATATTCTTTAATTTTTGTCATATTAAATACTGATTTATCACATTAAGAAGTAATTATATGTAAAGGGCATATAGGCTATTCATAAGGCCATGCATGGTCTTATGAATAGACCATTGCATTTAGAATGAAAATGACAAAAGTTCAAATTCTGCATCAAACACTTCCATATAAATGTCCATTGCTTAGTCATTTAACTTCTCTTGGTTTCAGTTTTCTTACCTGGAAAATGGAATTAATATGTGTAGCATTTATCTCAATGCTTTGTTGTGAGGAAAAAAAAGAAGATAATGAATGTAAATAAAGTATCTTGAAAATATTAAAGTGTTTGTATAATATTAAGCTATTATAACCAGTATAGAAAATGTGCTTCTGAGGGAGATTAATTTCTACTTTTATCCTTTAGAGAAATTAACATCAGTGGACAGTTCCTGGAAGGATCTGAAAAGCCAAGACTAATACGTTTCTCATGATGAATGGAAGGTATTAATCTGTTCTCAAATATCCCTATTCTATTTTCTTACTTTCAAACTGAATTAATCACAACAGAAATTATGACAGACATTCCAATGCTTCTAGATATGAATCTATCCATAACAAAAAATTTTCTCATTTTCTCTCTCCCTCTCCCATCCCCCCAATCTCTTTCTCTTTCTCTTTCTGTGTCTCTGACTCTCTCTCTCCTCCTTTTTTCGTATATAAAAATATGCATACATGCAGGCATACATACATACAGACAAATGATGTTAACTCTAAAACAACTTTTGAACTCTAAATCGGATATCAGGAATTGCTAAAATGAGCCTATCTTATTCCTGTTTTCACTCATACTCAGGTCAATTTTCCCAAACTATAAAACTGGAATCCATTGTTTATCTATCCATTCTGTCTCCAACCTTTGAGACCTTCTTTGAACAACCAAACTCTTTCCTGGCTCCTTCCCTTACTCCCCCTTTTCTTCTCTGCTCCCTGAGATTTTAAAGTCATTTCCCATATTGCTTAATCACCCGACTCTGCCTTGCTTAGTCTTGGATGGTTAAGGCCATGAGCTATTTCACATAAACCTTTGTAACCTGTGATTGATGTTTCTGACACAATTTCTTTATGGTGCAAATCAAATCGCATGCTCTATTACTCTATTGTCTTAAAATGTTATGCTCTTCAAAATAATTTCATATTTCTATCTAATACTATAACTTTATATAGTGTCTAACATCACTTTAACATATACACACATACTGAACTCTTTGCTATTTCATGTTAATTATATATGGTTTTCTATTTTACTCTTACATTCAAATAGTCATTTTATGCCCCCAAAGCACAGATCAATTCAGCAAAATTTCCTATTTCCAGCAGTAGATTAAATGAACATATCCAAGGAAAGTAACGTATTTCTTTTTTATGGACCAAATATGGACAAGAAATTGTAAATTTCTGTCAAAATCGTTGAAAAGAGGAAGTGCATTTTTTCTTCTACATAAGTAATTTTTTGAGTAAACTTCAAACAGCATGTAGATATTTGTATTTCATCTATTAGTTTGTGAAAATGGATAAGGAAAGTTATAGAGAAACACATAGATACATGTTTAAGAAAGCTGAATCAGGGGACACAAATCTTAACACAGGATTATATGTGATTAATATGATTGAAATATGAGGGATTAGGTGACATGTCATTTCACAAGCTGATACCTCAATGGTCTATAACTAATTCCTTGATATTTCAGTGAAAATTTCATGCTTTTCAATATGAATTTTGAAGGTACTTCCTCTTTTTAATCACTAGGAAACTAAAGTGGGGAGAATAAAAATACTCAAGTGGAGACAGAGTAAATAAAGTCAATGTGATAAATGATATAATATATGTAAAGAAAATATTTTGCAAACCATAACTTTCTATCTAAATGTTAGTAATGATAATGAAGATAATAATTATAATGAGGTCTCCTGACTTCCAATTCTGTGCCTTGGGTGAAAAAGTATGCTCTCCTGACCACAGAACTTCAAAGTCTGGCCTCCTTATTTTTTATTTGAGGTATTGCAAATGTCATTAACCTCAGAAATAGTAATAACCAAATATAAATATAATAATTAATTTCAAACTTAAATATCAGTAATTTTTCTCTTATCTTCATAATTATCTCTTCTCAAAAAAATAAAATTGACTTCAAGTGAGCAAAGACTATACTATTTCAAAGAATAGTCATGTAGAAGATAAGATATTTCTGTCTTGTCCCAGAAGTCAATACAAAGAAAAAATTAAAGAGAAAAATGCATATGTATAATATGCATAACAAGAGATAATAAATATATGTTGATATAAAAAAAGATGTAAATATAGATATAAAGACATATAAAGGAGATGCTTTATTATTAGGACTGTCTGGATACAATAGTTTGGTCATATCACTAGGAATATTAGAGTAAAAGCTAGATGACCACTTGTTAGGAATTATTTAGAAGGGATTCCATTATTTGGAGAGGCCTGGATATCATAGAATCTATGATTCTGTGATTCAGTGACAATTGGCAAAACTAATATTGAAATAAAATTCTTCCTTTGGAATTGATGGCTAAGAGCTTGTACGTAATATGGGTCCTCCTCTGCTCTCTGCACACTATCATCTTATCTCAATTCTAACATATAGGAGTAATGCAAAGAAGAAAAGAGGAGGGCCATTCAGGCTAAATACTCATACAGTTGAGTATTTTATTTTGACTTTGAATAATATTTCTAAATACTGTTAATTGGTTCAAGGATTTTTTTCATCCTTCCTTCATCAAATATGAGACTCCAATTCACATGATATGATTGACCATCCTGTCTTGTCAGATGGTAATTAAGAGTGATGTCAGTGATGGTGAATCATGGGAATTCAGGATTTGGTGCTAGGGAGGGACTTTATGTAATATATAACCCAAATTCCTTTATTTTACAGAAGAGCAAGCTGAAGATCTTGCCAAAAGTTAGATACTTGGTATATGGAAGAGTAGGAATAAAAAGCGGGCTTCCAGATTCAATTCAGGTTTCTTTGGACTATAACTTCACATATAGTGGTAAAAGTTTGCCTTTTTCCAACTCTGACTATATTAATGTATTCACTCAATACATAGTCATGGAGAACCCACTATTGGCAAATCACTATGGATCCTAATGTTGGCTTCCTCTCCAGGAAGTCTTAAAATCTTAAAAGGATGAAATTTTTACTGGGCCTATATCCTGAAGAGATAATAAAACATGGAAAAGGACCCATATATGCAAAAATTGTTTGTGGCAGCTCTTTTTTGTAGAGATGAGAAACTGGAAATGGAATAAATGCCCATCAGTTGGGGAATAGATGAATGTAACGTAATTTTATTGTTCCATAAGAAATGAAGAGCAGGCTGATTTCAGAAAGTCTGGAAAGACTTGCATGAACTGATACTGAGTGAAGTGAGCAGAACTAGGAGAACAGAATACACAGTAAGAACAAGATTATGTGATGATCAACTGGGATGGACTTGGACCTTCTCAATGAAGCAATGAATCAAGGCAATTCTAATAGACTTGGGATAGAGATGGGATGAAAAGTATCCATCATATCGAGAAAAAAGTACTTATGAAGGCTGAATATGGATTAAATCATAGCATTTTCACTTTTTTTTCCTTTTTCATGTTTTTTTTTTCCCTTTTGGTGTTATTTTTATTGTACAGCGTGACAAATATGGAAATATATTTAAAAGGGTAGCACATATTTAACATATCAGATTGCTTGCTGTCTTGGTGAGGGGGAGGTAAGGAAGAAGGGAGAAAAATATGGAACAAGTTTTTAGTGAATGTTGAAAAAGATCTTTATATGCATTTGGAAAAATAAAATACTATTAAGAAAAAAAAAAGAATGAAAAAATTAGAGGAACATTGAAGAATGCATCTAGATTGCATATCTCCCAAACAAAGATGGAAAAAATCCTGTGACTTAATTGATGTAGGGAAATGGAATAAGGAAGTAGTTTCAACAAATTCATACAAAATGAGGAAGTAGTATAAAAGGAAGTTTATCTTGACAATCAGATAATAGGAAAAAAGGAGGGGTTTACATATTATTCCCCTTAGTAGTAATGATCTATAAACTGGTTCCTATGATTTATAACTGTTTATAACCTAAAGTTTGGAATTAGGCCCAGTTGAAAACAATGATGTCAAATGTTAATAATAAAGAGAAAAAAAATATGGTCTAATGAAAGGATATTTTTGCTTCTAAGCAATTATTGTTGATACTGGGCTGTTTTTAATATTTATTTCCTACCTTACCCATAATGGGTTTTAAAATCTGTGTTATTTTCATTTTCATCGTATCTTCTCATGGTTAACTATGAAAATAAAAGTATGTTTGGTGAGAGAGCAGGCTGCAAATGTGCCATTGAAAAAATAGTTCCCTTAATTTCATGTGAGAAATCTGAAACTGAAACATAATTTTCAGCTTGGCTTTTCACTCTCTTATTCACCCAGAATTAAGACAAAAAGAAAACTTTAGTAGAACAAAAAACAAAAAGCAACTTTTTCATTGACAAGAACAAACATTATTGTTTCCCCTATGATGGGTCTTTTAGTATTTTGAGGTCTGTGTGTGGGAGGATACAGCCTTGAAAGTTATCTAACATAGCACAATACTACAGAGTTGGGCTAGATCTATGAAAACTTAGAAACTATTTTCCTACTGAAAGATCTATATTAGTGAGTTGAAGGAAATCGTGAGAAATTTTTCATTTCCATTTGAAGAGACTTTTGAAACAACTTCATCCACTGGTGCTTAATACAGTGTACATAATATAATAAGAACTCAACATTTATTGGATTGACAGAAAAAGGGATCATGTCAGAGGTAAAAAGAGTGATTAAACAGAAGTTCATAGAAGTAGAGGTAAAAGGGACCACAGAAATTATCTATTCCAACTTAACTCACTTAAAATTTAAGGAAACTAAAGGCCCAAGAAGTTAAATGACAATGTCACCTAGGCAGTGTTTGAACCAAACCCTTCCTAGCCAAAGCTCATTCTACTGTGCAACTAACCATTTGTTATTAGGTCTTACCAAAACCTGATATTCTTAATTTATGATACTAAAACTTCTATCTCTGGAGAAAAGTATCCAGGCAACCATCAGTGAAAATCATTTCATAATTAGATAACTGAATTTTTTTTAAATGTGAGAAATAAGATAATTATTTTGTCACATGTCAGTTTTAGTAATTAATATGAAATGAAGGCTTCTGAGTCACCTGAAATTTATCTCCCTGCAAATTCATTCTGACTGATATTTGAAATGATTTGATGCAAAGTCTAAGAATGTACCTCCCACCACTCTGATGGCAATGTTGTAATAAAGCACTCTTTCTGAGATTGCTGTCACAGGTTTCCTGTCATTTCAATATTCCCATGAAAACATAGGCTCAGCTGGACTATTTCTGCAGATGGAAAAAATAGTAATTAATGGTTGGAGAAGAACCTTTTTCACAGGGAAAATATCAAATTTCCACCTGATTCAACTCTACTTAATAAATATTTAGTACTTATGAGGACTTATGTGATTTTTTTGTTCATTTACATGGAGAAATGTGTAAGTACTTTCATATTTTCTTTTCTCCTTTGAAAAGAAAAAAAAGTTTACAAAGAACTACTCTGATTTAATTCCCCTAGTCACAAAAAGCAAATTATTCAGCTTTACTTCCTAAACATAATCTGCAGTTATCTAACAAGCAGTTAACCAAGCCTCAAATGACTGATTTGAACCTGGTCTCATTCTTTCAATAGTAAAGCACTGAGCCAGTTAAATTGGCCTTCTTAGTATTTCTTCCATCTCTATATCTTTGTAGTAACCATCACCATTCCTGTGATATCTTCCCATTTTTCTTCCATTTCCAAGAATCTCTTCCATCAAAACACAGCTAAAGCACTGCTGTCCCTAGGAAGATTTTGTTTATTCATTCAAATACTAGTGCCCTGTCTCCTTAAGTACCTTGTATTTATTATTGTTACATTCATTATATATATATATAATATATTATATGTATATATATATATATGTGTATATATATATATATATATATATATGAATTTGTTATCTTCTCCAGTTTAAATGTCATGTTGTTGAGAGTAGAGCTTATCCATTCTTTGGATTTGTATGGTTTATATCAGTGTTTAGTACTACAACAGGAAGAAAAGATTCTACCTAAATGCTTGTTGATTAAACTGATTGATTTCTATTTCTGGATTCTAAATGAGAAGGAACAGGAGATGAATTTGAATAGAATAAATAGAGAAATTTCTAATGCAACTAACATGGAAAGGTCTAGAAGCCTAAGATCTTTGCAGTTTAAGCTAGTGTTTTTTTTTTTTTTTCCTTAAAGAGAAAGAAAACTATTATCAAGATTTAAATGGCTTAGGTTATTTAAGTCACTGATATAACATTCTGGTGAAATAAGTACAAAAAAGTGAGAATATGAAGGACCAGACCTCCTCTCACAAGCTTATGCCTTCAGACCAAGAGAATAACCATCATCCCAAAAATTATACTTAGGTGAATTAAGGGTGCATCCTCAATGAATATTCTTTCATTTCCCTGCAAATCCTTCCCCTGATATGGCTAAGTAAATTTGCTTTTGTTGAGTCATTTATGAAATAAAAGTATTTCATTTCGCTCCAATTCCAAAATAGATGCCCAGATGTTCTGAAATGGTAATAATTGTATATACATGTGTTACTGTATCTATATCTGTACCTATCACTCTTTCTCTTTCCCTTTCTCTCTGTTTTTCTCACTGCCTCTGTCTCTCTGTCTCTGTGTCTGTCTCTATCTCTCTGACTTCTTGAATTATCAGAGTGAAAATTCTAATCTTCAGAAGATAATAGAACCAACAGGGAGATGTACGTAATTGTGTCCTGGATCTTGTTTTTACTCAATGTTGTGATAGAAGTAATGGGAGTCTTGAAGGAGGTTGGGATGCTCATGACTTTGTGATTTGTGATAGAATTGTTGAGAAAATCTGCACAGTCTGTCATGCACTCTATATTTTGGAAAAGCTTTCAAGCGATTCTGGAAAAATTGAGGATTCAGTGTAGTAAATACTACATGGGAAGTTGGGCCAGGTAGAGGAAGGATATCTATAAGAATGAAATTTGGAAGACACAAAGGATAGGTGAAGATAAGAATAACAAAACCTTTTTTAAAAGTTAGGTTGGGAGAGAAAAAAAAAAAGAGTAGCAAAGGATAAGTATGATAGTTCTACTAGGTTAATGGTAATTCACAAAAGAGAGAAAATGAAGCAACTCAATTGTTTTACTTCTGTTTTCTTTACCCTGCCTTCCCCATAGACATTTGTACCTGAAATGACTGAATGAAAATGATTAATGGGGAGATCAATGCCCAAAATGCAGTTACGTAGCATAGTGGATAAAGTGATAGACCTGAAATCAGGAAGAGTAAACTTTCCTGAGTTTAAATCTGATCTTAGACATTTATTATCTTTGTGACCCAGGGTCATTTAATCCCATTGTCCTCAATTGTGTCATCTCTAAAATGAGCTGGAAAACAAATTGTCAAACCACTCTGGTATCTTTGCCAAGAAAACCCCAAATGTGGAAGATAACTGAAAATAACTGAATAACAAATGCCAACAATAATGAAAGAGATTGAAAGGGAATACTTAGTTGTTCTGATTGCCTTGATGAATTCAAGACATTTTGTACAAATGATCTGTACAAATATAAAAAAAATAGTATTTGAAGAATTGTAGAAAACTACAGAGACACCATAAGATAGTGGACAAACAATCCAATGTTTAATAAATGTGAAAGAAAATTGATTCTGCAACTATAGGATAAGCTTGTCTTCAGTTCCTGGAAATTTTCTGGAAGCAATAATTAAAGAGATGGTTGATCAACATCAAAAAGATAAGTATGTACTACAAAAAACCAATTCAGTTTCATCAGAAACTTGTCACAGCATTATAATCTCATTTACTTTTTAAATAAAATTATGAAACTGGTAGAGGAAAGGAATATATGATGCAGAGTCTAATTTTCAGTAGATTTTTATAGTTTCTTGTACCATTATTGGGGAGAAGATGGAAAGATATGTTCTAAGAGCAGCTAGGTGACACAGTGGATAGAGCACCAGTCCTGAAGACAGGATGACCTGAGTTCAAATTTGGTCTCAGACAATTAACACTTCCCAGCTGTGCGACCCTGGGCAAGTCACTTAATACCAATTGTCTCAGTTAAACAAACAAACAAACAAAAAAAAACAAAAAACAAACAAACAAACAAACAAAAAAAAAAAAAAAAAAAACATGGGTTAGATGATGATACATTTAAATGGATTCAGAAATGGTTGGATGTGCACTCAGAAGCTACTAATGGTTCAATATCAACTTGATATTCAGAAATGGTTGGATGTGCACTCAGAAGCTACTAATGGTTCAATATCAACTTGATAGGAACCTTTTAGTAGAGAAAGAAACATACAGATCCAGATTTGATCCTATACTTTTAAATATTTTTATTAATGAACTGTTGAAAGCAATAAATAAAAATGCTCATTAAATTTGTAGAAGATAAAAAAATGAAGGGGTAGCTCAGACATTGAACAACAGAGCCAAGATCAAGAGGGATCTCAAAAGGCTAGGAAACTAAGAAAACGAAATCCAATTGGAATAAATGTAAAGTCAACTTTATAATTTCAAAATATGTATAGCATAGTTAGAGAGAGATTTTTTTTTTCTGGAAAGAAGATTGAAGGGTTTTAATGGATTGGAATGGAGATGGGATGGGAATAAGTAACTATTAAATATCAAATATGTACCAAGCACTGTGCTAAGTGATCTTTTACAAATATTATCTCATTTGATCTTACAACAACCCTGTGAAGTAGGTGCTATCATCACCCCCATTTTAAAGTTGAAGAAACTAAGGCAGACAGAGATCTAATGACTTCCCCAGGGTTTCACAGTTAGTAAATGTCTAAGGAAGGATTTGAGTTAAAGTCATCCTGACGCCAGACCACCATTCCATCCCTTATGTCAACTGGCTGCCTCTTAAATTTAAACTGTGATTGATGAATGGATTCCCATCAATTGGAGAATGGCTAAATAAATTGTGGTATATGAATGTTAAAGAATTGTTATTGTTCCATAAGAAATGACCAACAGGATAATTTCAGAGAGGCCTGGAAAGATTTTCATGAATTGATGCTAAATGAAATGAGCAGAACCAGGAGATCATTATACACAGCAACAAGAAGACTATACGATGATCAATTCTGATAGACATGGCTCTCTTCAATAATGAAATGATTCAAACCAATTCCAATTGTTCTTTAATGAAGACAGTCATCTACACCCAGAGAGAGAACTATGGGAAATGAGTGTGGACCACAACATAGCATTTTCACTCTTTCTGTTATTGTTTGCTTGCATTTTTGTTTTCCTTCTCAGGTTTTTTTTTGGTTTTTTTTCCTAGATCCGATTTTTCTTGTGGAGCAAGATAACTGTATAAATATGTATACATATGTTGGATTTAAATATACTTTAACATATTTAACATTATTGGACAACCTGCCATCTAAAAGAGGGGGTGGGGGGGAAGGAAGGGAAAATTTGGAGCAGAAGATTTTGAAAGGATCAATGTTGAAAAATTACCCATGTATATGTTTTGTAAATAAAAAGCTATAATAACAATAATAAATATGGTGTAAAAATAAAAAAATAAAAATAAAAATAAAAACTGATTGAAATTCAAAATATTCCAGCAATGTGATTTAGTACCTTTAGAGCTAATATGATCTCAGACTACACTAAATGAGGTATACCTCCCAGTAAGAGGGAAGTGATAGTCCCACTGCACTCTGCCAATATTAGAACCCAGCTATATAGAACTTAATGGCACCACCACAATTAGTAAAGATACTGATGATGATGATGATAAGTAGCATACTTATCAGCACCTACTCTGCATCAGGCACTGTATTGAATATGTTTTTACAAGCATTATTTTATTTAATTTTAACAACCCCCCCTTAGAAGTAAGTGCTATCATTTTACAGTTGAGATCAAGAGAGAGAAGTTGAACGTCCAATATCACACAGCTATCAAGTATCTGAAGTCAAATTTGAACTCAGACCTTCCTTACTCTATACCCAGACTCTATCCACTGCACAGCCCATCGAAAAACTGAAAAACATCAAGAAGATAGTAATCAGAATGATTAAGGGAACTGAATTAATATCTACCAGTCTGTCAAGAAGCATTTCTTAATTTGCCAGCAACCGTTCTAATCACCAGAAACACAAGGAAGGCCAGAAATATGGATCCTGCCCTCCAGGAGCTCACGTTCTAGTGGAGAGGCAACTTGCAAATAACAATGTACATAAACAATTAATTCATGATAAATGAAAAGTAATCTCAGAGATAAGGGATATAAGTGGGTCTCTTGCAGAAAACCCAATCTGACTTGAGTCTTGAATGAAGGTATCAGGGTACCAGGAGGAATAGTTGAAGAGCGAGGGCATTCTAGGCATATGAAACAGTCAATAAAAAAACACAGGGCTGGGAGATAAATGTCATATATTCTGAGGAAAAGCAAGAAAGCCAATTTTGCTAGATCAAAAAGCATATAGAGGGAAATAACGTGTAAAAAAGTGGTCATGTTGGGATGACTTTAAAAGCAAAAAACAGAAGATTTTATATAATGTCTTAGAGAATCCCCTTGAGTTTATTGAATCAAAATATAACATCATCAGATCTTCATCTTAGGAAAATCACTTTGATATGACATGCAATAGGTAGAGACTTCAGGTTTATGGCAATATTCCAGGCTTAAGTTTATAAGGGTCTGTTCCAACGTGCTCACTATATAAGTATAGATAGGGAACATAAGAAATATTATGAAGAGATTACATGAGGATGAGTTCAAAGGGGGCAAGTTTAATTCACAGACTAAAAGACTAAGGGTAGGCAATTCTGTGGTAGTATGACAGTAGTGTCTTCAAGTATTTGAAAGGCTATAATGTTGATCAGTAATCAGAAGTATTCTGTCTGTCCATGTAGATAAAACTGGGAACAATGGTTGGAATGGTTAAAAAAAGCCAACATAGGCTTGTTGTCAGGGAAAGTTTCCTCTGTCAGTACCATTTCTCAGGCACAATGAGAAGTGCTGGGCATACAAAATGAAACAAAAACAAGTCTTGGCATGAAGGAGGTCACAATCTAATGAACAAGTAGAACTACCCAAAAGTGGTAATAGGTTCCACCTTCTAAGAGATCTTAAAGCAGAGACTAGATGACCAGGTGTTGGGTATGGCATGGTAGGGACTGTTTGATACATGGTTTGGAATAGAGGGATGATAAGATCCCTTCCAACTCAGATTCAAGATCCTATAATTCTGTTACCCTGGTCTTCCACTTGGTAACCATAATTTCATTTGTCACAGAAAAATACCAAGAATAAAACCACTCAAAATAATAATAGCTATCATTTATATGGCACTTTAAGGCTTGAAAAGTATATACACAATCTCATTTGATCTTCTCTATAGACTGTAAGACAGTTCCTTTGAGCACTATTATTCCCACTTGGCAAAGGAAGGAAATGAAGTTGCAAGGGGTTAAGTGGCTTGCCTATAATTTCACAATGAATGGGTTTTTAAAGTCAAGATTCAAATCCGTCAAGATGTTCAGTAGTTTTTTTTTTTTAACTGATATCGTGTTGCTATTTTAATATGTAAACTTGTGACATCAGTTACATTTTCCCAGTACAATGACATAGCAAGTCTATTCTAGTCTGTCAGTATAATTAGTAGAAATGTTACATATAAAAATCATAATTGGTCTTTATAACCTTTGGGAAAGAATATGAGTCAACCAGCTTCCTAAATCAAAAATGTTACTCTGTCTCTCAAAAGTTATTACCATTTTTAACCTAATAAATTAGAGATGGGCTATGAAATATTTGCACTTTAGTTATTAATCTATTATGATGTGACATGGATGGAATCAAGAGCAAGGACCCTGTTCTAGAGGTAACAACATAGTTAACAATCATAAAATCTGTTTACTCATAAAAATGAAACAAAAAGGAACCATAATTTTGAAATCCTCTTACTAATGTCAATCACACATGTAGTTGATAGAAACTATTTTATGGTGAACTTCCTTTATAGATAATGAAGAAAAGGAATTACCTGGATTGAAAGTAATTCTGGAAAATCTGCAAAATATTGAAAATCATTTCCATATCAACATTAAATGGTTATTAAATATTAACACTGAACTAAGCCTTGGCTGTGAGATAGCTAGATGGCACAGTAGAATACTAGGCTTCATGTCAGGAGGATCTGAGTTCAAATCTTACCTCAGGAACATCTTAGCTGTGTGAACTTGAATAATTTACTTAAACTCTATTTGTCACAGGACTGGAAAAGGGCAAACCACTCCAGTATTCTTTCCAAGAAAATCCCATGAACAGAAGTCCACAGGGTTCACAAAGATTCAGCATGAATGAAATGACTAAATAACAACAATAAGCCATAGCTATAGAAAATGTGCTCTCAAGGAACTTCCAATTCCTAATTTGAGGATCATTTCCCTCCTTGGGAAGTGGCCACCAGGACCAAAAGCAATGGTATAGTGACTATTTTTTCTCTACCAAAAAGGGCATATTTTCATCCCTTTCTTTCCCAGATAATGATTTTTCCTATTGTCTTAACCTTTAAGTTATTTTTGTTTCCTTTTAAGATTATCATTAAAATCATCTATTAATTATGTTAGATTAAACTTATGTTATTTCACATTTCTTTTTTTCTTCCATATATTTTCTTTTCTTTTTTTTCTTTTTTTTTTTTTTAGTTCCTAAGCAACTCTGTATACTCAATGTCTCAGTACATTACAAATTATTAACCTGAACAATATCATTTTGTAGTAATACTTGTATTACATAAGTGCCAAATCACAAAAAAAGTCACACAACCCTCACTATTAAGAATACCCTTTGGTCAACAAACCAGGGTCATAGTCATAGTATTTTTCCCCACCCCACCTTAGACCCCCATATAAACACATACATAGAGATGGACTATTCTCCTAGGAACCTGAGAGAGTTTGAATAGAAATCAAATGGTAGTGTTCCATCTCTGGGGAATGCAGATTTATTGGAATGTTAACAGATTGGTAATGAATCATCCCAGAGAAAAAGGAGATAGCTATATTCATCTAGGAGATTACATCATTATGGCATTAAGAAAGGGATGTAGATAATAGATTGTTTAAAATGTATGTAATTTTTCAAAGATAAGATCTAATGTTTCACTGGTATATATAATCACAAATAACAAACCTCCCTGTAATAATATAGATATGCAATATCTAGTGTTAGAGAGTTTACATTAGTACTGAGATATTCAGTGGCTTGTTCAATGTCATACAACCAATAACATAGCCCACATTGCCTGAATCCAGTCTTCCTGATTCTGATGACAGCTTTATAAAATCTGCCCCTTTAAGAGTCCCTAACAAAGCATAAAATTCTAGGTGAGGTCCAGGTTGCTTGATGTGGGGGAGGTACTTTGGGGGAAGGTTAAAGGGAAAATTAGGGAAAACCTCATTGAAGTACAGTCATTTAAACTGGGTAGAAACTTCAGAGTAAGGGAAGGAATAATAATCTATTTGGTTATTGGGTCAAATTTGCATCTGGATTTTATCTATATGTATGATTTGTTTTATGCACTAAACAAGCCATAAAAAATCATTTGAATGTTTTAAATGTACTTTTATTGATTTTATATGGGGCAAAATCCAAACAAAACAAAACAAAAAATACCATGTTTCAGGCTGCCCACATTCTAAGGCATTTGCATTTTTATATGCAAAGAAAGCTGTTTGATTTGTCACCCCAGAACCAAAGGAAATACAACTTAGAGAAACCTATTTCTATAATTAAGATGTAGTTTTCCCACTTTCAAGAAATGTGCAATATATCTTCAGTCTCTGTGCTATATAAACAAAACATGTAGAGGAAGACTTCTTTCTCCTAAGGCTCTTAAAATATATATGTGTCACTCTGACCTATTATCTCTTGGTAGCTAATTCAGTTGTTGGGAACTCTGTGCTAATAATGCTGAAGACTAATAAAGCTTTAATGTTCCTATGGGTCAGTTTGACTTATAATGTTACATTTATTCTGACAGAGAGAGAATGCAGAAAGATATTGAAGGGTCTGTGAGGAGGTAGGAAAATAGCAATTGAAAGTCTTTGTAAATGAATTAATTTAGAGGAAAAATATATAGTATTTTTAGGATAACTGCTTAATTCTAACAAGATAAGTGTCAATAACAAAAGAGAACATTAAAAGTTATTAAAGATATGAGCTTAATATAACCCAATAGTATAAAATATAACAAGACTTTAAAGAACACAAACATTCTATCTTTAAGCAAAATCTCAGGCTGCTCCAAATAGTAAATTCTAACAGTTTGGGATTTTAAAGTTCAACAGGGGCTTAAAAATGGAAAAGATGAAGAGAAGATCAACTAAAATGATTGATGGGATAGGGGAGCTAATATGTGAGGACAAACTTGATAACAATTTCATTCTGAAAAAAAATGATGTTTTTGTATGAAAGAAGAAATGAAAATTTTGTTTGTATGGAATCATTGAAGGGTATAGATGGAATGAACATGGATTTTTTGGTGCAAAATTCAGTATGCTAGGCTTAAGGGAAGATCCTTTTATGGTTTACAAAAGTAAATATACAATAATTTTTAAAGGCATACTTTATCCAGTTGGCAGTAAACTTAAGGACTTTCTCTTCCCAAGAGCCCATACAGCTTAAAATATAAGTTCAAGAACAAATTACTGATTTTAATAAAAGGTAGATTGATGTTAAAATATTAAGGAAATTTAGTATACTTTGGATGGTATGTCTCTTACTAGCTATGTGGGCCTAAGCAAGTCATTTAATTTCTATATGTCACAGTATCCTCATCTGTAAAATGAGGGAAATAATAGTACTTATCTCCCAGCATCATTGTGGTGATCAAATGACATAATAATTATTAAGAACTTAGTATAGTTTCTTATACATAATAGCTGCTGTACAATCATTAGATACAATGATGATGACAAAGATCATGATGATGATCTTTTAACATGGTCTAAGTAAACAATTTTGATTTCCAATATAATGATTCTTAGTACCGTCACTTTAATTTCTCATAGTACTTTGCCTGGACCTCTGCTTTGCCATTTTTCCATTATCCTTCATGTTATAATTATTTGTTTACATGTCCCTAATCCTCAATAGATTGTAATTTTCTTGATAGAAGGGGCTGTATTATATTTTTTATCCCTAGCATCTAGCATACAACTTTTTTACAAAATAGGCATTCGATAAATATTTATCAAATTTAATTGAATCAAATGTTTATAGAATAAAATATTTAGACAGTATATAATTGAATAAATAAACCAGTGCCATATTAGGAAATGAAATAGCTGCATTTGAATCCTAGGAAGATTCTGAAGATCACCTGGCTGGATAAGATAACAGATACTAAGGTGCTTTCTCAAAGTAAACTCTCAGACATTTCAACTCGAGTGTAGAGCCCAACTTTGCTGGGCTGATCACATTATTCAAATGCTAAATGTACATTTGCTCTAAAAAAAAATATTTTGTGGTCTCACACAGGGCAAACATTCACAGGGTAGTCAGAAAAAGTGAAACAAGGACATTTTCCAGGTCTCTCAAGAATTTTAGAATTGATTGTATGAAATTGGAGACATAATTATAGGACCCCACAATATAGATATCCTCATCAGAGAAGATTCTGTGTTCTTTGAGCAAAGCAGAATTGAATTCATTCAGAAGAAACAGAAGATGTGCTAAGTTAGAGAATCCACCCCAAATTTTCATAGAGATTATTTCCATTCCATCTGTGGCAGAGTATTATGGGCTCATATTGGTCTGATCAACCACAGTCAGAAACACTAACTTTATTCTAGCATAGTGATGTCATTTTACTACTCTTCGAGAGTGAAGGATAGCAAACAACCAAACCATTCTCATGGTCCTAGATTATATATCTGGCTCTTGCCAACTATTCACCAATTGTGGTGTTAGTTATTAAAGGAGTGAATATGAAAATAAATGTTGTTTAGTTTCTTTTTAAGACGTAAATTCTGATATAATATAGGAAGGAAGCATTTACATAGTACCTATTATGTGCCACATACTATATTAAACTTAAAAAATATATATATTATCTTTTTTGATGTTCACAACAACCCTGGGAGATAAGGTACTATAATCATTCCCCATTTTACAAATTAGGAAACTGGGGCAGACAAAGGTTGAGTAACTTGTCCAATATCTCACAGCTAGTTAAGATTTTAAATCATCTGACTCAAGGGCCAAGGCTTTATTCACTGCACTTAGCTATCTTTCTCTAAATTTGCCAAATACTCCATTCTAAATTGCAAGCACCTGAAAGGAAGTTGTTATGGCTTGTCATCTTTTATATATCCTACATCTCTAGCCCAGTGCCTTATTTGCACAAGAACTAAGTGAATATATATTGAATTTAACTGCATGGGATTTAATGGTTTTTCACAAATTCATTGCTTCTCTTGCTAGAAACTGTTCTCAGGACATGCTCTATTGATAGAAGTTATTAGTGTAGGACTTTCTTTGCAAATGAGAGAATATCACTACATTAAAAATTCTTTAAATTTTCCCTAGTATTTAGATCATAAATGACAAACTCACTTTATAAAAATGGAAATTAGAGCAACTTTGAACTCAGCATCTTAACTCTTTTCCATATGTTATTACATCTCATTTATGACATAAATAAATTTACTATTGTTATATTATGAACAACACTTCCCCTTTTTTGCTTTCTTTTTAAAAAAATATTCTTGAGATCTTAGAGATAAGCTTTTAGAAAGTTTCTATTTTCCCTAAGAATATATGGTATAAAACTCTGAGGCTTTGCCAGTTTGTGGGAATTCACTCTATCAAGGAAGATCACAGTTTCTCTAAGTTTTATAAGTTGTAAATGGTCATCTTTCTAAGAACAAAAATCCAATCACATTAAATCCCTCTTGACACTAGTAATTTGGGGTTGTATTACCTTCAAGAGCTTAATATAAATTCCCTCTGTTACTCTCATAAGTAAATCCTTCTTTCTAGAAACTTGAACTTGATTTATTGATGTTTTTGCCTATGAAATTATTACTTATATCAAAATGCTTGTAATATTTTGATAAAATAGTATTTACTAGGCTTCCAAGTTACCTACATAGTGTAGATTCATGGCATAAAATTGCATATAAGATGTTACACTCTAACATTCATTGTGGAAATACATAATAAGATGAAGAATGGCTCTTTAAGATATATAACATCTAAAATTTATGTAATATGGAAAAATCATATTGGGGATGTAAAGTGTAGTGCCTTTTTCTAATAGAATTTCAATGACATAAAAGAACTTATATTAGAACACATTTTAACCTCAATATATGTAATTTAAATGGAAATACATAAGTTACTTTATCCATAGAAGCAAATTCTGAATTGCATTTCTAAGATTCACAGGGGCCCTGGAAAACTGCCCAATCCTTATTTCCATTTTCAAATTTAATCACATTTAAAAATATCAAGAGGGAAAAAGAATACCCTACTTTAAAAGCCCCTTTATATGAAAGATGTTCCACATTGCCTATCAAATGTGTTTTCTCCATCTACAGGACTCATATTAAAGTGTTAATGGTATCATGAATTGAATGAAAGAATTGAGATTCACCAAGATAACCTTTCTTTCCCCTTTTACTCTATCTTGTACATTCTAAGTAGTATCTTAGAAGAAGTCCCAAAGTAAAAAAAAAATAATAAGCTAACCTCTTATTTTCTAAATAATAAAATTCCCAAATAAGAAAAAAAAACATGCATAATATTAGAAAGGCTTTGAGAAAGAACCATATTGAGAAGGAACACTACTTCTTAGTATCCTTTATAGAAAATATAATAAAAAAATAAATTTTGATCATGACTATATGAACAAGAAGAAAGAAAAAACAAAGTGTTCATTTTCTATTTTTAAATTTTCTACCTTAGCATGAGTTGCTTCAGTTTCAAAATAAAAGGTGCTGGGAAACAAAGTGTAAGGGAGATTGGTGAGGGTGTGGGAGGCAAAGAAAGGAAGAAGAATGATACTGATTACTATGATGTTTCTAATTTAAAACAAGGTTCATGGGGGATCTGACTGAAAAAGCAAAAGAACAGAATTATTTTAGGGGTGACATTATAACCCTTTGCAATATTTTGTCCTGTTTTTTAAAATGCACATTGTTTAATTATCTTGCTTTGATCCTAGAAGTGGTAATTTTTTTTTAAGTCAGAAATTTCCTGTCACTTAAAAAAAAGAAAACATACTAATTTGCAATCCTAATCCTTTAGTTTACATTTTCAAGACACCATGTGGAAACAGAAAGAGTTCATTTGTATGCTACAGAACAAAGAACTAGTATATTCATGATTAGCTGGGAACCTTGCACAGTTTTTGTTTTTTTTTTTTTTTCACTTTGTTCTGAAATATAAGAATAGAATTTAGATCTAAAATCGCCAAATATTGCTTCAAGCCTTTTTTTTTTTTTTTAAATCTCCAAACATTACTGGAACCTTATTCCTGAGCAGAGCAAACATCATGGTAGTAAGACATTTCCAGGATATTTTCTAGAGTAATACATTTACCCAGGACCCACGGTAATATCATCCACTCGACGATGGTTGGTGGTGGCCCCTGCCTGTTCAAGTCTGACCTGTCAATATGTTGAGAGGCAAGCAGCAGCAGGAACAAAAAAGTCAAATAGGATGCAGTGTGGCAGATAAACTTGATAAATGGTTTTCTGATGAAGAGTCCAAGGGGGCTTTTAGGGGCTATCAGGTAGCATACAGAGAAGACAGGGAAAAGAAGTCCTATGATGAAGCATGTCAACATCTTCACTGCCCAGTGTCTTCTTCTCCAGCCTGGGAACTCATCATACCACCGAGATGCAAGGAGCTGCTGACAATTCGGTTGGGCAACAAACTGAAACAAAAGGAGAGAGGGAGAGAGGGAGAGAAAGAAGGAAAAAGAAAAGTAAAGTAGGTATCATGTGAAATAACTTTTATCTCATCACTTAGATCAAGCTCAAAAGTCAAGAAGTCCTATGCAACTTAAAATACTTTTATTATTTTTTGTGGCAATATATACTTTCAATTCAGCTAAATGAAAATGAACAATTATCTATTTGCACAAAGTATTCTTTTTGATAGTGAAGGTAAAAAGACAAAACAAAAACCAAATAAAAAAGATCATGGTCTCAAGGAATTTATATTCATTTGTCATAAATAAAGCTGAAAGGAACATAAAGTGGTATCACACATGATTCCTACTTTCTGAGACTTAAAACTTTCCTAAAGATAAAGATAATGAGCAATATTAGGTAGCAAATGATTCAGGCTGACCTAGTATTTCAACTCTGAACCTGTAGTTCAGTAGACCTAATTGAGGATGAACCATGCCTATGTCATGTCTTGGTTCATCACAAAGCACCTCAGCCATCATTCTGCCATAACAGACATGGTACATATGCCCTTATACCCTCTTATTCTGGGAATAGAAATCCAATTGATATATAATCTATAAAGAAACAAAGAAAAGATGGATATATATATATATATATATAAATTCTGTAGAATAATAATTCTGCTAATATATATTTTGAATCCTCCCTGATATTCTGCTGGGCACATGACAATGTTTTTTTGTTTGTTTGTTTTTAATTTTCACTTTCTGTTTTTCTTTTTTTTTTAATTTTCACTTTCTGTTTTTCTTTTTTTTTAAATTTTCACTTCCTATTTTTCTTTTTTATATTTTGTTTTTTCATATTTTGAATTTTGTTGAATAATTTCAAAAAATTATGTTTCTTAAAATTTTTGAATAAAAATCCAATTGATACTATAATTTCTAGAAACATATATCAATTGCTCTGTAATTCCATCCACCAAATGTTCTATAACTAGACTAAAATATTTCTCCCTGACTACCATTTCCCTATATATGTTTTATTTCATTTCTTTTCTATTAGAATGTAACAGTGGCTTTCTTGCTTTTTGTATTTGTATCTCCAGTATTCGGCACAGTACCTTACAAACAGTAATCATTTAATAAATGGTTATTCATTCATTTATTGATTGATGCATAGGAGAGCCAGATTCACTTCCAGCTGGATTATTTTAAGATAAAAGATAATATTTGAGCTGGACTTTAGGGAAAGGGCATATTTAGATAAGTAGAAATGTAGGAAGAAGGTATTCCATGAATGGCCCTAGTTTCATATATGTAAGATCTGGAAGGGATCTCAACGACAATCTAGTCTAATTCCCTCATTTTAGATAAGAGAAAACTGAGGTTAAAGGATTTCCCCAAGATCAGACAGCTGTTAAGCATCAGACATGGGTTTTTAATCTAGGTCCTCCGCCTCCAGAGTCAGTCTTCGGTCCCCTGTAATTAAGATGGGAGCAGATGTATGAAGATGAGAAATGGTAAGGTATGTTGTAGGGCAGAAAAATTAGACAACTTTGTCTCATAAAGATTTGTATAGGTTTTCATACTGTTAGGAGATAAAATTAAGAAAGTAAAATTGGACTGAGACCATTTAGGTCCTTGAATATGAAGAAAATGAATTTGGGCTTTACCATCAACCTAAGGAGGATCATAAAATTATACAGAAATCTAGAGCTAGAGGTGTGTTGGTGATCTAATGTTCTCTTTTCATGGATAAGAAAATGAGATACAGCAAAGTTAAATTATTTGACCAAAATCATACAGCTAGTAAGTATCAGAGACAGAATTAACACTAGGTGGTGCAATGGATAGAATTGCAGGCATGGTGTCAGAAAGATCTGAGTTCAAATCTAACCTTAGATATTTCCTAGTTGTGTGACCCTGGGCATGTTACTTCATCCTTTTTGCTTCAGCTTCCTCATTTGTAAAAAGAACTGGAGAAGGATATTATGGCAAACCATTCCAGTATTTCTGCCAAGAACACTCAAAAGGAGTCAGGCATAAGTGAAATGACTAAATAACAACTACCTTTGACTCTAGAACTAAAAGCCATTTAAGTGTTTTATTAAGTATGTGGATTAAAGTATAGGCAGCTGAGATAAACAGACTGGTTAGAAGATAAGCTTAATAACCTATGAGTGGTATGTTAAGAATCTGAGCTAAAGAAATGATAGTAGAAATTGGCTGTATTCCATTTTTCCTTTATACAAATATATGATAATTTTACATGCTTTCCCCCCATCTATGGTAGAGAACAAGTACCATTACATGCTCTGCATTGTGCCACGTGATATGTCTTGCCTATTTTTAGTGTTCTTTATATTGCCTGACACAGTGGTGAGAACTTAGTGACACCTGATCAAATTTTATTAAATTAAGCCAAAATTAATTCATAATAAATTAGGCATCCCCAAAACTTGTCTCAATACAGATCATGCTACATTCCTAGGTGGTTAGGTTAGTCTGGTCACCCTTTATTGTGTTGATGAATCATCCATTCAAGTAAGCCCTATAACCCTTAAATGGTAAAGTTAAACTGTATTATTCAAAGGATGAGCTTTGTTTGATATATTTCTTGCCAATTCTCTCTGTCAGGCTCAATAACAGCAATTACAGAATGCTTTTGGCTAATTTGTCATGTATCAGCAAAGCCAAATCCAAAAAGTATGCCTTCTGGCGTGACAGTGGCTACCATTTTTCTGAAAGTTCTCTAAGTCAAATAATTTTTGTGTTCCTTTATCTACTAACAAAACTGAAATTGCCCAAGAACTGTTTCTAGAAACCACAATAAATCAATTTCACAATTTCCTCTATCAGATTTTGACCCATTATATTACTTTTAGTTGAAGCTAAAATAGACTCCTTTCTCTTTTTTATGTTTTACAAACTATTATATTTAAATGAATTACTATTTTTATTGTTTGTCCACAAGAAAAAGATTATTTCTAAATTTTTTATTTTGATTACCAAATAACATTTTAAGCATGTGTTATGTGCTAATAAAACACCTTCCCTGCTCCCTAAAAAGAGAGAGAGAGAGAGAGAGAGAGAGAGAGAGAGAGAGTGAGAGTGTTAGGAATGAAAAATAATTTCATATTTATTTACATCATAACTTTCCTTTGCATAATAATTTATGAATCTAAATTATTGTTTAAATCACAGTTTTTATTGCAAAAGTGTTTAGTTTAATTTTCTTTTAAATTAAAAGCATGCTGGTAGTGCTGAATATATTTGTAGATATTTTTATAATAAAACATTTAGGTGGTTTAGTGTGTAGAATTCTGGGCCTGGAGTCAGAAAAACTCAAATTGTGTTCCATTTATTTTTCTTTTTAAAAACTCTTTTCTTGGCACATAGTAAAATCATTTGAATTCTATTGTGACTGGATTAATTTTCCTAATCTTCAGTAAAAGGGCAAAGAAAATGTAGGAGAGGTATAAAACATAAGAAAGAATTGCTATAATCTCAATAATTCTCACAAGAACACAGCACTTACATATGAGGAAAGATATTCAAAAAGCCAACTAAAGTTGACAGAGTTATTAGGGACAAGAATCAACAACTACTGCTGCATCTAGGACTCTAGAAGTTACTCTATCTATAAATAATTCTGTCCCAAAGGATAGGGAAACAACAATAACAACAACAACAACAACAACAACAACAACAACAACAACAACAACAACAACAACCTTATTTTTGGAGCATTTAGAACTTAGCTGGACAGGTAGGTCTTTTACCTAAAGAATATTCACTGACAGAGACTCAATGTAGAGGCTTTATACACCATTTTAATTTTTGATTTCTATTTAGTGTTCAGTAAGACGAGTTCAAATCTGAACTCCAGATTTTTGTAACTGAGTGACCTTAGGCAATTTACTTTAAAAGTCTCATATTTCATTGAATATCCATCTTTTCCACTGAAAGATTGTGCTCAGTTTTCTGAGTACTTTAGTACAACCTCTTAGCCTTCCACAATGTCATTAGACAACTCACTTTAATACCTGTTTGCCTCAGCTTTCTTATCTGTAAAATAGAAATAATAATAGTACCTACTTCCCAGGGTTGTTGTGAAGATCAACTAAGATAATTTTGATGGATTTAGCTGAATCATTGGCACACAATAAACACTACGTAAATGTCAATTATTATCATTGTTAATGGAGCAAGTTTCAGTTTACTAAAATAAATTAAGTATTCGACAGTCTGGTAAATGATCTATATAAATCACTCTTTAAGTGACCTACATAATGTCCTCCCCATACATATTAGTTATAATTTCTTTTAACAACCACAAAACGACTTTAGGAATACAAATTTTAAACCAAATTAATAAAAATTTCTTTGCCCTACTACCTTTATCCATCACTAACATGCATTTGAAATGTCATTACTAAAGCAAATAACCCATGAGAAAAGTCCCTATACCAATGTAGATCATTACCTATCCTATAAGTTATAGTTTTGGAGTAGTGACATGCCACATATAAAAATTTTAAGGAAATATTCATTTTATGTGTTTTAAATAGTTCAAATGTAAAAAGTACCCAGAAAACTGAGCACAATCTTTCAGGGGAAAAGATGGATGGATATTCAATGAAATATGAGGCTTTTAAAGTAAATTGTCTAAGTTCATTATAGAGAGGTATCAAAACATCACACATACATCAGAAAGCTACAGTGGTATAGAATACCAACAGGAAGATATGACAAATGTGTGAACAAACATAGGTAATATAAAGTCTCCGAAGATCTTGACATTAATTACAAAATGTTATTTTATCTACTAGCAAAACTGAAATTGACCAAGAATTATTTCTAGAAACCATAATAAATCCATTTCATAATTTCTTCTAGCAGATTTTGACTTATTTTACATTATTGTTAGTTCAATCTAAAATAGACTCCTTTTTTTTATGTTTTACAAACTATAATGTTTAAATTAATTAAGATTTTATTTAGGTTACTGTCCATAAGAAAAAAGAACATTTCTAAATTTTTATTATGATTAATGGCATTTAAAAGGTCTATTATGTGCCAAACTCTCCATGCTCCTTAAAACAAGACATAGGAATAGAAAATAATTCACATTTATTTTCACCATAACTTTTCCTTTGGATAACAATTTACGAAGCTAAATTACTGTTGAAATCCCAGCATTTGCTGGTAAACTATTTACTTTAATTTCTTTTTAAATGAAAAGTATTTTCATTTTGGTAATGCTGAATAAATTTTGTGGATGTTTCTATAATTAAACAGATGATTCGGTAGATAGAGCCCTGGTCCTGGAGTCAGAAAGACTCAAATTTAACAAGTCACAACATCTGTTTTTTTCATCTGTAAGATGTGGATAATCACATCCCCTATTTTTTGGGCATTTGTGAGAATTCAATGAGAAAATATTTGTAAAGGTCTTACCATAGAGTCTGGCATATAATCCATGTATGTGCCTCCCTACTTTTCCTATCCCCACCAGTTTGGCAAATAAGATCTTATTGGTAGAAGTAGTCATCTACATCATGAAATAAATATTATGAGTCTTGAGGGGAAGCTGTAGAAGTTCCACTTTTCAAAGTACATTCCTAAATAGTATTGACAATTATCAGGTCATCCAGAATTTTAAGGAATCTGTTCCATTGAAAGACATCAGAGAAATAAGTGGTCAAGAAAAGGATTAGAGCTATTGTACTTCTACAAATCAATGCTTTTAGAAAGGATCCCAGAATATGTGCTGAAACAAATCCTATTTTATTACTTCAAGGATGCCACATTTCAACAGAGAAGGTGTTATCTCCCTTGATATAAATTCTACTCTATGTTTATAAATTAACTGGCAGTTCATTTTGGAGAATCCTTGTGGCTTAAAATGATATTTGTTCCATGATTAGGCTTGTGATGAGCCTCTGAACAATGCTAGGCTGGTATTAGATGACAGATAGAAGGTCCATTGCTGGCACCACACTAGAATTCTTTTGAATTATCAGAACTTGAGTGGCAAAGATTAGAAAATCCGGGAACATAATGAAACAACAGAGAAACTATAGACCAAATCATCTCCCTAAAAATTCTTCCTTAATTCCTCCTGTTCTTCCCCCAAAGATCAATGGATAGGAAAACTTGTGATTTTGTTTGTGAAGGAAAATCCCAGGGCAGAAATTCTCTCCACAGATGAAGATAATAATTTATCTACAGAAACTATAACTTGTCTGAGATTGCACAGATAATATGTATCAAAAGTCATATTTAAACCCAGGTCTGCCCCTAAACTTCAACCTAGCTTTCTATTCATTCTACAATATTACTTCTCTTCTATATATATATCTGGGTGTACACACTCTTTATCTAAAAGGCATATGAATATATACATTTCTCTATGTATTACATAGACATGCATGTGTTCCACATGTATCCACATATACAGTTATTCATGTACAGATATTCTCTATATAAAGGTTTGCATACTATTTACTTCACTAAAGTTCCACCTGGCTACTTCATTATGATATGTTATATGGAGGGACCATGAGTTTCTCAAGACATTGTCTTCAGAGAAGATAGAGTATTAAAATAGAAAGAACAATGAATATGAAGACAATGGATCTGGTTTGAAACAGCTTCTTAAATTACTAGTTGTGTTGTCCTGGGAAAGTCTCCCCTTTTTTTTTTTTTTTTTAAACCATTGTCTAACAATGTACTGAGAAGCACACTGGTCAAAGCTAATAATCATTCCATTGCCTTCTGGTTTCATTTGCATATGATCTATTCAGATCCAAAATCCAAATTGCTTCTGTTCAGTGCTCAGCATAAAATTTTGTGAGTGATATTGAGAAACAGAGGAAAACAAGTATGTTGATAGTCATAAAACAATGCCATAAGTAGATGGGGATGCAGATATTTAGCCTTAAAAAGAAAAGACTTATAAGGAACATGATAACTGTGATAAATTATTTGAAGAATTAAGTGGAAAACATTAAGTTAGACATTGTTATTATTGTTTTATGTAATATTCAGAGGATAGAACTAGAAACAAGGGGAGTAAATTCCAGAGACAGATTCAAGGATCTATTATGTGCTAAGAACTGTATCAAGCATATTTCTTTTCTTCCTTTCTTTCTTTCTTGTTTTCTTTCTTTCTTTCTTTTTCTTCCTTCCTTCCTTCTTTCCTTCCTTCCTTTCCTTCCTTCTTTTCCTTCCTTCTTTCCTTCCTTTCCTTCCTTCCTTTCCTTCTTACTTCCCTTCTTTCCTTCCTTCCTTCCTTCCTTCCTGCCTTCCTTCCTTCTTCCTTCTTTCCTTCTTTCCTTCCTTTCCTTTCCTTCCTTTCCTTTCCTTCCTTCCTTCCTTCTTTCCTTCCTTCCTTTCCTTTCCTTCCTTTCCTTCCTTCCTTCCTTCTTCTTCCTTCTTCCTTCCTTCCTTCCTTCCTTCCTTGTATCCTTCCTTCCTTCCTTCCTTCTTTCTTTCTTTTCCTTTCCTTCCTTCTTTCCTTCCTTCCTTCCTTCCTTCCTTCCTTCTTCCTTCCTTCCTTCTTCCTTCCCTTCCTTGCTTTCCTTCTTCCTTCCTTCCTTCCTTCCTTCCTTCCTTCCTTCCTTCCTTCCTTCCTTCCTTCCTTTCCTTCCTTCCATCCATCCTTCCTTCCTTCCTTCCTTCCTTCCTTCCTTCCTTCCTTCCTTCTTCCTTCCTTTCCTTTCCTTTCCTTCTTTTCCTTCCTTCCTTCCTTCCTTTCTTTCCTTTCCTTCTTTTCCTTCCTTCCTTCCTTCCTTCCTTTCCTTCCTTTCCTTCCTTCCTTTTTTTCCTTCCTTTCCTTCCTTCCTTCCTTCCTTCCTTCCTTTCCTTCCTTTCCTTTCCTTCCTTTCCTTCCTTCCTTCCTTCCTTCCTTCCTTCCTTCCTTCCTTCCTTCCTTCCTTCCTTTCCTTTCCTTCTTTCCTTTCCTTCTTTCCTTTCCTTCCTTCCTTCCTTCCTTCCTTCCTTCCTTCCTTCCTTCCTTCCTTCCTTCCTTCCTTCCTTCCTTCCCTTCCTTCCTTCCTTCCTTCCTTCCTTCCTTCCTTCCTTCCTTCCTTCCTTCCTTCCTTCCTTCCTTCTTCCTTCCTTCCCTTCCTTCCTTCCTTCCCTCCTTCCTTCCTTCCTTCCTTCCTTCCTTCTTCCTTCCTTCCTTCCTTCTTCCTTCTTTCCTTTCCTTTCCTTTCCTTTCCTTTCTTCCTTTCCTTTCCTTTCCTTTCTTTCCTTTCCTTTCCTTCCTTTCCTTTCTTTCCTTTCCTTTCCTTTCCTTTCCTTTCCTTCCTTCCTTCCTTTCCTTTCCTTTCCTTTCCTTTCCTTTCCTTTCCTTCCTTTCCTTTCCTTTCCTTTCCTTTCCTTTCCTTTCCTTCCTTTCCTTTCCTTTCTTTCCTTTCCTTTCCTTTCCTTTCCTTTCCTTTCCTTTCCTTTCCTTTCCTTTCTTTCCTTTCCTTTCCTTTCCTTTCTTTCCTTTCCTTTCCTTTCCTTTCCTTTCCTTTCCTTTCCTTTCCTTTCCTTTCCTTTCCTTTCCTTCCTTCCTTTCCTTTCCTTTCCTTCTTTCCTTTCCTTTCCTTTCCTTTCCTTTCCTTTCCTTTCCTTTCCTTTCCTTTCCTTTCCTTTCCTTCCCTTCCCTTCCCTTCCCTTCCCTTCCTTCCCTCCCTTCTTCCTTTCCTTCCTTCCCTTCCTTCCTTCCTTCCTGTTAAGAGTTCAAATGTTGGAGTTTGTTCTTCTCAGAGCACAGCCAGTTTAGAGGCTTAGAGCCCTTCGGATGTCTCCAAATCCAAAGGTTCTGTCCTTCAGCCTCTGCCTCTGCTTTCTTCTGCCTCCAACCAAGACAGAGATGGAAGGTCTCTCTTATCTCCCTCTGGGGAGCCCAGCCACCAACTTGCCGCGGAGAGAGGGCTTCTGGCGTAGCTCCACTGAAATCCATCAAAAGTGTTCTCTGCACGAGAGTCGTTCCTCTTGAGTCCAGCGCGACCAGCCAGCCAAGAGGAAAAAATGTATTCTGCCATAGATCCCTCATCGCTGGCTTTTTATCTGCCTCTTCTGAGAGAATGGGATTATGGGTTTTCTCCCATAGTGCTCTCTGGCCCAATGACTTTAAGGGAGGTGTGAACTCTCTTGAAGTTAGAAAGTGTACTTTGTGAAGCTAGCATACTTGTGGACTCCAATGAGTAAAGGTGCAAACACAAGCCTTGTCTTAATTAGTTCTACTTAGTACCTTGTTTCAGGTTCTGCCCAAAACATCTTCTTGTAAGATTAGATCAACTCTAATTACTTAGCAGTTAGTAAGGATTCCAACATCTCCCCCTTTCTTTTGTTTTAAAACATAGGGGGTTTCTGAGGGGGTACACATAAATCCATCAATATGGGCCAGAACTTTCTACTTAGTACCTTGTTTCAGGTTCTGGCCAAAACATCTTCTTGCAAGATTAGATCAACTCTAATTACTTAGCAATTAGTAAGGATTCCAACACCTTCCTTCTTTCCTTTTTCTTTCTTTCCTGTCTGGCTTCCTCTTCCTCTTCCTTCCCTCCTTCCCTTCCTCTCTTCTTCCCTGCTTTTGTTTGTTTATTTTCTTCTTTAGAAATATTATCTCTTTTAATCCTCATAAGAAACATGAAAGATATGTGTTTTATATTTATATTTTATATGCTTATAAACATATAAAATATATATTATACATTTATAATATATATTTATGTTCATAAATACATACAATTTATATAAACTATATAAATTTATATTTCATTTGTTTTATAATTGTGGAAACTGAGGTAATCATAACTTAAGTGATTTTTTTCAGCGTCTCACAGTTAATGAGTTTTCTGAGTCCTGACTTTATATTGCTTCCTATGACTGTGAAGTCTCTATTGTTATGCCACAGTTCTCAGTTTCCATAATTATCCTGACCAAGGCCTGACTAAGTTTCTCTACTTCAGGTTATAATAATCAGCTCAAAGCTCAGTCCTGCAAAACCTCCCCTCCCCCTTTATCAGAATATTTGATAAGGATAAAAGATCTTATGTTTTAGAATATCAGAATGCCTCTCCCCATCCCAAGCTACTAGAATGCCAGATACCGTCTTATCAAGATGCTTCTCTGTAATGTTCTCTCTATAATGTAATATTCTCTGTTGAGGTTTTCTTGGGGTCTCTGGAGGCAGCCTTCGTTTCAGTTCAGTTATCACCACAAGTACAGCCAGGGGTTAAAGTCCAAATCTTTTATTACCTCTTTCAAAGTCCTATCTCCTTCACTTGGGGCTTGGCTAAGTTTCTGGAGGCCTTCCAGAGTCTTGGTTTCAGTGGGAAAGGGAAGGAGGAGAGCCTGCCACCAAGGTGCTGTGAGATGGGATGAATCTGTTTCAGTCCAAGGGCTTGTGCTCCAGCCTTCAGTCTCCAGCCTTCTGTCTGCTTGTCTCTGAATCTCTCAATCTCCCTGGCTGAGACTTCTAGCTTTATATGCTACACACTGAGTACAAACCAACCATCATATCACTAGAAAATCATAATTTGTTGTAGATTAAATCAGTGCTAAAGTAGATTTAACCATTGTTTCTTCAATTTCACTTAGCACCTTGTTTCAAGTTCTCTCCTCATCTCTGTTTCCTTCCCCCATGCCTCCCCTCACCCTGTCAGAACTGGATTGTCAGACTCCTGTTCCCACTCTCACTCCGCTCCCCACCTCAGTCTACCCCTTGAGTCTGAGCAATGTGTATATATGTCATTGAGAACTCTCAGTGTTTGCTGGATTTTTGGAGATGATAGTCTCATTCAGCCCTGGGACCAAACCATGGATCCATTTGGTCCCAGTAAATCTCTCCCATTAAGTAAATTATTAAATACTCTCTAATTTCTATCCTGCCTCAGTTTCTCTGGCATTACATTATGTAGGTTTGATGCAAATAAAAATCCTAACAATTAGATTCAAAATGCAATAGATTCTTTCAGGAAAGGAATAATCTCAGAAGAAGTCATTAAATGAAGTTTATATTACACTTCCTGTGAACATTGTAGAGATGTTCACTCACTGTTCAAGTACAGATTGGACTCCCTGATCTCAGATGTTCTTTATGACTTTGAGGCTTGATGATTTTGTGATTCTGATTTTAAAAGCCACATCAAGCACTAAAAAAAGATTTTAGGTTCCTCATCTATGAAATGGTGATGTTAGACTAGATGGTCTCTAAGGCCCATTTTAGTTTTGAATTCTAAGAGTATTGTCATGAAAAGAAAAGGGAAGACACACCAAGCTTATATTCTAGGCACACCTAGACAATGGAAACATCCTAAATAAATAAATAAATCTGAAAGGGGAAGAGCTTCAGGGTTTCTGGTCAAAGCAGAAATGACTGCTTTTTACATTCAATCTGAGTCAATCAGGGCTTAAACAATGACCAAATCCCGCTTAATCTATTGGTAACTAAGCAATAAGAATCAAAGTGGTTTTGATGTAAGTAGGGATTCTTTGCCTCAATTGCTTCCTAGCCTTAATGATTAAATAAATGGGTTCAGCCTCAGTCAAACAGAACAGTTGAAAACCTTAGCTTAAAAAGCCAAGGTCTTCCATATCATCCAGGGCCATATCCAGTCATTCTGATTTATATCTGGCCCCTGGTTTCAGATAGCTCTGGAAGGGAAAGTGAAGCAAGTGGTCTTGCACAGCCTTCCCTCACTTAAATCCAACTGACTTGTATGTTATGGCATCAGCTCCCTGACAAGATCCTCTTCAGAAATGAAGGACAAACAACAACAATGAGCATCCTATTTAAAAAATTCAGTGACCTCTATTTAGTCTTCATATTAATAAGGAGCTTTCATATAACAAGTAAAATTAATCTTTATTATTTTCTTTAAATTGGAAATTTTTTCTTTGGGGTAAATCCTGCAGGTATTTTTATCCACATTGTGAAGAAAGAAAGAAAGAGAGAGAGAGAGAGAGAGAGAGAGAGGAGAGAGAGAGAGAGAGAGAGAGAGAGAGAGAGAGAGAGAGCAAGAGAGAGAGAGAGAGAGAGAGAGAGAGAGCAAGAGAGAGAGAGAGAGAGAGAGAGAGAGAGAGAGAGAGAGAGAGAGATGGGACAGGAAGAGATGGTATGAAAGACAGAAGAGAGAGGCAAATAGCTTTCCAGAAATAGGGAACAAAAAGGCATAAACCCCTAGTGAATCTGCCATTTGCCATGGGAAAGGAGATACCCCCTGAGGTTGGGGCCTGTCTTTAGCTGGCAGATTGGATCCTGGGGAAAATTGCACCCTAAAAAGGTTAGCTGTGATAAATTGGGGTCAGGAAGCATGGTGAAATAGGGGAAGGGTGGCCACGTGGAAAGGGACCTTGTCAGGAGATCTAATTCCCCTCCCCCATTAAGTATGGGGCTTTTTTTTTTTTTTTTTTTTTTTTTTAGCAACTGCAGCTCCTTGCTGGTTGGGATATTGATTGCTTCTACTGTTTAAAGGAACAGCCTACATTTACATGATGCTAATAACAATTTTTTTTTAAGTCCATAGCTGCTCTAAGTATAATGCCTGAGAAACTGAGCAAGACAGAGATTAGAGATCAATTTAATAGTTTATTAAATGGAGAGATATACTGGGACCAAATGGATCCATGTTGGTCCCAGGGCTGAACAAGATTATCCAGCCCTGAGTATCAGGACAGCAAGATTTTTATAGGATAACAAGAACAATGACATAATGGGAGAGGTACCTGGATGGGGATAACCTAATGGGAGGAGGCACCTAGGATGACACAATGGTGGGAGGTACTGGAGAGGTTACTGATATTCTAATGTCTAAAATGGACTGCAGCTAATATTTATTTGAAGTTTTGAATTCAGATATGACTGCATGGATCATCAAACTATACCATCTGAAAGGAATATGCCACAGGATACTGAGAAGCTGTTACAAGTGGAAGGTGGCATTTGGGAATGAATTGGGAGGACTATCTTGGTCTCAACTGAGATAGGATCTTTCTGATTCGATTTCCCAGTGGTCTTCTTTTGAAGTATCTGATTATTCCTGACTCTGGTCTAAGGTGGAATGGTTAAAAATTAGGACAGTTACCTGAAATAAAACTGCCTTAAATAAATCATGTCCCTGATTTTTCCTCTTACAGCAAATGTCTGTAATCAAAGCAAGTGGTCAGTAAGATATAAAAGACAAGTATGTAGATATTTTAATTGGTAACCCAGCCCTGGAGGACTTTTTGGTTGCTGCTATTATATCTTTTAACCCTTTTACTTCCTGGGGCTAGAGTTTCTTTGTCTAAAAGCTTATTTTGCCCAGTACTTGGGACCACTTCTACTTTGCCTTTTGTTCTTTGAGAGAAATCTGGGAATCTCATCATGACCTGATGAGGCTGTCTTTTTTTAAGGCCCCTAAAAGTTAAACTAATCTGCCTAGTTTTTTACACTGTATGTTGATAGAAGGAGGGGCTAGGTCCTTGAGATCTCTGGAATCTTAGACCCCTGACCTATTTATCAAAGATCTATACTGTCTTCAAATGCATTTTTCATGTTTTGCATGATCATGGCGGGCTACATGTAAAGAGAACTTTTGACATTCAAACAATTCTCCATTAAATATGCAGAGAAAATGAAATGAAGGGGAATTCTCTCCAGGTGAAGGGAAGCAGGCAGCTGCCCACATTGCTGATCCTTTGCCCCTGACCATGGCAACTTTAATTCCCTGACTCCTGTGTTCCTTCATATAGCTCCAGACAAGTAAATTCTGAAAAAGGCCTGCACATGTGCCCCTTGAAGGGACTTCAAACTGCTTTGTTTTGTTAACACCTGTAAAATACTTGGGTAAAAACTTTCTGTTGTAAGGCTTTAGCATTTTTTGTTGGGAGAGATCATACTCACTGAAGGGCACATGTTCTATCTATTGCACCTACTCCTTTGAGGAAACAAAAGCAAGAATTTGGGAAAAACATTACTTGGTATCTATCCTAGGAAAGCTGTTTGCATGAGAGGCATTTTTGATAGCCTCATTTTCCCCCAACCTTCTTGTGGGTGGGATTCCTGATTACTGTCTTTAGTAACCTCTTTATTAACTACTATACTATCTCTATTATCTATCACTCTATAAACTTCTGATTATTCTTTCTCTTTTACTCATATTTAGTCCTTGCATTTTAATATACTTGTGAGAATTACTTCTTCCAGACTCCAAGCCATGAAATTCCAATTATTTGGTCATCCTGAAAATCACTGAGAACTGATTCTGACATTCAGGATCAGATGTTGCTGCTGCTGCTGCTGCTTAGAGCACCTCAATCTACAACTCACTCCTCCCCTTTTCAGTCCGTATCCCACTGGGTAGTCTGCTCTACACCCCTGATGAGGCTGAAGCAGCTTTTTGGTTTGGTCTTATAGCTATAAGAAAGCTATACCTATTATAATATGTATTACTCCCTACCTGCATACCTTGTTTGAGCTGATTGATAACTAGAATAGTCCAAAACTCATTATCCAGAATGTTAGAAGGGAAAGCTGAAGGGTCTGTTAGATTGATGGTGTTAAAAGGACATGGGTGGGAATCAGTGGCCCCAGAAGATCAACAGGAACCAGAAGGGGATGAGGAACTAGATAGGGAATGTGAAGTTATGTTATAAAAAATTAAAGAGATCTCAATGTACAAATAAGAGGGGAGACTGACCGAGATAAGGTGAGATCTTTCAAGACAGTTGTGAAAATCAAGTAACGCTTCATCTACTTCAGAGTTTGAGTAGGCCTGAAGGACTTTGAGCATTGATCCAAGGGCATACATAAGTTCCCTTCCTACTATCCTCCCATGACATTATTTTCTCCCTATTTCAGTCAAATATGGGCAACTATGTACTTATTGGTCAAGTTCAATTTCTTGGGTAGTTCCCCAGTTTAGAATGTAAGATCCTCAGCCAAAGGGGATGAGGGTCAGTAGTGAGAGCAGGTATTTGTGTTAGGGATTAAAAGTGTTAACCCTGCCCCAGAAGGTTCCTCCCTTGGATTGTCAAGAATGCCCTTCTGTGAGAAAGTAAAATAAACTTTACTTTGCTTCTAGAGATCTCTCCAGCTTTTTTTTTTTTTTTTTTTTTTATTAAATGGTGATCCCTCACCATTTCTGAATCACACACAGAAGGAAGAAAGAAGTAAGGAAGGAAAAAAGAAAGAAAAAAGAAATCAAAACAGATTTAAGTGACTTGTCCAAAGCTAAACAATGAATAAGAATTAGAAACTGGGTTCAATCCTAGCTCTTCTGAAGCACATCTGAGCCACATTCATCACTGTGTGTTCCTTCTAGCACTTGACACTTTATCACTCTACCTTTCTTGATCCTATTGAAACTGAATTTTTGAATATGAGAAATTAAGTCAAATTTATACAAAGAACTATTCTCCCAATTGATAAAAAGCCAAGGTATATGAAGAGGCACTTTTCAAAAGAAGAAATTAAATCTATTAATAGTCATGTGAAAAATACTCTAAATCGCTAATAATTAGAGAAATTCAAATGAAAATAACTCCGAGATGTCACCTCATGCCTATCTGTTTAGCTAATATGAAAGAAAAATAATGGAAAGGAAGAGGGAAAATAGCTACACTGATACAAAGCTGTTGCTAGAATTGTGAACAACATTTGCTACTTCTAAATTGCACATTACCTGGTGCCATTTCATTTGCTACATCGGTCACATCAATTACATAGGATTAAAGATGAAAAATATTATATATATATTCAAAAAAGAATTTATGAACTCTGTGTTTACACTGAAATTTTTTTTTCACTTTTTTCCTTTCTCTCTCTCTTTTTGATTTGCAACATGACTAATATGGAAATACTTTTGGTATACTTTCACATGTATAATGGCTATCATATTGCTTGCCTTCTCAATAAGTGAAAAATCTCTAATTTAAAAAAATGCTAAAATAAAACAAGATAAATTTTAAAAGAAAGTGAATTTTTAGGAGAACACAATTGACTCCACTTTGATGCTGAATTCACTATTTTGCTGTATATGACCCCTGCATGAACTGTACCAGCTCCAATAACTGGTTTTCTTCAACATCTTATTTGCTTCCCTAATTGGTACAAAATGATTTAATTAGATTTTTTTAAAGGAGATCTTTTTTCTCTGGAATGTCTTTCTCCCTTATCTAGCTTAATAGGTTCACTTTTGATTTAGTGAAACTGGAACTACTACATGGGTAAATTCCTTATCTATTTCCTATAGCTAATGTTAAATACTCTTCTTAACAAGCATGCCTCTTTCTTTGTATAATCAGTTGAACTTTAATGAACAGACATCTTTTCTTTTTCTTTGTCTCATGTAACATATAAGTAATTCTAAGTGATTTGTAAATGATACATTTGCATCAACTATTGGTAGCGTGTGTCACATTCTGAGTGTAATAAAATTTCTTTTTCTGATTTATGTTGAGTTACTGACATTAGATAGTTGAACAAAATGAGAAAATGCTCTTTGTTTTCATGATGTATGTACATGTTCTAATCTTACTTATACTCTTGCCTTTATGACTAATAATGACTTTTCTACCTCCTGTGGTAAAGTGAATAGAGCACTGGGCTTAGTAGCAGAAAAACCAGAATTCAAATGTTTTCTCATACATTTACCAATGTTTCTGGGCAAGCCTCTTTAAGCTCTCTTTTCCTCAGTTTCCTTATCCATATAATGGACTTGATTTCCTTTGAGTTCCTTTCTAACCCTAAATCTTTGATTTTTGGTTCATGAAAGTTTTACTTTATATATGTATATGGTAAGGTCAGGGGAAGGAAGTAAAGAACTCAGAGAGCACCAATACTGAAAACAGTCCTTGCCTTTTATACAATTTTGTCAGGTGTTGTCTTAGATTTAATGTTTAAATACCCACACTGAGCTTTGTTTGAACTGGTTAATTGGTCTAGATATGAATAAATTGTAAATGTAGTTAATATATTCACTAGGAGCAAGCCCTAGTGGAAGCCACTAATGTAAATTGTAAAGAGAAGAATACTTCCAATTAGTCACAGTTTATTTTCAGAAAGTATCAAATTTGTTATTTCTATTCTTTTTTTGTTTTAAAACATAAAATTCCACATAGTCTGAACTCCTTATGGACAAATCATCTGGAGAAAAAAATTTGGATTTGATACAAAGGACTTAGATTCAGATCCTAGGTCTGAAATTTATTATTGGCATGATCATGGACAGATCACTTAAACTAACTCTGAGCATCATCTATAAGGGATAAAGTTTAGATTATATACTCTCTAAAGTTCCCTCCAGTTCTAAGTCTGTGATTTGATGTCCTGGAAGTTACAGAATTTTCAGTTCGATATTGCTTCTTTATTCTATTTGGCATTAATTCAGAAAATATGGCAAAGTCTCCCTCTAATCTTTTGTTCCATGGTTCAAATGACATTTTCAGTTATAAATAATTTTATTATCCAAAAAAAGCAGAATCAATATCCTGAAATTTTCTGCTTTGAAATAGGAATAACCAGGAGGCTTTAATATATTGGTAGGGAAAAAATATTGAATCTAGATCATTCTGCAATAAAAGTTATAATACATAAATTGACATTAGCTATGAAAATCTTTGAAAATTGAATGATCATTTTAATAGCAAGAAAGTTTAATTTTCTCCTAACAAGGAACAAACAAATATATGTATATCCATATATTCATATTTATACACACACACACACATATATATAGTCACATACACAAATACATATACATATGGGCAATCCAAGTGTGGATGTATAGGTTAAATCCTTATACTACTGCAGGATATAAAAAACTATGATGTAGCTACAGTCTCAATATATAATTAAAATAGTCCCAATTCTTATTTCAAAAATTTTAAGTAATAGGACTCATCAAAATGTTCAAAAGTCAGTTATGCATGAAAAATCTAATTATACATTCTAAAATTAGGGCAAAAGAGTCACTTCAACACATTCAATATCAAGCCTGGTGGGCAAAAATAGTTCATTAATTATTAATATGTTACATATGCCAGCAAAAGCAGAAGTTATTCATTTTACATTCCTTTGTACTCATTAACACATTCAACTTAACCTTCTCTGACATTAAAAAAAATGCCTTTTGATACCAAGGAACAATGAGTGAAAACACTTTTTTTTTTTTTAATATCTGAGATTAAAAATCTGAAACTCTATTTTTCTGCATTTGTAGGGCTAAAGAGAAGAATCTTCAGTAAGAGGTCCAGTCCATATGGTTTGTCCCTAGTCACAAGCACTGCCCACTTGGTGATAGTGAAAATGAGAGTGTTTTTCCAGGATTCTCAGGGACCAATCTTTGAAAAGGGTGGTAACAACAACCCAGGTTTTTTAAATTCTCAGGGCATGTTGACAGTGAACTTTCAAATGAGATAGAGCATGAATTTGGTCGAAGAAAGCATTAAGTGTTCAGCAAGTTTTAGAAATCCCATCCCTCATTATGAATCTGGAACTGATATCTGGCACTCAGGACAATCAGCAGTATATTGTGCCCTTAAATCATAAGATCATATATTTAGAGCTGGAAAAAAAAAAAAAAAGGTGTCACTGAATCCAATCTTTTATTTTTTTCTGATGTGGGAACTGAGGACTAGAGGTTAAGTGTTTTATCCAGGGTCAGACAACTATTAAATGTTTGAAGTAGGATATGAAACAGATCTTTCCCAACTGCAACATCCTAGCTACCACAAAAAATAGTGTTTATATGCTATACCACCAATCATGAGTTGGGGGTAAGAATATATGGACACCAGTCCATGAGTGGACACCAGGATACTAACTAAATGGAAAAAGGCATTGAGCCATGAGGGAAAGGGTTCAGGATCCTTATATCCTTTGGAGCAGGGGGAAATTGAAACTGACTCATGGTGTAGAGATCTCAAAAGAGTAGGCAGTTCATTGAATTAAACTAAACAAAGAAATTGATTTTTCTAGCCCAGAAGATAAATTCATCTGGGACAACAATGGTGAAGTAATGAGAAATGGTAGGCAATTGTTGTCCACTTTATCTTTTCTTTCTTCCTCCTCTTCTCTGGAAACATATTATTTTAAATATTATTTTATTTTTCTAAATACATTCAAAGAAAAAATTTTAACATTTACTGTTGCAAACCCTTGTGTTCCATTTTTTTTCTCCTTCTCCTTCCCTCCCCCAAACAGCAAGCAATCTGATATGTTAAACATGTGCAATTCTTCTAAACATATATCCATATTCATCTTACTGTGCAAGAAAAATCAGAGCAAAAAGGAAAAAAAAAAAAAACCAAGCAAATAAACAAACAAAAACAACAATAAAGGTGATCCACATTTAGTCTCTATAGTTCTCTCTGCATGTGGATGGCACTTTCCATCCTAAGTTTCTTGGAATTGCTTTGATCACCCCCTTGTTGAAAAAAAGCAAGTCCATCAGAGATGATCATCGCATAATATTGTTATTACTGTATACAATGTTCTCTTGATTCTATTCACTTCATTCAGCATTGGTTCATATAAGTCTTTCAAGGCTTTTCTAAAGTCAGCCTGCTCATCATTTCTTATAGAACAATAATATTCCATTAACTTGATCTACCATAACTTATTCAGCCATTCTTAACTGAAGGGCATCCATTCAACTTCCAGTTTCTTGTCATTATATTAAAAAAGGCTACTACAAACATTTTTGCACACATGAGTCTTCTTCCCTCTTTTATGATCTTTTTGGGATATAGACCCAATAGTGGCACTCTGGGTGGAAGTTTGATAGCCCTTTGAGCATAGTTCCAAATTGCTTTCCAGAATGGTTGGAATCATTTCACAACTTCATCAATAACACATTAATGTTTCCCCTACACCCCTCTCCAAAATTTATCATTATCTTTTCCTATCATCTTAGCCAATCTGAGAAGTGCGAACTAAAGCTCAGAACTGGGACATATTAAGGTAGGAGAGTCATGATCTTCTTGAATAAATTGCTAAAACCTATAAAAATGTATTACTTATTAGCCCTGGAATTCTGGACAGTTGAAATAATAATGTCCAAGGCAGCTATCCCATTCACCATATTCTCAGATTTTAATGTGATTTCTTTGTACCCAGATAGAGTTTTGATTACTATGTTTATATCAGACATGAACTATTCATGTTGACTATAAAAATGGCTTTGATCATCGTAACTATGATTACAACTTATTCAGTAATTTTTTTAGTATTTTGCCTATATGTGCCTTGGGCAAGTGGTTCTATATTAGGTTGGAATTTATAAATACTCAAGATATTCTGCTAAATTTTTATTCTGTGGTGGGTGAGTGTCAATTTGATGACATGCAGGTCTTGGCTGTCTTGTATCATCTAGACATATTATTGCCAACTGCATGTAACTATTTAACCACTTCCAAACATTTATACTGTAATTTTCAGTGCATCATGTATATGAGAAAAGAGCAGCAGTCAAAATATTTACTTAGTTCTCTGTCAGGATAATTGTACTCTTCCCTAAATAGTGCTGAAAGCTGAAGACAATTGGAACTTCTTGACTTTATCAACATTAGTGAGGGCATGCTACCTCTTTTGGGTCCTTCTTCCATAGCCAAATGTGATTTCTGAAAGAAAAATGCTCTCGTTTTCAGTCTCCAAATCCCAACCCCAATTCTAAGAACTTTCTAATTCTTTACAAATTTTAATTCAAATTCTTGACTATTTTTTTTTTGGAGAAGGATAGAAGGAATTGGGAACATCATAAATATATTCATTTTAAAAGATAATAATTATGCTATTGCTTATAATTAATAGATTGGGTGCCGAAAAGCATCTTAGATGTTGTTCATTCCAAACTATCTTACAGGTAAACAAACTGAAATCAGAGAAGTTACTTGCTAGAGTTCATATAAATATGAAGTAACAGAGTCTGAATTTTAAACCAGATATTCAGATTTAGGACCCAGATTTTTCTACCTAATATAATATGTTTGCTATAGCCTTATTATATCTTTAAGTTGTATATTTATAATTTTTTAAGACTTGCCAGTTAAACCTGAGTAAAAGCAAAGAGAGGGTTCTTTTTTAAAATACTTAAATTTCCTGTTTTATTTGTTTTATTTGATTGTTTTGGGTTTTTTTGCCTTCATCTGTGTCCTGCAAGTGTTCTTCACTGGGGGCCCTATCAGGTCAGAGCATTTTTTCCAGAAGAGGGTCTGTGAATATGGATGGGGAAATGTATTTATTTTCAATAAGTTTTAACTGAAGTTTCGCATTCTCTTCAATTATTCTAAAAAAAAAAAAAAGATTGAGAGAAGGGGTCCATGGCCTGTATAACACAACACAAAATTAAGAACTTCTGCCTAATAATGCTTACTGAACAATAAGCACAGGAGATTATAGAGGCTAGAATGGAGAGAGCTGAAAGTATACCATTTTCCTTGAGTAAAAGCAGATCTTTCAAAACTTTAAAGTCCAACTAGGAAATCACTTTACCAACTCATAAGATCCTTTTTCATACATATTTATAATTTTTGTCAAAGAAACTATAGAGGTATATGAAACATTTGTATTTACATACAATACCTTTGGTTCTAATCTGGACAATGACTTTAATCAGTTGCCATGTTCCATTACTTGCTAAAAAGAAGTCTTAAATCTAGAGCCTTCTTGACAGAAATTTGTGGCCAAAGAAAAACTAAAGTATAATATGGAATGCAAAATGGATAATTTGGATTATATTATGTTAAAAAGATTTTATACAAACAAAACCAATGCAGACAAGATTAGAAGGGAAGCATTAAAGGGAAGCAGAAAAAAATTTGCATACAAAGTTTCTGCTAAAGACCTCATTTCTAAAATAGATAGAGAGTTGACTCAAATTTATAAGAATTCAAGCCATTCTCCAATGGATAAATGATCAAAGCATGTGAACCTAGGCAAGTCACTTAATCCTGTTTATCTGTTTCACATCTGTTTAAAAAAAAAGCTAGAGAAGGAAATGACAAACACTTCTATCCCTTTGTTGAGAAAACCCCAAATAAGGTAACAAATAAGTGAATGAAATTGAAAAATGACTGAACAAATCTTTTCTGTACATAGTTTTTTTGAATGTTGTCTCTTCTATTAAATTGTGAGCTACTTGAAGTCAGGAACTGTCTTTCATCTTTTTTTGGACCCCCAGCACAGGGTGTTACATTGAATAAATGTTTATTGATTGACTAGCAGGAAAGGTAGAATAAGAAACTATGAATGTTTCTGAAACATCAGGAAAAGCCCACATACTGACTTTATATGTCCCCCTAATTTCTATCTCACCAAGTTCTTATACAAATAACTTCTCTAAATGACAATGATTCAATGATTAATGACATATGACTAATGTCAGGCAAAGAGTTAGATGTTGGAGGTACAAAGATAAAAGTGAAATAATTGTATTCTCAAGTTATTTACATTGGAATAGGAAAAGCAACATACACACACACATATATAAAGTGAATACAAAGCAGAAAGAAAACAATATTTGAAAGAATTTATTTCCTTCTAATATGAAATGACATGTTATTCTTTAAACTTCATTCTCCAAGAGAACCATGAGTTTAGGGAGGTGATGCCATGACATGCAAATGAATTGGATTTAAGTGAGGGAGAGCTGTGCAATGTCACCTGGCTCATTTTCTCCTCCAAAGCCATCTGGATCCAGTGACCAGATGTAAAGGATGACAATTGGAAAACATCCTGAATAGAATGACATATATGTGAGTAAGGGGATGCATACTTAATTTTGAAGGATACTAATGAGCATTATTGAATTTGAAACAGACAGAGTAAGGGCTTTGACATGGGAAGTTATGAAGGGTCTTGCCGAGCAACAATGTGAAGGCCAAGATGACTGGACCCTAGAGTAAAGGGTGTGGAAAGAATAATAGGTATTAAGACTAGAAAGGTAAGAAAGGGTTATTAAGAGCTTTAAATATAAAAAAAAGAGTTTATATTTGATTTAGCACATAGTAGCTGCTTAATAAATTCTGATTGACTAACTCACCTAGAGGTAATAGGTATCTACTCCAATCAACCTTTAAGAAAGTAATTTTTAGTGACTGTGTGGAGGATAGATCACACTGGGGTGAAAAAAACTTATGGTAAGAAAATTAATCAAGAACTTAAGGTTCTGACCCTTGTTAAGGATTAGTCTATTAACATACACACACAAATATTTTACTTGGAAATAAAAGTTTACATCCTACTATCTCTATTTGCTTTGCTTTATGAATAAAATGAACTCCATCAATTAAAATTGATCCTTCAATTTATTCTTAGGCTAAATTATAATCTTTCTGAGTAAGGCAATCCTTAAAGTTGTTTAATTCATTTTTGCCTCATTGTGAAGAGAGGAAAAGTCTGAGAGCAGATTTTATAGAGATAAAAGGATATGAGGGGGAAAAAAACAACATGAAGGCAGCTATTAGAGTAATAGAGAGAGAATCATTTTATATGTGGACTGAACACAAGAACTCTACAAGTGACAAAGCTGAATCTTCATTTTCATTTTGTTTAGGACCAATCTCATTTTAATGTAGTCTATCAGTCTGCTTGAAGAGACCTTTCCTAAATAAATGACTGAAAACTGAAGACTGGAACAAATAGTTTGTAAAGAACTGTAATGAAATATGATACAATTATTGCCTTCACTACTGTGGCCTAAGCAATAAGGAGAGGATTATTTCTTCCCTCAATGAATAAACATGAATTTGATTCAAGAGAAAGAAGCTATTTGCTTTAGTAGTTTTACAAATAATTGACTGATGTCTCTGACTCCTTATAAACTGTTCACTTTTGTTTATCTAGATCTAGCAAATATTGAGATATCAAGACCATCCCTGGCTTTTATAGAGGACTTGTACAAAACAAGCTATTGACCCATGATTTGATTTTAATGGTAAATGTTTGAGGAATAGAGACAAAAAAAAAGCTTCTTTCCAGCTTAGCGAGATAAAAAAGGACTTTAAAATTATTAATTGGACTAATTATTAGTGACTACCATAAACTTGAATTAAATGGAACAAATGGAACACATTTTGATTAAGAACCAATTTGAACATGTATATCAGAAGCTGCCACAAACAAAACTCCTGCCTTCAAGGAAATTATGTTCTATATTTCTTTTGGCTCTAGGCCTGTGATTTCATCAATATAGGGACCTTCCAATGTGAAATCTTGCTACAGAAATGCATTTTGACAAGTCTATAATTTAAGTCTAAAAAACTAACTTTAGGGATTGAATTTTAAAATGGCTTGTCCATGGTCAGATATCCAGAAAGTGTCAAGAGGCAGGATTCAAGCTCAAATTTTCCTGAGTATATAATCTCCTCTCTGTCACCTATTCTGAGCTACTTTTCTGTATTGTGTAAAATATTGACAAATAGTCCTATCAAAGATAAAGTAAATGCTACTGCTTTGGATACAGAAGATCAATAACTTTGACTTAGAAGAGATATTTACAACTGCTTACTTTCAATGCCCTGAATGAATGTGCAAATAAAGAGATTAAGGCACAGGGAGTTTAAATGCTGAAGGTCACTTCCCAGTCAAACTGGGATTTATAGTTTTTGATGATAAATCCAGTGTTCCTTCCATAGTATCATTTTGCCCTGACAAAAACTAGGATTATAAACTCTGAATTCCATTTATGTCATTTCTGAAATAAAAAATGCAAATCTAATTTCTACTTGTATACCTATACTATGATTATTAATAAAGGCTTCTGTTGAAAACTGATACTTCATATGGAATCTCTATTTTTTTAGACTTTCAGCTAGATGCAGAGGCTATAGAAGATAATTTTATGAAAAAAAAAAGTCCTAATTTAATTAAGAAAGGGAAGAAAAGGGAAATGTTTTTATTAGAAAGCAAATCATATAACTGGCTCTGATCATATAATAAAATTAATCAATAAATAAGTCAACATTTCCTATACAGTAAAAAGATAAAATTCTACATAATAAAAATATAAAATTAATCTTTCCCTTTTGTATTGGGTAAAAACTGAATTCTTGTCCTCAAATGAATTTTTATCCAGGAAGTCTGCTATTGTGAAATGATAAATTCTAAACCTGCTGATTGAAACAGATCCACTAAAATAGTTTGGATAAAATTGCTACCAAACCATAAAAATATATTTATTATTATATTAGTTATCTAATCCTGATTTTAGTTGTCCTTATTTGCTTGCCCTGTATAAATGCACTAATAGCCAACATTTCTAATTGTATTTTCATTATTCTTCCCTAATACATTCTATAGCCACTTTCTGAGTTGTTCCAAAGCTTTCCAGGCTAGTAGTTCAAATTGTTTCAGTCCAGGAATATTGCCCTCAGAAGGCCTGGATCCATTAGAACACAATGTTATTCATAAAGATGTTCAGGAAAAGTATGTAATGAATAAGATCTAAGATACCATTCCTAACATACTGAAAGTCCTGCAGGGTAGAAGCAATATTCTTACTATCCCTTCATCATTCTCTTTCCCATGCAAGCCTGACTAATTTTTCCTTAAAAGGAATTGAAAATTTTCTCGAGTCCTGAAACTTTTAGGTAATCCAAGGTTTAGACTGTGGATATTACTTCTTAATTACTTTATTTCAGAATAGCCAAGAGAAGTTCTATTTTCCCCTCTCATGATTGATGGACCAACTTGGACAACTCAGATAAGGGAACTTTGCTCATTTCAATCAAGTTGAGCTGTTCTCAGTATCTATTCTTGTTGAATATAATTTTCTTTCTGTGAATAAATAAATCTCCTTTGTTAACTGTTGAATAACCTATAAGTATCTCGTTTTGTAACAATATCTAACTAAAACCACCAGAGCATCACTGTATGGCAGACCCAGCTCAATATAATCTAAAACTTCAGACATAATGATAAATGTCAAAAGGATTAGATCTTCACAAAAACAGTCTGACACAGCCAAGCACAGTAGGATTACTAGTGTGCTATAATTACTAGGAATGCTAACCTTGGATTGAAAATAGAATATATGCTAGGAATAAAATAACAAATTCAGTCTTTGCAGATCAGATATTTAGATATGTTCTGAAACACATCTTTGTCCTAAATTCCCTATTGTTCATTCTTCCAGCCATGATCACAAGAATTTTAGGGGTCCTAACAAAATGATGTTTCAATAGTGCAGTGGTCAGGAAATTGGTACCTCCTTATTTCTTCGAATAAATAGTCATCATTTTCTAAGGTAAAAACTATCTCTTTGTGCCCTAGTCACTATTTAGCTAAACCTTACCCTGACCAGTACTTCTGTTACTCCCTCAAACTTTCCATTATATAATTTGTTCCCCCACCCACACCATTGTTAATACACTCCAGTTTATTCTATTTGTCTTGTTTGTCCACTCTTTTTTTTTTTTCTTCTTCTTCTTCTTCTTCTTCTTTTTTTTTTTTTTAGAGGGTGTGAGAGGTAAATTATTTCATTGGAATAGGAAATTCTAGGAGTGAGCTCCCTCTGCCAAGGCTGCAAGATTACCAGCTGCTATTAAATTTAAAGTCTCAGAGAGTTGCCTGTAGAAATGAGAAGATAAGTGGCTTTTCCAAGGCTGTGATTCCAGGACTTGAAACCAAGTCTTCCCAAGCCTAAGACTAGTTCTCTCTCTTTGCTATGCAATGCAGTGCCTTTCCATCTTACAACACTTTTAGAAACTTAGTTCTCTCTAGAAGATATTGCATCCCTTCTAGTTTTCATTGTCTTTCTCCTGATCCTTCTATCCTAATATCCTAAGTATCTATATACAAATTCTACCCTATTCCTTACACACACACACACACACACACACACACACACACACAGTCAGAAAGAAGTATCAGTTTCTGGTCTTTCTGATACTTTCTTCCTACTTGGTTTATCTATCTTCTCTAGAATCTTTCTTTTAAATTTCCTTCTCTCTGTGTATACCACTTCACCTAGAGTTTGTGTCTGTAATCCACTAGCCTTTAGCTCCCTCTTCCTCTCTTCTCCAGGGGAATATACCTTTTTGCAGCTCTTTGGGAAAAATTCACAAAATGTTGAAAATAGACAAAAAATAACGAAAAAATATTTTGATATGTATTCAGGCTCTACAATTCTCTCTCTGGAGATGGACAGCAAATTTCATCCTAAGTCCTACAGAACTGTCTTGGATCTTCATATTGCTGAGAATAGCTAGGTTATTCAAGAAAGTTTTTCTTTTTTAGCAAAAAAGGTTTTCAGTTTTGTGTCTTGACTGAATTTTTAATGTACTTTGCTCTGCACAGTTTCTCACTTGGTCATCTCTCCTGCTCCCCTACATATCTATGCAAAAGTGTCACACTAATCTTAATAGTGGACTGACTTGGCATGTCGTGTTTGTGAATGGTCAATGACTTCCCATCATCTCTAAGATTATAAATAAATATATAAGCTAGGAATTCAGACTTTCACCTGTGCATCCAGCTTATCTTTTGAGATTTTTTTCACATGACTACCTTTCCCATGAAAGCCCTCTGGCATTCAGTCAAACTGACCTACTTGCTGTTTTACCACCCTATGCCTCAGGATTTAATTTAGATCATCTACTATGGAAAATCTTTTGTGAGCTTCTAGCTTTTTATTCTCCCTTCAATAAATATATTGATTTATACATTGACATGTTGCATATCCTAGAGTTGTATGTCCCTTGAAGCAATGACTATTTTATTTTTTATCCTGTCTCCAGTTTTGTCCTATCACACCGTACCCTGACCTTAATAGCAGCTTCATAAATATTTCTGAACTAATCATGATGGCTGGACTTTATATAGTGCTTTAAGGTTTACAAAGAACTTCATATATATAATCTCATTTGATCCTCACAACAGCAATGAGAAATACAACAATTACTATTCATATTATAAAGTTGGAGAAAATGGCTGAAAAAGGATGAAAAACTTGCCTAAATTTACACAGAATGAGAAGGGAGTTGGAACTTAGGTCTTCCTGACTCTAAAAGTTCTATTCTTTGCACTATACTCTTGGGAATCTAGGAATTGCTTTCAATCTTGATTAGCTCTTTAAAGATGTCAAGGAAGAAGCCAACCTTATGTTTCATAGATTTGTCAGTGTCTAAAACCTCTGATTCTCAGTATTGAAGACCTAAGCTCAAAGCATTTCCAAGCAAAAAGGAATATCTCAGAAACATACTCAAATCAGGGTAACTAAGTGATACATAGGTATTGTCAACCCATAACAATATCTGATAACAAAGTTGTGTTGTATTGACACAAAGAAGTCTCACCTAATTCTATAATGTTTCTCTTTTTCTCCTCTGTAAGACAATGAGTGACTAGAGTATAAAGATTTAACCTTAACTTAAAGACAGCTGAGGAGGGCAGTACATAGAACCATGGACTCAAGCAATTCTGAATTCAAAGCCTTTTTTTTTTTTTTTTTTGACACTTACCAACTGTGTGATCTTGGGCAAGTTTAACCTTTTCACAGATGAGAAAATCTGAGTTTTCTTTCATATGAAATAGAGTTATTAATAGCACTTACCTTCCATTGTTGTCAGGATTAAATATGAATATATTTGTAAGGCATTTAGTACAATGTCTGGCTCACTGTAGGTGTTTAATAAATACTTATTTTGTTTTTTCCTTCCTATAATAAATACCATGTACCAGATTCTGTGAATACATGTCTTTATCCATTTCTTACAGACAGTTTTAGAGTGGGCTTGATGTTGATGCATTCCTCACCTCTATGATTGTGGTTACTGCTTACTGGATCCCAAGAATTCCTTAAAGTAACAATGGATGAATCAGTATATAAAACATTTCTAACTGTGAAACATTTGTTCAATAGACAAATTGCCAAGAAAAATCACAGTGTAAAAGATCAAAACTTGAAAACTAACAAATAATATTTGATCCAATACATATTTATTAAAGGCTTTGTTATTAATATATCAATATTATACAAGTATTTTCATTCTCCTGCCTGGCATTCCTCAGATCTTTAGTTGAGACTTCCTGGAGTGCCATAAGAAATTCATAGAGCTCTGAGCTTTAGAGAATAGTTATTTTGCTGCAACTTCATTTGCTATTAGTAAAACTAACTTTATAAAGGCAATTTCTCTTCTCCTGATTGGACTTCCCCTTTTATATTTGTAATGCAGTCAATCCAAGACAACAAACAAAAATATGATCCTATTATACAATGTAATAAATGATGGTAGAAATGTATTTTTCCCTTTATTGGTATTTTGTTGATCTCTTTTTTTCTAACTGATATCTCTTTGGTAAAATAGACACATATGTGCACATGCATACACACGCACACATAGAAATCAATAGCTATTTATAAATGGTATGCTGACCTGCTTATTCTGATATTTCAAGTGTGCCTTCAGGGGACTAGACAAGGACAAAAGAATATTTACTCAAAAATATCTTTCCACCTATTTCAATAATTAGAGAGCCATTTGAAATAACTCAGTTCTATTTAAAAGTCCCTTCTCTCCTTTATATTCATTTCATTTGGGACCTGATACTGCTAAAAATCTAGGATATAAACATTTAATAGTAGGGACTCTTTCTTCAAGAAAATTACAATCTTTCTTCTAGTAAGAAGAGATAACTCATACACTTAATAGTTGTGTTACAAAGACGAACATGAGTGAAAAGGAGATATCCAGGTGAAGTCCTAAGAAAAATTTTAATATTATTTTATATTGAATCATGAAGTAAAGTTTCATAGATGAAGTATTATATGAATTAGATTTTGAAAGAAGAGAGAAATTAAATCAGCAGAGAAGGAGGAAAGCTTCCTAAGCTTGGGAGATAGAGTAAAGGAAGGGAGTTAAGATCATCAGATCTTTTTACTTCTGGAAAGGACCCCATAAGATTATCTAGGCCATTCTTCTTATTTTACATATCTGGAAACAGATTTATTTGCCAAGCAAGGAAACTTGACAACTAGAACAAGAACAATTTAGAATCTAAACTAAACTGCAAAACTTTTTGAAGGAGAATGACAGAAGATTATGAGCTCTGATGTCTCATAAAACAGTAAGAAGTGGTAGAGAGGAAAATGAGTGAGCAAGAAGTTTGGCATGTGATCAGATTGAGCCAGATCATCTCAAGTGTATTTTTAGATAAAACAGGAAGAGATTCAAACATTAAAAAAAGCTAAAATAAACTGCCAACGCTTCTCTAACTATTGTTTGTTACACCGTTAATGACAGGTACATGTGTGATCTAATATATTCCTTGCCTCCTCTTCCACCCAGTCCCAGTGTGCTACAGGATGAGGCACTAAAATAAATAAAAAAGGAAGATTAGATGGCACAAAGTACATACTTAGAAAAGTTGTATACTAGAAGTAGTACAAGTTTTAGGAAGCTAAGAAATAACTTCTTAACATATCTGACACAATGGTAAAATGGCACATCAAATACAATGTTGAAATAATAAGAATGGAATTTGAAGAGAAGAAACAGAAGCAGGTAGTAGAATTGGGAAGCAAGTGATATTAAACTACTCACATTAATTTTCTAACATTCTAGCTTTGAATCCACTTGAGCCTTTTGGGATTTCTTTCTCTGTATCTGTATCTCTGCCTCTGTCTATCTTTAACCCAGCCTACCTCTCTCTCTTTTCATTTCTCTCTGTGTCCCATTCTATTGTGGCCAAGAATTGTTCTATTCACATGCTTTACCTTCCAGAATCCTAACACATCATTGCCCTCAGAGCTGAAATAACCATATAGGAGTTGGGGTAGGGTTCTACCTCATAATCATGTGCAATCTCAGGCCATTATTTCATTATTATTAAAAAATTAAACATTTTTATTTAAAATTCTATCCTTTCTTTTAATACCAGATTCTTCCATCCTCATAATCCATTATTGTCAACCCTTACAAAAATTCAGGACCCACATGACCATTTATCTTGACATAGTTTTTATTGATTCAAATAAACTGATTTTCTGACCTATATCTCTTAATATGAAGAGAATCTTTGCCTTGTGTTCTAATCATTATCTCTTCTTTATTGCAATTCCCTCAGCTAGTCTAAGCAGTTGGCATTCTTTATTATATACTAGTAGGACAAAAAAGATGATCACCAGTGGTCGGGAAAATGTCATGATGCTCTTTCATAACCCAGTTTGTAAATGAAGATTTACAGGCAGTTATACAATGTACTCCTCAATTCTAAGAAACTGTTACAATACTCCAAACAGATGTAGAGAGACTTTGAATTAGGATGGCGGCAGTGTGATTGAACTAAAAGAAATGGAAACTAGAGCTATTATAGATGTTATAAACAGAGGTTGGCAACTCAGGAGAAAGGTATTAGCAAAAGGACAGGGACAAAAATGATTCCATTAGTGTGACTAGAGGTGTTGGAATTATCATCAGAAAAAAAAAAAAAGGGTTCCAAATAAAAGGATGCCAATGAGTTGGGTACTATTGCTTCTGTGTGAATCACTGAAAATTAAAATGTCAAGAAATAATATTAAAGTCAGGATAAGAAAGATGATTCCCTAACTTCATAAAATCAGATACTATTTTAAAACTTTGATGGATAAATTTTTCAAAGAAAGGCAGAAATACCAGACCTAGAGCAAAATATTCATTATTTATAGAAAATAGAGCTTAAATTTTATCATTATTCTTTGAAAAGACAATGCATATTTTAGTCAGAATATAACAGAATAATAAGTTTTATTATAATGGATAAAAACATGATAGTTTGTAATATAATTTTGTGTTATTTATGGTAGATAACCTAACAACAAAGATAACTAAGAATTCTATAATTTGTAAATGTAAAACCTACAGCATATCTTTTGTTTAGTCCAATGAAGAGAAAATAATGCTCACATGAATAACACTGTTCTTTTTCCTTTGGCTTCTTGTTCTGATCCTATTAAATAAATTTTACAAATAAGGTCTCCTGCCTTCTAGTAAATACTAAAGGATTCTTTTCATTATGACATTTTCACCATCCTGGTACAGGCCTTCCTCTTTTCACACCCAAGCTTAAAATAGCCTTCTGCTTCCTCAAGTCTCTCCCAAGTCCAGTCCATTCTTTACTCAGCAATCAAAATTAGCTTTTTAAAGTGTGTGTCTGACCATGTCACTCTGTAGTCAACAAGTTACCTATCTATTGCCTCTAGGATGCAATGAAATGATCTAGGATAAAGTATAACTTCCCTTGTTTAGCTTTTGATGGCTTTAACTACCTTACCCCTTCCTAAATTTCCAATCTTCTTATATCTTATTCTCCTCCACCTTCTCTGATCTATTGATTCTGTTCTCCTTGCTGTTCCTCTCACAAGGCACTCCTTTTAGCTACATGCATATTCCTTGGCCTGAAATTCTCTCCCTTCATTCCTCCAGTTTCTTGGCTTCCTTATATTCTATGCTCCAGTCCCATCTTCTTTTAGAAGCCTTTCTAGAATCCTCTCCTCTCTCAGACTTGCCATTTTATTGACAAGGAGAACTCCCTGCATGGCCATGCCTGTAATCTATTCAATAATCTAATTATTAATACATAATTTATTCTTAGCATTGTCTGGGAAGTTGTAAGAAGTTATGCTTTGCTCATGGACTACTTGATTAATCTATGTAAAGGCTGAATTTGAATCAAGGTCTTCCTACTCCAAAGCAACTTTTATCTCGTCCTTGTTTTCCTGTTTAGTCCTTTGGAATTGGTATGTGATAAGGAAAAACATAATCTTATTATAGAGCAACATATAAAGATTTATCAAGCATAAAGATTTCAATGTGAGGTCAAATATTAGCTTCTAGCCACATTTTGCAAGCAGTGAACCTTAAGTTATAAATCTATATTTCCATGAACCTAAGATGTTCTATATATATGTCCTCATAGTCAATAAGTACAAAATAAATCAATATGTATAAATCACCTCAAGTCCCACCAACTTTAGGAACTTACTTAATATTGACATTTAAAAGTGATTTTATAAATTGATCTGATTCTGATAGATATCTTCTCTATTACTTCTGTCTACTGTTGTAAAAGCTAATAAAATCTTGGTAGCAAGAAATTTTGCAGTTTGAAAGTTAAAATCAATTTACAACCCATAGACAGAATAGTTTGTGAAAAGAATTCACTATTTGACAAAAAATTGCTGGGAAAATGTAATGAACAAACTATATATAGACCAATATCGCACACCATATACAAAGTGTAGATACCCAGGTCAAGATGGGTACCAGATTTAGAAATAAAGGAAGATATAGCAAATTAGAGTAGCATGGAATACCTATCAGATCTATTTACAAAGGAAACATTTATGATCAAACAAGGTATAGAAGCATAATAGATTGCAAAATGGGTAGTTTTGATTATATCAGATATAAAAGTTTTTGCATAAACAGAACCAATGTAGGCAAGATAGGAAGTAAAACAGGAAATGCAGGATGTGGGGGATGGAAGAAAGAGTATAGTAAATTACTCTCATAAAAGCTTTATATCTCAAATATAGAGAACTGAGTCAAATTTTTAAAAATATATGATTTCTAATCAATAAATGGTCAAATGATATGAATAGATAGTGTTCAGAAGAAGAAATTAATGTTATTTATAGCATAAAAATACTCTAAATCTCTGTTGATTAAAGCAATGCAAATTAAAACTCTGAGGTATCTCCTGTACAGATTAACTAATTAGGCAGAGAAGGAAAAGAATGAATATTGGAGGAGATATGAGAAAATTGGGATACTAATACATTCTTTTTTTTTATTAGGCAATTGGGATTAAGTGACTTGTCCAGAGTCACCCAGCTAGGAAGTTTAAAGTGTCTGAAGTCAAATCAGAACACAAATCTTGACTCCAGGGCTGATGCTCTATCCATTGTGCCATTTACTTGCCCCAAACTAATAAACTCTTAATGGAATTGTGAATTGACTCAACTATTTTGGAGCACAAGGAACTATATGAGCAAAGGACTAGAAAAATGTGCATATTCTTTAACTTAAGAAAACCACTAGTAGATATGCATCCAAAGAAATGTTCAAAAAAAGGAAAATAAAAGGATATACATGTACACAATATTTATAACACTTCTTTGTGGTAGCAAATAATTAAAAATTGAGAAAGGGGTTTCCCATCAATTGAAGAATGGCTGAAGAAGTTGTGGTGCGATTGTGATGGAATACCATAGTGTTATAAGAAATTATGAGGAGGTTACAGGTAACTCTGGGAAGACATATGAACTGAAGTAAAGTGAATTGAATAGTCAGAAGATCATTGTATACAGTAACAACAAATTGTATTGTGATCACCTATGAATGACTTAGTTATTCTTATCAATGCAATGATACAAGACAGTTCTGAAGACCCTATAATGAAAAATGCTAACAACCTTCAGAGAAAAACTGGAGTATGAGCATACATGAAAGCATACTTTTTAAACTTTAATTTTTCTTGTTTTGTTTTATTTTGGAATTTTTTGGTCTGTGTTTTCTTATATAACATAATTTCTATGGATATATATTTTGCATGGCTACTCATGTATAATCTATATAAAATCTATATACTGCTTTCCTTCTTAAGGAGGGGAAGGAGAGAAAAGGAGGGAATTCAGAATTCAAAAATTGTTTCACTAAAAATAAATGGTGACATGGCTATTGGAAAACCAAAAAAAAAAAAAAAGAATTTAAAAATTTCAAAAAAAAGTTTATTGAAAATTGTTTTTCCATGTATTTGCTTGCAGGGAAAAATAATTCTTAAAAAACAAAATCTATTCACCTTTCATTTTAAAAATCTCAATTATTTAAAAACACTCAGCCAAAGTTTATGAGTAAAGATTTTATCACTATAACTCTGAAAATATTTTCAATTTTTTTATTAAAATGAAAGTTGAACTTTGAACCCACTATATTCTTTCATTTAGTGAGAATGTCATTTGGGGAGTGGGACAGTTGAGGAGAAGTTCTATTTTCAAATAAACGATGGCAAATATGAAGGTTTACTTCTTTAAATGTTTTAGACAATTTCAAACAAACTAAATCTCAAATAAACACAATATATCCATTTAAGTTCTATTTTTAAGCCTTACAAGTCTCAACAAGCTTGATATTTTTAAACTAGGATGCTGGAAAAAAATTTATTTTTAAATTGTCCTTTGTGAGTTGGTAGTTACAAAGTTTATTTTTTGAACAGCTGCTTCTGTTGAGTACATACTTATAATTTTTTGAACATTTTTCCCCTTGGCTGGTATAGAAGACTTCAAAGGGAAAGAAATCTCAGGGGAGGAAATCATAATGTGCTTGAGGATATTATATTTGCATATGGTTATGGTTATGAAGACAGGTTTAGATTTGTAATCCAAATGACATAATATATACTAATTGAAGATTATATTATTAAAACAATTTGCATTCACAGTTTGGGTTTTAACCTTTTCATATGACTGAATTAAACAAACACATTTTCAAAAATAGAAATAAAAAACCCAACAACATTTTAACTTATGTTCTATTATGTACTTATAAGAGATAAATTAGGCATGAAGTGCTAAATAGATTTGTATATGTCCTAGAATTCTTGGGCTTAAAAAATCTTATGGACATTTTAGGGTTAATGAAAATCTAAGAGATGCTTTGAAGTGTTATAGATGATTTGTTGTGCATTGTTCTATGATTAAAATTGAATGTACAAAAATTGTAAATTTATATTTAAGGATTTTCTGCATGTTTCTGGACAGGAGTGTGCAGGAGTTAGTGCTAATCCATTGTGAGAGCCATTATTTTTTGGTTGGTTTGTTGGCTTGATTTTTTTTTTTTAACCATGAGCATTTTTTCCTCAGAAATAGCCAAATATTATAAATCAAGGCTTGATTTATTGTTTTGCTGATTTTCTAGATTTGAGAAAATATTGATAATGTAGATTAAATTTAAAAGTTTGTATGTACTTTTTTAGAGAGCTTAGTTTTTAAGCATGTTAGCATGTCCCTGTTTTACTTTAAACATCATTTGAGCTCAGAAAAATTGTAGTAGAAAGTTTAAGAAGTCAAGTTAATATATGACTGGAGGCTTATAACTGTATGCTAATAATAGTCAAATAATAACAATAAAATAATATAATAACTGCCATTTATATAGCACTTTAAGATTTTCAAAATACTTTACATTGTCTCATTTGAGTTTCATAATATCTCTCTTTGGGAAAGAAGTTCCATTATTTCAAGAGGTTACTAAACTAGAGCAAGTTCAGTGAGAAGGCAGGATCTTGTCACTATGTGGAGCCTTGAAAGCTAATTTTGCCTGGTTACATTCACACTGAACAAATTACCTAGGCAGAGGAGCTGAAGGACACAGAATGGAGAACACTATTCTGAGAAGATCTGGGAACTCTCCAAGAGGTTTTAAGTTCAAAACTGCTAGGAAGAGCTCAGAATTCCTCAGTGCTCCATTCCTCCTGTTGAAGTACTAGCTAATTAGTAGATGATTGGAACCATTAAGACTTTAAATAGGATTTCCTATAAAAGATCACCAATTTATAAAAGCATAATAGATGTAAACTATCTTTAGTGACAACTCATAGGGAAAAAATGAAGGTATACTTCTTTAATTACTCATCCCAATATGACAATAATACTAAGTTCTGAAAGGTTATCTCTAGGCCTGACTAACATTAAATAGCTTAATGAGTATATCCTATCAAGATGAAAAGACTTCATGTATAGGTCTTCCAAAGATCTGAAATGTCTGTCATTTGAGGACTAGTCTCAGATACTCCTTTAAAAAATGACAGAATCAATTCATTTTAGGGAAATCCTTTAAAGGTTAGCTAATGTAGATATTTTTAAGATAATTATTTACTAAGATTAGGTACATTTATACCAAAAATGAAGAATCCAGTATAATATATGTAATTATAATATCAATTATAATTAATTACATACACTATGTAATTATATAGATATAATATAGGTATATTAAAATATAAACAAATTAATACATATATGTGTATATGTATATATAGTTGTGCATGTATAAATTTATCTATATGTTCATTAATATAAATATGAATATAAATATAAATGCCATCATATTAATAACAAAAGAATAAAAGAAATAATATAGGAAAAACACTAAAAAATGCATTTCACATTTATATGAAACATGCCGAACATAACAGCAAAAGGACAATTTCTTAATATGATCAAATATATATGTGGACAACTAACTCATAGAAATGTTTCTAAGCGATACTGAATGTTTCCTCAAGAAGATTAGTGGCATATGTGTAACATATTGGATTACTTACCATCTAGGAGAGGGGATATAAGGAAGTGGAAAAAAAAATGGAACACAAGGTTTTGTAAAGGTGAATGTTGAAAATTATGAATGTGTATGGTTTGAAAATAAAAAATTAAAAAAAAAAGATTAATAGCAAAAAATGCTCATTCTTCTTCCTATTATTTGCCATAGTGCCACAAATTCTAGTTATTTCATTCAAATAAGCAAGACCAATTAAATGAATTATCGGGCAATTTTAGTCAAAGAACCAAAGGGAATTGAAATAAAATAAAGATAATTAATTTGTAGTTAATTATAGGATATAAAACCATTTGAGTGTATTATTAACAAAATTTAAAAGAAAAATAAAATTAAAAGAGAAATTAAATTTGAAACAGATATTCATTAAATATTCAGAAATTCATTTTTCAAAAATAAAATAAAACCTGAATAATGAGAGAGATGTAAAAATGTTCAAAGTCAATCATTATAATAACAATATTCCTTAAATTAAAGTTATACTTTATGTAACTAAATATTAGCATCAAAATTTAGTTGGAGAAATAAAAAATAAAGAAAAAAAGTGTATGCACATGTATGTATGGTGCTATATATCTCAAATTATATCACAAAATATTTTGAAAATCTGGGACAGAATAAAAAAAAATAACCATATTAGAAATTATTAAGGGAAAAACAAAACAAAATAAGTAAACATACACACAGACATACAGACACACACACACACACACACACACACACACACACACACACACACCTATGTCCAGAAGAGGCTTCTATTATCTGAGTCCCAGTTCATAAGCCACTGAATCAGGGCTTTTAATCAATAAGAACTTTAGAAAAATTGGAATATGGTCTGATGAAAAATAAATGTAGACCAACAGCTTATAAATTATGCCACAATATCTTCCAAACTGATGAATAATTCAATTAAAAAAAACACCATAAAAAACATAGGAAACGTTATAACTTTCAGAAATAGTATGGGAGAAAAATGTATAATCTGGCAAAGAATAGAAGATACTACGAAAGATGAAATAGAAACTCTCAATTATGAAAAATGTTAAAAGTTTTTATATAAATAGAAAAGTGAAGACAGAATTGAAGGAAAACTTACAGGTGAGGGATAAAAACTTTTATCAAATATAGTTCAGTCAGTCAATATTTTTTTTTTAAATGCCTAATTTATGCCAGGCATTTTGCTAAATTCCAGGGATACAAAAAAAGAATCAAAATATTGTTCCTGCTGTCAAAAAGTTTACAATTTAGTGAGATAAATAACAAACAAATATATACAAACAATTCATACAACAAAAAGAAAGTAAATTAAAAAAATAAAAAATAAGAAAAATTGGGTTAAGTTTTTTGAGAAGATAGTATTAAAACTCCATCATCCATAAATTATAGGAAACTGACAAAAAAGTTATAAAATTAAGATCCATTTTCTAATTGCCAAGTGGTCCAATAATAGAAATGATTTGATTTTTGAAAAGTAAAAATATATTATCAATAACCACTTGATAAAAATGTTTAAAAATCACTAGTACACAGAAGATAGGGTGAATAAGTATAAATGTAATGTTATTATTTTTGTGTAAGAAATTTAAAATATGAAAAACTTAGGAGGAAAAACAAATTATGGGAAGGCATTTGTGAAATGATGGAAGATGAAGAAAGCAGAATCAAAATTTAAAAATGCAGGACTACAACAATATGAATAAATATGGGGAACAAAAGAAACTGCTAAAATGGTCAATTTGAAAGTTAAAAGACATTGGTTTACACTTGATAATATAATTCTTCTGGGAGTAATGTATACAATTATCAATTTTTAAAATGACTAATAATTCAGAAAGTAAATTCAGCTAACAGAAAGAAAAACAGAACTGTTAATTTTCTCCAAAATTTTATCAAATCAAATATTGAGTCTGAGCCTTACTAATTACCCTATTGGCTCGGAAGGCTTTATATATTTACCAACACATTTAATTTGCTTGAGAATAATAATAAAGCTTAATAAATAATAACAAAGTTTAATAATGCCTGAGAAAGGCTTTAACTAAAAATAAAATATATTACTTAAAGTAAAATTCAGTCTAGAGAGATCAATTTCCAGATTATACTTAATATCTCTTAAGCCGATTTCTAAACATTTAGTCTTATAATTGATGATATTTCTATTTCTCTTAGTTTCGAGGATGAACTCTAAGAATCTGTCATGATAGAATATCTATAATTTTGAAAGCTATATGGATAGATTAAAGTCTGAAAAAAATATGTTTTCTTCTACTATTTAAGATACTGTTGATAGCCACAAAGAAGCAAGGTTTAGCTTACTTTACATGACTTGCCTGAGATTAAGCTGGTCGACAAGGTTTTTGTTTTGTTTGTTTTCTGTCTGAAATTATTTATCTATTTTGAAAATAAAATAAAAAAATATTTATTGAGTAAAATAAAGGTCATCAGTAGAATTTATTATGTAAAAAAAGAAAGGATAGTAAACATGGTGTCAAAGTTAAAGCTATTTAGATTTGCTCAAAAAAGAAAAATAAGGAAATTGCACTATATGTCAGTCATGTTAATATTGTTTTATACTATTTAAAATAGATAATATAAGGTCAGAATGTTTCTGTCATGTAGAAATAATGGAGTAGTTTAGTTAGAAAAATATAGAATATATACATATATAGAAATATATAGAAAATATAGAAAAATGTAAAGATTTGAACTTATGAAGGAAGAAGTTATCTACAGAGAAATGGGACAAAGCACGCATGATATAGTCTTATACAAATGCACAAGAATGCATATGAGTATGTCTCTCCAATCATGTGTAGAGCTATGTGTGTATATATGTGTATATACATATGTATATATACACAGATCTGCAATCCATGTATACATTCATCTGTACACCTATGTATAGACCCATGAGTGTATGAGTGTGTATGTTGCCTTCTTGGGGGAGGGAGGAAGAGGGGAAAAAGGAATAAAGTTAAAAGTGCATAACAAAGAACAAAAGAAAACCTAGCAAGCAAAGAAAAGATGGGCAGCTCTAAATACAATGGGAATGGAAATTTATTGTTTTATATTTTGATTCCCATCTAATGTTCTACTGTGCACATGGTAATTTTAAAATATTCCTATTTTGTAATTAAATTTTAAATAAATAAAATTTAAAAAATATTTCTTTAGGAGTGATCTGGAATAATGCTTTCAAAAAATAATCTTTTATCACAGTAATTACACAGCAACCCTAACTATAGTCATGTAGTTTGTAAATCTGGAAAGAAATAAAAATATCAGTGTTGAATAGCTTTCTAGGAACCACTTAGCCCTCTGAAACTACTAAATGAATACTACTCAAACGTTATTAATGACTAGTCCTTTTTCATTCTTAATGCTTTAAAATTGCTTAAAGTCAGTTGATTTTTTTGGTTATTTTTCATTTGAGAATATAGTTTCCATTATCATTAAGAAAAAAAATTTGCCTCTGTATATAATTTATTTATATATTGTTAGGCTTTGATATCTAGTTACTCCAAAGCCAAAAATGATCTATAAAGCAGGGAAATAACTCACAAAATTGAGTCAGCAATCAGCAGAGATCAGTCTTCAAGTACAAAGATTTTGCCATTGATTTATAAAGCAAATAGATGGACTGTTTTAGAGAAATTTACTTCTGCTAGATACAATGTTCAGTGGAAGAACTTAAAAAAAACTAAGTCTGAACTACTGGTAGAATAGATCCTATGGAGACATAGTACTCAATGTTGATTCCTTATTTCTAGCTGAACAAACTAGGTCAACATTTTCAGCCAGAGTGAATTTTATTTTATTTTAGGATGGTACTCTCTTTCTTTTGCTCTATAAGCCTTTATTGTTTTTTATTATCTTTTACATAAGAGGCATACTCAGTAGTTGACAAAATCAGCAAAGTAACTTTTAATTTGTTTATATCCCTGTTTAAAAAATTCTTAAGAAAAATATAGAAAGTGTAATCATTTTAAAAATCACTTAAAGTATAACTAAATGCCGTTCCTTAATATCTGAAAAATTAGCTAAAATAGTCCTTATGAGATGGTGCTACATGGTAATATTCAAAATAAAGATTGAGAATGTTATGGAAAATTATTGTTCTATAAGAAACGATCAAGAGGGTAATTTTAGAAAGGCCTGGAGAGACTTTACATGAACTGATGCGAAGTGAAATGAGTAAAACCAGGAGATCATTATACACGGCAATCAATATTATACAACGATCAATTCTGATGAATGTGACTCTTTCCAACAATGAGATGTTTGATACCAGTTCCAATGAGCTTGTGCTGCAGATAGTCATTTACACCCAGAGAGAAGTCTATGGGAACTGAATTTGGATCACAATATAACAGTCTCACTCTTTCTGTTGTTGTTCCCTTGCATTTTGTTTTCTTATTCATTTTCTCCAGAAAGGAGAAAGTACTTTAGAGGAAAATACAATCAATAATGTCAAAGGTTTTAGAAAAGTTCTTATGTTGGAAAAGACTACTGCCCAGTCTTCCAAACCTTCATCCCCAGGTTCTTCCTCAGATGGATCCAGGCCCTGACCAGACCAGCCACTTACCTTGGCTCAAGGCCTTCCAACCCTAGGTCCACCTTAGAGGTTACCACCTACCTACTGACTAGATCCCCTGTATTCTCCTCCTTACTGGGATAACAATCACTCAATACAGAATACAGCAGAATTCCAGGGAGGGCTTAGAAGAATTTAATTGCCTGTATTACTCTGTGGACATCTTTTTAACCACAGATACTCTGGTTGAGCACCTTAGTTAATACTAGTGTCAGCTTCTTATATTATTCCTGTCTCAGTTATTTATGACTTCAAACTGGAGATTAAAACTTTGTTCCCTATCCCTAGTCACTCTTTACTCTCCTCCATATTTGACAGTATTTGTCCGAGGTTCTGCTCTAGGTCTTTTCTTTCCTTCTACTATGATCTCAGCTTCATAATTAACAGAATTCCTTTCATCTTAAATCTATTCTTTTTTATTCCTATCTTCTAGCCCAGAGTAAACATTTTATAAATGCTTATTGATTGATTCACTCATACAGTAACCCTAGCTTACTGGTTATTCTACAAACAAGATGCTTCATTTCTTAGTTTAAGTATTTCTTCCCATTTTCCTTCATGGTAGTAATACTCTCCTTTCTCAACTCTGCTTCCTTGCTTCCCTAGCTTCTTTTATGGCTCAACTAAAATCCTTTATTTTGCAAGAAGCTTTTCTTATCTCCTCTAAATGTTAGTGCTTACTCTCTGTTATGGGCCAGAACTCTGAACTTGAAACAAAGGATTCTTACAAGATACTAAGTCAGTGGAATAGATAGACAATAGTTATCTAATTTAGCATGGTTCAGTATGATTGATTTAATCCTACAAGGAGATGTTATGGGCCAGAACTTGAAATAAGGTACTAAGTGGAATTGAGGAGACAATGGTTAAATCTAGTTTAGCATTGATTTAATCCTACAACAAATAATAGTTTCCTAGTGATATAATGATTGGTTTGTACTCAGTGTATAGCATATAAGCTAGAAGCCTCAGCCAGGGAGATTCAGAGATTCAGAGACAAGCTGACAGAAGGCTGGAGGCTGGAGCACAAACCTAAACCCTTAGACTTAGACAGATTCATCCCATCTCACACCTTGGTGGCAGGCTCTCCTTCCCTTTCCCACTGAAACCAAGACTCCAGAAGACCTCCAAAAAACTAGCCAATCCCCAAGTGAAGGAGACAGAACTTAAAAAGAGACCGTAAAGGATTTGGACTTCAACACCTGGCTGCACTTGTGCTAATAACTGAACTGAAAGGAAGGCTGACTCCATAGACCCCAAGAAAACCTCAGCAGAGAACATTACATTTTGGAGAGAACATTACAGCTCCCTGTTAATTATTCCTTCTTTATCCAACATTTAGCTTGTAGTTGTTCAGTAATTTAAATTATTTATGACTCTTCATGATCCCATTGGGACTTTTCTTGGCAAAGATAATGGAGTCTTTAGTCATTTCCTTCTACAGCTCATTTTATAGGTGAGGAAACTGAGGAAAACAGAGAAAAATGACTTTCTTAGGATTACATAGCTAGTAATTATTTGAGGACAGATTTAATCTCAAGTTTTCCTGACTCTATCCAATATGCCAATCAACTATCTGTATATCGCTAATTTTGTTTGTGTTTGTTTGCTTGTTGTTTTCCTAGTTAGAGTGAGGGCAGGCTTTTTTTATTTTTTTATTTTTATTTTTATTTTTTTTGCTTCCTCTTGTATCTTCTGTACCTAACACAGTGTTTAAAACATAGAAAACCCTTTAATAAATGTTTATTGAGTGATTAAAGCACTCACTGATGACACTTTTTGCTTCACTACCCTTTCCACTATTAAATTTTCTCTCATCTCCCAGATTAACTAATCACAGTGGGAGAGTCAGAATATTTGCTCAACATTGCTGCTTCTAGAATTTCCTTCTACACCATGTTTCAGAATGCCTCCTCCTTTGAGTTTTACTTGATCTAAATTTATCTCCCAGTCCAGAGCTTAATGGACATTATCTATTTATCCCTCAGGGATTATTTCTCTTCACCTCAACTATTGTCCTCATAAGAGATGACTGCAACATAAATTTTGAAGTTCCTTCCCCTGGTTCTCTTTCCTGTCTTATAACTCTTTATTTTCTTTTGAAAAAATTCTTATGTCTTCTCTGCCTATTAAACATGATTGTCTCTCATAGTTCTTTCATGGCCACTTTTCGCTTTTTCTTCCCTGTTGTCTTACTTGGTGATCTCACTAGTTCCCATGGGATGAGGTATTATCTCTGTGCAGATTATTTCCACATTCATATATTCAAGCATTGTCTTTTTCCTGAATTCTAATCACAAAGAACTCTTTGTGTTCAAATCTGTGGAATAACGTTTTTTTATCTACCACGCTTCATAGCTTAAAAAATGAAGTGTAAACATTTAATTAATGCAAAATATTTAAAAATCAACTGTGATCTTGGATATGTTCCAAATTGTAGGAATTCTATGGATCGAACAGAGAAATATTTTATATTCATAGTATGCAACACAATTATAATTTTTGCTTTTTTGGATATTAACTTATCATTAATAGGAGAATTAAAGTAAATGTCTCATAGGCATATCAAACTCAGCATGTTAAAAACAGAACTCATTATTTTTTCTCTCCAAACTCAAATTTTACTTAGTGAGGAAACAGTTTCTGAGAGTAGTTAAATTGCTAAGGGTCATATAGCTAGGAAGTGTCTGAGAGAAGATTTGAACTAAGTTACTTTTCAATCTAAGACTTGTAGTTTATACACTATACTATACTACCTACCTGCTTCCTGCTATTTAATTGCTAAAAGAAGCCTTTATAAGTTCCCTAAATTGTTTAAGTGTTTCTCCTTAAATTAGTCCATATATTTTGTCATGTCATCTGGAATTAATTGACTTGCTAGGAGTCACAAAGCTAGTAATGTCTGAAGCTGAATTTGAACTCAGAACTCCTTGACTCTAGGCTCTATCCATTAAGTAATTAGCTGCCTCTGGCATTGACTACAGGATTACTTAATAAGTGTCTCTTGAATTACATCCTAGGAGTTTTTAATTATATGGCATTATTTGTCACTATGGTATTTCAGGAGCATCATATAATTTCTACAAATCCTGATTTTTTCACTGTAAAATGAACATTATCTTTTCTCAAAGGCCTTTTTTCACAATCCAGGATGATTTATCCAGACGGTGTAAATAAAGTACTTTAATAGACTTATAACTTGTTAGAACTGGCGGAGGTCTTAGATAATACTTCTATAACTCTATGAATATATAATCATCTAATCTAGATGAGAAAATATATCCAGAGTTGAAGCAACTGGGACTTATAATTTTGTAAACCATAGGACAGTATCTAAATGTCAATTATTATCAGCACCTTCATTCAATTTCCTTCTCTCTAAAATTAATAATAAACTTTTATCATTATTATGATTTTATTCCATCAAAGAGTACATCAAGCTGAGACAATTTTATTTTAATGCCTTTGGTTAGGTTTATGTCCAAAAAGCTGCATGAAAATGACTACTTCATTTTAAACTATGATTAAAAAGCATACCTTTGTTCATTCCATAAAAGTAAGGTTTTTATAATTTGGAACATTTCCAAGTCACCCTTCACATTAAAATATATAATATCAGAACATATTTATAATTTGTTTATTTTCTCAGCTATGGAGTATAGTAGATAAATAATATACTATAGATTAGATAAAACATATAGAGCCTTTTGGTTATATTTTCTAGTAAAAAAATATTGTGCATGTATCCACTATTTTCATTTGGTTACATGAGTTTTGAAGATAGTTTATTCATGAGGAATGATGAATCTTATTGTATCTCAATAAAAACAAATAAATAAAGGCTACAGGAAAATAGGAAAGACAGCAGAAGAACAAGGTAGATCAATAAAAGAGTGGGTGCCTAACCTAATTAGTCTGCTGGAATCTTACTATAAAACAATCTCATAAAACAAGAGGAATTTGGCTGTAATGGGAGATGTAAACCAGTGATAGTTTAATCTTGGAATAATACTGTGCCTCCATAGATAATACCTTGGAAGAATAGAAGGAATATGTGATTATATAGTCCTTTGAGGGGTAATTGGAAAGACAAATGGATTAAAATTGCATGATATGAAATCCATAAGGCATAACTGATGGAAAGGAAAATAATAGTTAGAGAGGAGGGAGTATTGTATTACAAAATTTGGGGCACAAGGCCATATCAACCATAGAGTACTGCTCTAACCAATATTAGACATTTGGAAATGGATATGTCTAAAAGAAAGGCATAACAATGATGGGGTGAGCATGATTTCTAAAGTACTAACATAAAAATTGATTCGAAGATTGAGAGAAGTCAATATTTCAAAACCTTTAATCCTATGTTAAATCCATAAAAATTTATTTCAAAGTTACAATATTTTGAAACTAATTCCATTTATATTCTTTAAATCCATATAAAATGTAAGGATGGAGTATTTGTAGAGCAAATGAATCAAGTTACTCCATGCCATTTGAAGGAAGTGATAAGATGTCCTAACATCTTAATAAGGGATACTCAGTCTCAGCAGATTTCTTGTAGGTTTTTAGACTAAGTTCAAGAAATTCTTGAATGAAATGAACTGACTTTGTATAGGAACTGTGTCTGGATAGGCTGAGGAAATTTAGTCAGATTCTAGCACTTTCTAGCATAGGTGGAAAAGAGGTCTGACTTGAATGATTTATGTCACTATTCTATCCTTACATGAAAAAGAAATAAACTATAAATGAAAGAAGTAAATTTCAGAATAATGGAGGAGAAATAAAAAGTGAATGAAGCAAAAGCCATCTTCTTAGGAAAATATACAGAACAAACATAAACTGTAAGAGAGGGGAGAATTTGGATTAACCATGAAAAACAGAAAACAAAGTAGGAAAAGAGAGGAAAAGAAATAGAGGAAATAAAATACATAAAATTTTAAAAATCAATAATTTAAGTAAAACTCCCAAACTATTAGAGGCTTGGAAAATTGGAAATGGGAGGACAGTAAAAGATCTTTGGGGAAAAGAGTTGCATTACAGTAGTTAAAGAAAAAAAAACTAATCATGTGGAAAAATTTGGTTTAAAAGATAAAGGAAATAAAAATAAATTTTAAAATTTCTTTACATGTCCCACTTCACTCCCAGTATTTTGCTCTACTGACTTTCTCCCTTTTCTCCAAGTTAACTATTTTGTCACTAGAGAAATCTCTACTTTGAGGTCTTGTTTTCTTTATTAGTAACTGTCTATTTGAACCATTACTTTAGGAGGGGCTTTGCTTTATTCCTAATTCTACTCCCTGGTTCCACTCCACTTATTTTTCTCTATTAGTCTATCAATCTATGTAGTGATCAATTGAACCAGATATAAAATACAAATAAGAAATGAAAAATGTACATAGAAAGATGTACCTAGTTATGTCTGTCTTCTGACTCAATCTCTGTCTCTAGTAATATCGATATTTTGATATAGATGTTCATGTAGAAAGATAAATAAATGAAAAAAAAAGAATGATAGGTGATAGATAGACAGATAGACAGACATATAGAAGAAAGGTACCTGAGATTAGGCATAATAGCTTGATAGAAGGATGAAATTAAATTTGCATAGTGGGGTCAATAGTAAAGGGTTATATCTCAAAATACCAGTCAAAGAAGGCAGTCATCAATCAAGAAAACAAGTTCAGACAGAGATTTCACCAAAGTGGCAAAGTAGTTGACTAGTAGGATAGAAGAAAAAATATGTACATTCAAACACATGCATGCACACATATAAGTGATAATATATGTGGATATATATGTATATTTGTATGCATATATAAATGTTTCTATATATCTAGTAAATATATATATGTGTGTATGTGTAGATGTGTTTATGGATATATCTATCTATCTATCTATATCTATCTATCTACATACACACACACACACACACACATATATATATATATATGGAGAAAGAGAGAGAGAGAGAGAGAGAGAGAGAGAGAGAGAGAGAGAGAGATTTACTAGGTTTTATTTTTTTTAACTACTTATCTGATCTTGGGCAAGTTATATAACTTCAATATCCAAGATGAGTACAATAATAATAGCACTTGTTCCTCCAGAATTGTTATATAGATATAATAAAGTATTATGTGAAAGAATTTTGCAAAACTTAAGCTGCTATATAAATGTTAGCTACCATTGCTATTGAGCAGATAGGTGGCAGAGTGGCTAGAGTATCAGGCCTGAATTCAGGAAGATTATTTTCCAGCATTCATATCTGGCCTCTGATACTAGCTATGTAACTCTAAGTCAATTAACCACTTTTGCCCCAGTTTCTTTAGCTATAAAATGAGTTCGGGAAGGAAAGGGCAAAAATCACACTAGTATCTCTGACAAGAAGACTTCAAATGAGATCACAAAGAGTTAGACACAATTGAAAAATGACTGGCCAATGACATCATTGTATTTAACAGATATAATGCATTCTCTATGTAGTCAAATCAATTCAACAAGTATATAAAGGCACTGTGCTAAACACTGGAAGAAAGTAAGGGAAAATAATAACTTGTGCCTTCAAGTAGTTCATAATCTAACAGAGGAGATGACACAAAAACAATTATGTATGATAAATATTATATATGGAAATAATCAACAGAACAAAGGTACTAGCATTAAGGGTATTGGTGAAAGATTTCTTAAATCAGGTGGGATTTGAAGAAAGCTGTGAAGGCAGCAGGAAAGAATTGAGGGACATTCAGTAAAGATTCATGGTATAGAAAGATGGAGTGTCTTGTGAGAGGAACAAATAGTGAAAGCATTGTCAGTGAATCACAATCATTGAGCCTTCATTGTCTGATGAAATAATGCTACCTAAATGTAAAGGAATATTTCTAAGGTGAAGAAATTATAAACACAATGAGTAAGAGAAGCATGAGAGATTACATGAACTTATACCAAGTGAATTATATAGACTCAGGAAAACAATTCATACATTAAATATAATGATGTAAATTGTATGTATGTATACATATACACACACAGTATATATATATATATACACACACATATGTGTAATGATGACCAGGTTAGCACCCAGGACACCCCAGAATCATCCAGAGTCAGGATAAGCAAAAGTCCATCTTTATTCTTGGTCTTAAACTCAGGATCCAACAGGATGGAAGCAGAATCTCTGTGACCCCTTCTCCCCTGTCTACTGCTGAGAGTGTGTCCCTGGCTAGCTTTACTCCACCCCCTAATCCCTCCTTCAATCCTCTATACACCAATTATTGAGCCAGTAAGGATAGTGGAAAGGAACATTTTCCAAGCATTATGCCCATAGAATATTGTCCAATCAGAAATTAGCCTCACGCACTCAGCAGTCCCTAACTCAATGCAGCCTAATAGTTTCATTCCTCTACACATATGTATACATACATACATATACTTATCTATATATCCACTAGATGGAAATAAAGCTTTAATCAATTTGAGAAGAAAATAGGATTTGGAAGTTTTGTTTAAAGGCAGATAATACCACACAGATAACATCCTTTGATTCATTAAAAAGATAAAGTCAAGATGTAGGGACAGAGTCAAGATGAAGGAGAAAGGGCAGAGATTCTTTTGAGTTCTTCCAAATTTCTCTCCAAAAAACTTTGAAATAATACTCCAAAATGAATTCTTGAGTTGTAGAACCCACAAAAGATGGGTTGAAAGAATGTTTCAGGTTAAGACAACTTAGAATGTCATCAGAAAAAAAAAAGAAGTTCAGTCATACTGGGATGAGAGTTGGGGACAGTAGTACAAGAAACGGTCCTGGCAAGCCAGCAGCAGGCCTTGGGGCAACTGAAATGGCAGCTATGGCTTCTGGAACTCTCAGTACATAGATGGTAAGAGTGCTTCGTAACTGGTGAGGAAATTATAGGGTCCTTTAGTTGGAATTGAGTGAATAATTATGTTGCACTGAACTTATGCATATATGCACAGTCCTAAGTCACAATTTCAGGGTGAGTAGCATTTAACACAGCTGAATTTGGGGCCACAGAGGAGCAGGGACTTTGTGAGGACAGGAAACAGTGTTAGTGATTGCTCATAGAAAAGAGTACATGCCAGAAAAGTAGTAAACATATCTCTATTTACATCTACCTCCTTGGGAAAAAAATGAAAATTTAGAGACTCCCCCCAGAATATAAGCTTTGAACACAACTGCTTCACAAAATAACAATAACAAAACAAAAATAAAACAAGCAAACAAAAAATCAAATAAAACACCCCTGAAGTTTCAGACAGTGCTGCTTCCACATTGGGAGCACAGTCCAACTATAAAATAAAGTTAAATATTAAGAAATTGTCTGGAAAAAAATAAACAAACAACAAATAAAAAACTTAACCATAGAGAATTGCAGTGGTTACAGGGAAGATAAAAATAAAACTTAGAAGACAACAAAATTAAAACTGCCACATCCAAAGCTTTAATGAAAAATATGAATTGATCTCAGATAAAAAGAACTGCTGGAAGAACTCAAAAGTTATTTTAAAAATCAAATAAAAATAAAAAAAATTAAAATTTGAAAATCAAAAAATCAAAAATCAAACAAAATAATAACAAAAAGACTCAATAGCTTTGTAAAAGAGGCTGAAAAATACTAAAGAAAACAGCTTTAAAATAGGGCAAATGATAAAAGACGCAAAAAGCATAACTTCTTAAAAAGCAGAATTCACCAAATGGAAAAAGATACAAAAAAAATTTACTGAAAAAAATAGTTCCTCAAGAAGTAGAAATGGACAAATGTAAGATGAAATACAAAAGATCACTGAAAAAAATTAATAAATATTATGATTGGACAAGTGGATTTTAATGATTGTACAAGACACAAAGAAACAATAAACAAAATTAAAAGAATGAAAAAATAATAGTGAAAAAAATCAAAATAGCAAAATTAAGTAGACATGGCATACAAAATAATATCTGATGATGCCTTAAGAGAAACAATATTGAGGATGTTGGAAAAATGGATATTTAAAATATTTGAAAGATGGGAGGATATTAAAGAATTTTTCAAGTATATCATCTTTCAAGGGAAAGAGCCTGTATATGCAAGAATGTTTGTGGCAGCCTTCTTTGTAGTGGCCAGAAACTGGAAACAGAGTGGATTCCTATCAATTGGAGAATGGCTGAATAAATTGTGGTATATGAATATTATGGAATATTATTGTTCTGTAAGAAATGACCAATGGGATGATTTCAGAACGGCTTAGAGAGACTTGCATGAACTGATGCTGAGTGAAATGAGCAGGACCAGGAGATTATTATATACTTCAACAATACTATATGATGATCAATTCTGATGGATGTGGCCCTCTTCAACAATGTGATGAACCAAATCAGTTCCAATAGAGCAGTAATGAATTGAACCAGCTACACCCAGTGAAAACTCTGGGAGATGCCTATGAACCATTACATAGAATTCCCAGTCCCTCCATTTTTGTCTGACTGCATTTTTGATTTCCTTCACAGGTTAATTGTACACTATTTCAAACTCCAATTCTTTTTGTACATCAAAATAACTGTATGGACATATATACATATATTGTATTTAATTTATACTTTAACATATTTTACATGTATTGGTTAACCTGCCATGTGGGGGAGGGGGTGGGGGTAAGGAGGGGAAAGGTTGGAACAAAACGTTTTGTAATTATCAATGCTGAAAAATTACTCGTGCATATATCTTGTTAATAAAAAAAAGCTATAAAAAATATCAGTAGGTAGAACTTTTAAAAATTGGAAAAATGGATAAAATATTTGAGAAAATATAATTTCATTTTTATCTGTTATTTTATATATTAATATATTTCTGAAGCCTACATAAAGGATTGATGGAATATAAAAACAACCAAAAAAAAAGAAAATCATCTTTCAAAATAACAAAAAAAATTATCAAGAAAATATTGATGGCTACCAACTCAAAGGATATTTTTCCATCTTTACAAACATTTTGCTTTACTAATCTATTCATTTATACAAAAGAACTTTAAAAGGAATGAGAAGGGAAGAAATAGATTTTCACAAATGACATCATATTTTTATAGTCATACAGTAAATTTAACAATACAAAAAATGCTTTCTTAAAGGTTTACCTCTCATAAAAGAAAAAAAAAGTCAGTCTAAATTGTGTTTGGGAAATTGTTCAGTGCTTTTCATAACTTCATAATACTCATCCGTACCCTCAAAGCAAAGGTCCATCTTTTTAACATTATTAGTTTTCCGATGGTGGTGTGAGTCACAATATATTTCTGTCTCTAAAAAATATTTACAGGTTACCCCTTAAAGGGCAATGAAAAGGCAGATGGTGTATGTGTATTGGCTGTAACACATTAAAACTGAAAACTGTGTAGGGGATGTGATACAGAGCCCATTTACTTGTGATTTGTCTACCTAATTTATATGCCTATATACCCAAGTTACATAAAAATTTCTTAGGCAAAACGGTGTCATAAATAGAAAAAGTTTAAGAAGCCCTGATATATAGGATATCATCAAAGTTGTATGGCAGGAAAAGAAAGTATACAATAACGAGGGAGAACCAAAGGACAATCTATATGCTTCATTAGTATCTTTGCAACAAGTTCTAGAGGAAATTGCTTAGCATGTTGAGTAGATGATCCTATGTAAAAGATTTATTGTTAGAAATGAATGATAATCACAAAGGATCAGAGGCCTGGATTGGTTGATCAAAGGAGCCATGTAGATCACAGCACAGATCTCAGGAAATATTAAAATATTAAAGTAATTGTTTGCCTTCAACACCAAGGAAATCGTTATAAATTATACATCATCATAAATTATTATAAATTATAAACATATTGTAAATTGTAAATCATTATAAAAGAAAGTCATTATGGATTATTTACATTCAATAGCAAGCTTGACTCATTGTATGTCACAATTACATGTCTTAGCATACAGGGCTGGGTTTGATAATAGAACTACCTCAGTTCAAATGCTGTCTATTTGATGTTTAGTTATGCGATCTTAACACTGATGTACTTCTTGAAACTATCTAAGACTTATTAAATCATGGATTGGTTGTGTGATCTATGTTGATAGAAGGAAAAATCACAGCACTTCTCATATTCACATAGGACTAAAACAAAAAATGACACCATTTATATAAGAACCATACAAATAAATAATCGGCTTCTTTTTATTGAGTGTGGGAGTGACATATTCAGACCTATGTCTTACAGAAATGAATTTGGTAGCCATGTGATGGATTAGAGAGTAATGCAATGATTATAAAAGATGAAAAAGAGGTAAAGTAGGATGATGTCCAAGTGATTGGGCACAAGTAAACAGATTCATGTAATATTGTGGATGTAGGAAAGACCTGGAAACTGATCAGAAAAGAGTCAAGGAAAGGGAAAAGTTAAGGATGATTTTGACATTTTGAATCTGGATGAGTGGGATCATGATGTTATAATTCACAACTCCATCAAAAGTGAATTCATTGTGTCTACCTTTCCACAGTTTTTTCAACATGCATTATCTCCTTTTTTCTGTCTTTGCAAATTTGATAGATATAAAGTAGAGCCCAGCTGCCTTAAATTGTGGTTCACAATTCCATATAGGATCTCATAACTGAATGTGGGGTCATGAAATTATGACATTTACTTATCTCTTTCTATCTCTGTGTGTGTGTATGTGTGTGTGTCTGTTTTTCTGTTTCTCTGTCTCTCTCTCTGTCTCTCTCTCTCACATACACACATACACACACACACACACACACACACACACACACACACAGTTAAATATGTTAAATGTCTTCTAAGAAGGCAGGCAGCTTTACAATTTATATTAGAAAGACACATAAGTATCCAAAAATTTAAAAGAAGAACATTAAAGAATACAAAAAGGGAGAAGCTTTATTTATCTGGAAAATAATTTATGTAGAAAATACCATTCAATAACAACTACATAGAACCTTATTTTATTTATTCCAGTAAGACATTTCTATATATTTATTACATTTCCTGTCATTATTTTCAAATATTCTTTATACTCTCTACATCAGATGACCACATAGAAACCAGATTCAGGGCTTTAACTCATCAGCGGACTCTGTTCCATTGTACCATAATATTGACTTTTTTTTGTATAAAACAAAGAAAGGCCATGGAAATAAAAATCTTTGTCTTTAGAACACAGCAACCATTGATATTAGTCTATCAAGTGATTGCAAGCTAGCTGCAAATCACCCACCAAAACAGAATTATGAAATGGAAGTGAGAAGAATAGGAGTAAATTAAGAATATATATGAGAGAATTAAGCAGATAATAAAAACAGGCCTAATGGGGAAAAATGAAGAAATTAGTTAATGCACCATTATGTTTGTTATATTTTAATAGCTCATACAACTTCTAAGCAGCAAAGATTTAAACATAGGATCACTGAATACCACATAATTAATTTTCAAATAACAGTTGTTTGAAAAGATAATGGGCCAAACTATGTAATTAAAATATTTCATTTGAGCATGAAGAACTACTAGCAAACAGACAAACTGTTAAATTTGATTTCAATTACTTAAATATTTGTTTATATAGCAAAAGCTATATTTAGTAGGTGCTAAATATTTGGATTTTTGATAGAGAACATTTCTTTTTCATTTCCCCAAAGCACATAGAAATACTTTGTACTGAAAATTCAGTAAATATCAACAAACTAACACACACATACCTCTTTTGCTTCTTAATTTTTCCTTTTAAATGAAACATATTATCAAACTAGTACTCAAATTGACCATAAAAAATTCTTACGAAATACTGCAGAATATAAAGTTTTTAAATTTGGAGAAAAGAAGATTGAGGGAACACACAAAAACTATTTTCAAATATTGAAAGGATATCAACCTTGTATGAGATTGACTTGACCTTTGAGTGCAGAACTAAAAGCAATTGGGGGTAAGGAGAGATTTTGGAGAGAGAAGTTGCCAGGAAACAGATTTATACCCAATATAAAGAAATATTCCCTAACAATTGGATCAATCTAAAAGTGGAATGTACTTACCTAAAAGGTAGTGGATTCTGCAAGGAAAGGCTGGATATTGAGCTAGGAATTCTTTGTTTGTTATGTGTTAGAGTAAATGATTCCTGAACTCCCAAGTAGAGTTTAGTTGTGATTCTGCTGATAAATGCTCCTGAATAGTCACTAAAAATATAGTTACTAGGTTGGGCAGAGCCAAATGGTGGAGTAACAAGAAAAAAAATATGATAAGCTCTCCTTTTTCAAGATAAGTGGGCATAGTGATAAAGAGTCTCATCATAAGTACATGACAAGGAGCTTTCCAATGCAGGAAGAAGCTGTGTATGGTCAAGAGGCATCAAAATCAGCAAAGGGGTACCTAAAACTCAATAGAATACAGGAACAGGGGCCAACTGGAAGTTTTTTTGCCCACTATCTATTATGGGTCACAGATCCAGGGTGATCTGAGAAGAGAACCTGCACCCAGGTGGTAAGAGTCTCAGTTCCAGCATCTCATCCAATCTGAAATCTGAGGAGGAATATCTGAGGTTTTTTTCTGTCTCTGTGTCTCTGTCTCTGTCCCTCCCTCCCTCACTCCTTTCCTTCCTGCCTGCCTCCCCTCCTCCTTCTCCTCCTCACCCTCCCTCTCTCTTTCTTTTACATACACACACACTGGAAGAAAGCTTATAGAATAATGCATGGCACTAAGGTAAATGCTATATAAATATTAGCTGAGATGTTAATGATGATTTATACTTTATTAAAGTTTATAAAGCATTTCCTTATAAACCCTGGTCTATGTATTATTATCCCTATTTTATAGTTATTGAAACTAAGATGGACTTCTTCATGGCCAAAGTTATTAAATGACGAAACAAAGATAAATTTGAGTTTTCTGATTCTAAGAACAATGGTTTTCCTTTGAAACCAGGCTGCCCAGGGGAAAAGTCCCTGGGATTAGGGTAAGAGTACTTAGATTTAAATCTGTATTTCCAATTTAACGTCTATATAGCTTTATAATTAAATAACTCATTTGATCTTCACAAAAACTCTGTGAAAGAGGTGTATTATAATTCCCATTTTACAGATGAGGCAACTGAGGCAGACAAATTAAGTTACTTGCCAAGAGTCACATAGTTAATGAGTATCTGAGGCTGGATGGCCTTAGGTCTTCCTGACTTAAGAATTTTTCTCTTATGCACTTTTATACCTAGTTACTCTGAGGCCTAGATAAATATAAAATATTTTTATTTTTAATATTATATTTCATTTTTGTTAGGTCACTTTGGTAAAAATGATGATTTATGTCAGCTTCTAGGATTTGTTGTTTGAATAGTTAGATGTGATGACCCGTTCATACAAAGTAATAAGTTTTATTCTCTTATCAAATAGTCAAAAAGTTCAAACAAATTTATGGAAAGTCAGGTCTTAATGTAGAGTAAAATCATATTCATAGTTCTTTACAGAAGAACTGCCTCATAGCTCTGATTTAGCATGGCCAGAAAGAGGCTGAGATGGGAATTAAACATGCATACAATCAGGTCTTCTCCCAGGTATTGAATTAAAGCATTAATTCTTCCTGTCAACATTTTCCTCGCTGAATCTGCAAGTCTCATCAATTTCTACCATGTCCCAAAAACATTTTAAAATGCTAAATAGGTATAGAAAAAGTTCAAGAATCAGAAAAGGTGTAGGGGGAGAGCTCCTCACTAAGATTTCAGGGGGGTTTGGATACATCCTGTGTGGGCTCTCTGAGGAAATTCTTTGTGTTTATAAGCAGAGGACAAAAATCACATACAATACATCCAAGTTGGAAAACAGTTGCTGTTCTGGGGAAGAACTAAAAACCAAACAAATACTGTTCTGCTTATACTTCCGAATTTAATTGAAATAGAAATTAAAAAAAAAAAATAAAAAGATTGAGTGCACTTAACACAGAATCTTTCCATGGTATTATTTAGAGGGAGTGAATGTTTTCTTCATCCAAAGCTGAGCAGAACAATGTTCTATGCAACTGCTCTCTGCGTGTTTTTTATTGTTTATATCTTTTTGTTTTTCTGCATGTGTGTGTGGAAGATGGTTATGAGAGGACATTGCAGAGTAGAGGAAGAAATGTGGGGCCACCCATGGAGACCATGCGGCCTTCTCCTTCAATCAATCAATGATTAATACCATTATAAAAAAGTGAAGAGACATATTAGAACTGAAAACTGCATTCATGATCAGCTTCTGCTCAACCCACGGCAAAAGAAGAAACAGGAAACAGTAACAAGCAAGGTTTTCTCATTCTTATGAATCGAGAAGACATATTTAGATATGATTTTAAGGTTTACAAAGTCTTCCTAGAAAAATCTTTAGAAATAAGTAGTGTAAATATTAGCATTACTTTTTTTTTGGACCAGACTTCATTAGCATTGAGTATTCTCACGCTTTCTCCCATTGCATTCAAACCCTTATCTGCAATATATAGCTTTAGAAAGCAACCTGGTGGTAGGGTGGGGTCATTTAGAAGTAAAGCTACTTGCCAGAGTAACAGAGCTGGAATGTTTGAGTTAGGACTTAAACCTAGCTCTTCCTGGATCCAGAATTAGTTGATCATTCACTATACTATGATACTCCTTTGCAAATGTAATTTTCCTTATTTCAAAGAAGAGGAAACTGAGTCCCACAATATAAAGCATCTTTCTTGTCTGTGGTCCCATAGTTAGTTGAGAAGATTCAAGTATCCTGGTTCTGAGTCCAATGAAAAAATGGAAAATATTAATTGGATTGAGTTATGGCTGTTCTTTGGAAATGAAAAATTCCTCCTCACCTTATTATCCAAATAGAATGTAACCCAAAAATAGTTTGAAAAAATGCATTTTAAAGAAAGGAGATCATCTGAATGATTATCTTTTGATTCCAGTAGAGCTCTGGAAAGTGACTTCCGTTATTTAATTGTTTTCAAGAATATAAACTTTTAAAAAATAAAATATCTCTATTTATAGAATTTCTAAACTATTTAAATTTATCATGCAGTAAAGGAAACATGAGTCAAAATTAAAAAAAAAAAAAAAAAAAAACTATCTCACACATAATTCCTTACACTCTAGGGAAGCCCTAATCACCTTATGCCTGGGTTATTGCAATAGCATGTTTAGTCAGTCTATCTGACTCCAGTCTCTTCTTACTCCAATCCTTCCTCCCTTAAGTCACTAAAATGATTTCCTAAATTGAAGGTCTGATTATGTCATCCCAATACTCAATAGACCCCAGTGGCTTTCTCTGTCCTCCAGTAGCAAATAGAAGAGACTCTGTTTGGCATTCAAAGGTCTTCATAATATAATCCCCTACAACTCTTTCAGTTTTCTAATACCTTACTTCCCTAGCATGAACACTTTGATCCAGTGGCACTGGCCTCTTGGATGTTCCATTCCTTGACTTTGGATATTTTTTATGGCTATTCTTCATGATTGGAACATTATCTTTCCTCTACTATTACGACTGGCTTCCTTTAAGTCCCAACTAAAATTCCACCAATTATAAGAAGCCTTTTAATTCCAGTGATCTACCTCTTGTAATTATTTCCGATTTATCCTGCATATATTTTGCTTTGTATATATTTGTTTTTGCATCTTGTTTCCCAGCCCCCGTTAGATTGTAAATTCCCTGAGGACAAGAACTACCTTTTACCTCTTTTTGTTTTCTCAGCACTTAGTACAAAGCATGCAATATAGTAGAAATTTAATATGTTTAACAAAAGAATTAACATGAAAAATTAGTCATATCCAAACTTAAATTAAAATTCGATTTCAAATTATATTATCATAGGGTTCCAAAAACATCAATACTCCCCCATCCAAACACATGCCTTCTCCCTTTTTTGTATTATTTTAAAAGCTTTATTTCCAGAATAGAAATGAATGCAATGGTGACTTTATAAATTGGGATACATTTTAAAATCTATATTGTCAACCTAGGCATTTTTAAATTACTCTTAGAAATAAAATGGAAACATGAGGGTGACTGATATTGTAGGATAAAAGTGGTTTTAAAATATAAAGTATTAATAAACATTTTTGGTTTTTTAAATTTTTAAATGTTTAAGAGTAGTTTCTTCCTCTAAATGACTCTGAGTTACCTATGTAATCATAAGCAGGGGGAAACTTCATCCTGAAAAAAAGCATTTCTGAGTGCCAAGAGAAAGCTTAGTCAAATACACAATGGAATTTTTCCAGTGCTAGTACAGTGATTTTTCTATTTTTCTCATTTTCAGTCTGTGACACATTAAAGTAGCCATGGAAAGAACTGCTTGCCCAGAGGGTATATGAGTTTATATCATGTAGAAATAGCACAAAAAACCATTATTCATTGTTTTCAAGATTTTTATCTTTTTGAAATTTGTTATTTCTGTTATATTCTATATTTATTTAAAGCTATATTTAAACTATAGCCATATCATAGGTAATATTAAAAACTACTATTTTGTTTCCCATCATTTATGAGTTTCAAGGCCAGAATTTTCTAATCAATGATATTTAGGGGAAAATGACCAGATTTTATCCAAATGCTATAGAGTATGTGTATACACACACGCGCGTGCACACACACACACACACACACACACACACACACACACACATATATATGGTTTGTTTGTAGAAGAAAAGTAAGTATTAATTCCAGTAAGCTTTAAGGGAAGGAGTTTACATGTCCTTCAATTAGCTGTAAAGAAGCTTTTTTGGAAAAAGGGAACCCAAGCTGTAAGATTCTGATATTCATTTAAATGACTAATAGCCTGTCATGGTTCTGTCAACTATAATGACAAATACTAAGCAGACATTTGCTTTGTCTCTAATTTAGAAGCAGGCACTGAAACGTTTAGGACATACAAGTGTTTCAGTGGTTGGTCATTAGGGACTTTGTCATCCATGCTATTGTCACCTAGCAACAGTGAGTATAGGGCATGCAGGTGGAACAAAAGGGCAAGGAAAACATTCTGCACTCAGAAATAAAGAGTCAATGAACTCCCTAGTGAGGGGATCTATCAATATATGGCATTTACTCTGCAACCTGCTTCGCATAAATATTCCAAATTCAAACAATTAATTTGAATCTGTTAATCCTAGCAAGCCGTAGTGGGATGGACCTTATCCATCATCTACTCTAAACCACCTATTTTTTAAAGTGAGACTCATATAATACTTGCCCAAGGGAGTAAAATTGATGGCTAGAATTTAGGTCTTTTGACTCAAAAAAATCATAGCCTTTTTATTATTCTTCAGTAGAAGTCTAGGGGCAGAGCATTTTAAATTTAAAAACAGCTCTAAGAATTAGTAATATGACTTGATAAGGATTGCTTGCCCTTCATTTGCCTCATCTGTGAATGAGACCGTTGGATTATATAGGCAATAAGATCTCTTCCAGTTATATGTCTTTAGGCTATGATCTTTATATATTTAATTTGTATTTTCTTCTCAATTATATAAAAGCAAAAAAAAAAAATTAACATAAAAAAAATAAGTTCTAAGCTCTTTTCTTCCTTATTTTCTTTTCATAGCATCCCTTTGAGAAAGCAACCAATTTAATGTAGACTATACATGTATAGCCATAAAAAAAAAAAAAAAAAAAACATTATTAGCAATGTTGTAAAAGAAAATGCTGGGGGCAGCTAGATGGCGCAGTGGATAGAACACCAGCCCTGGATTCAGGAGGACCTGAGTTCAAATCTGGTCTCAGACACTTTGACACTTCCTAGCTGTGTGACCCTGGGCAAGTCACTTAACCCTAATTGCCTCAGCAAAAAAAAAAAAAAAAAAAAAAAAGAAAGAAAGAAAAAGAAAATGCTGACTAAAACAATATACAATCAAGAATGATAAGAAAGTTTTTAAAAAATGTTTTAATCTATATTCAAATGCCAATAGTTCTTTCTCTAAAGGTGAATAGCATTTTTCATCATAAGTCATTTGGAATTGTTTTGGACATTAACTGTTGATTATAGTACAATATTGCTGTTATTGTGCTGTATATGTTCTCCTGATTGTACTCATTTAATTTTGTATCAGTTTGATGTAAACTTTCCCTACGATTTTTTTTCTAAAAGGATCTTACTCATCATTTCTTATAGCTCAAACATATGCCACAATTTGCTTAACCACTCCGCAATTGATGGACATCTCAATTTCTTTGGCTACATCCTATAAATTTTGGTATATTGTCTCATTATTATTGGTTATTGCTTTGATGTTGCCTTTGACACACTCATTCATTAGGGTTAGTTCATTTAAATTTTAAATAATTTAGTATATGTTCTTAAATCACATTATTGAATATAATTCATATACTGTTTCTGTTTTTCTACATTTTGTGGGGTTTTTAACACTCTCAAACATGGTCATTTTTGGGGGGAAGATGATAGGTATGCTAAAAAAAGTCCTATCTCATTCAATTTTTTATAGAAATTATAATATTTAACTTTTATAAAATATTATTCGTATCTTTAACCTTTTTCTTGTTTATTTAATGGTTAGATATATTTAATTCTGAAAGGGAAAAGATGAGGTCATCCATTATTATAATTTTACTGATTATTTTTTCCTGCAATTCATTTAACATTTCCTTCAAGAATTTGGATGCTATACTAATTGATGCAGGCTGGAGTGATTACCATCTCTTTCTTCAGTATGTTTTACAGATGGAAAAATTGAGGTAAATAGAGTCAAGTGGCTTGCCACAAGTCATACAGCTAGTGAATGTGTGAAATCAGAATTGAACTCAGGAAGATGAGTCTTCCTGAATCCAAGACTGGTACTCTATCTATTGTGGCACCTATCTGTTCTTCATGATTGCTATTCCTGTTTTGTTTTTAATGTTGTAATGTATTAAGTTCCTTATTTTTCCTCTGTATTTCTCACTCTTTCAAGTGTTTCTTGTAAAAACAAAACAAAACAAAACATAAGCTTGGATTTGGGTTTTAAATCCATTCTCCTATCCCCTTCCATTTTAAGGATGAATTAATCCTATTTACAGTCACAGCTATGGTTCTAAACTGTATATTTTACTCCCTCCTATTTTCTCCTGTTTATCCTACATTCTCTATCTTTTTACCTTGCTCTTTATTTAAAAATCTGTTTTGCTTCTGACCATTACTTTTGTTAATCTGTTCTTCTTTCAATCAATTCCCCTCTCTTTTTCTTATCCTTTTCCTTTCTGTTATGTCTGGGCTAGCTTTCTGGAGGATCTCAGGGCCATCCCAAATCCTTGATCTTAATGAAGAAGGCAGGAGAGCCACCAGGATGGTCAAAGATAGAATGTCTCTCTTCCAGTCCTTCTTAGCCCATCTATACCCTATTAAATTACATTATTACAACATACTATGTATGTGTGAACTAGAGAACCATTACATCACCATACTAAGTATATATGTGAACTAGAGAACCATGATCTCATTAGTTCCACTGAGTTAACACCTTGTTTCAAGTATACTTCTCCAGAGTTCAAGCCCTCTACACCTTTCTACTTTCCTGTAGAATAATAAAGATATCTATACTCAACTGAGTGTATATACAATTCTCTTTGGGCTGATTCTGATGTTATTAAGGTTCAAGTGTTGCCTGTCAGCTTGTCCCCTTCTCCTAATGCAAAAAATTCTTCCTTCACATCTTTTAGAAGAGATAATTTTCCTAATTTTCCTCTCCTTTCAATACATCTCTCTTTCTTTCTCATTATTTTTTTAAAATCATTTCAACATAGTGCTCTCTAATCTATTCCCTTTATGTATATTCCTTCTAAGTGTCCCTAATAATGATAAATTTCTTAATAGTTATAATTGTTATTTTCCCATGCAAACATTTTTAATCTTTTGCATTCCCTTATGATTTCTCTTTCACATCTTCTTTTTATGTTTCTGAAGAATTTTATATTTAAAAATCAAATTTTTTCTTCAGCTCTGTTTTATTATTTTTTATTAGAATTACTTAAAAGTCCTCAATTTCCTTAAATATCTGTTTTTCCTCCTAAAGTATTATATTTTGAGTTTGTGATAGAAAATTATTGTTTTATGGAAAATGATGACATAATGGTTTCAGGAAAACAAAACAAAACAAAATGGGAAAATACTCCATCAACTCAAGCAAAAATGTACTGTATACAAAATAATACCAATGTTCTGGGATGACCAGTTGTAAATGACTTTGCTATTCTCAGTATTACAATCATCCACAACTACTCTGAAGTACTTAGGCTAAAAAATCTTATCCATACCCAAAGAAGGAATTGATTATGTCTGAATACAGACTGAAGCACTCTCTCTCCTCTCCTTCCCTCCCTCTCCTTTTCCCTCTTCCTCTACCTTTCCCCCTTCCTCTCTCTCTCTCCCCTCCCACCTCTCTCACTAAGTTATTTTTTAATATTTTAACTTTTTTTATTATACTTTTTTTATTTACAAGACAGATGCATGGGTAATTTTCCAGCATTAATAATTACAAAACCTTTTGTTCTAATTTTTTCCTTCCTTGCTCTTCCACCCTCCCCCAGATGGCAGGTTGACCAATAAATGTTAAATATGTTAAAGTATAAATCAAATACAACATATATATATATATGTATACACATGTCCATACAGTTATTTTGCTGTACAAAAAGAATCAGACTTTGAAATAGTATACAATTAACCTGTGAAGGAAATCAAAAATGCAGTCAGACAAAAATAGAGGGAATGGAAATTCTATGTAATGGTTCATAGGCATCTCCCAGAGTTCTTTCACTGGATGTAGCTGGTTCAATTTATTACTGCTCTATTGGAACTGATTTGGTTCATCATATTGTTGAAGAAGACCACCTCCATCAGAATTGATCATCATATAGTATTGTTATTGAAGTATATAATGATCTACTGGTCCTGCTCATTTCACTCAGCATCAGTTCATGCAAGCCTCTCTAGGCTGTTCTGAAATCATCCTGCTGGTTATTTCTTATAGAAAAATAATTTTCCATAATATTCATATACCACAATTTATTCAGTCATTCTCCAATTGATAGGGATCCACTCTGTTTCCAGTTTCTGGCCACTACAAAGAGGGCTGCCACAAACATTCTTATACATACAAGTCCCTTTCCCTTCTGTAAAATCTCTTTGGGATATAAGCCCAGGAGGAACACTGCTGGATCAAAGGGTATGCACAGTTTGATAACTTTTTGAGCATAGTTCCAAATTGCTCTCCAGAATGGCTGGATGTATTCACAATTCCACCAAAAATACATCAGTGTCCCAGTTTTCCCACATCCCTTCCAATATTCCACATTATCTTTCCTTGCCATTCTAGCCAACCTGACACGTGTGTAATGGTATCTCAGAGTTGTATTAATTTGCATTTCTCTGATTAATAATGATTTGGAACACCTTTTCATATGGCTAGAAATAGTTTCAATTTCTTCATCTGAGAATTGTTTGTTCATATCCTTTGACCATTTATCAATTGGAGAATGGCTTGATTTCTTATAAATTAGAGACAATTCCCTATATATTTTGAAAATGAGGCTTTTATCAGAACTTTGACTATAAAAATCTTTTCCCAGTTTATTGCTTCCCTTCTAATTTTATCTGCATTAGTTTTGTTGCTACAAAAGCTTTTCAATTTGATACAATCAAAATTTTCTATTTCATAATCAATATTGATCTCTAGTTCTTCTTTGGTCATAAATTCCTTCCTCTTCCACAGGTCTGAGAGGTAAGTTATCCTATGTTATTCTAATTTATTTATAATCTCATTCTTTATGCCTAGGTTATGAACCAATTTTGACCTTATCTTGGTGTATAGTGTTAAATATGGATCAATGCCTAGTTTCTGTCATAGTAATTTCCAATATTCCCAGCAGTTTTTGTCAAACAATGAGTTCTTATCCCAAAAGCTGGAGTCTTTGGGTTTGTCAAACACTAGATTATTAAAGTTATTGGCTGTTTTGTCCTCTGAACCTAACCTATTCCACTGATCAACTACAAATGGTTTCAGTAATCGCTGCTTTATAATATAATTTTTGATCTCGTACAGGTAGGCCACCTTCATTTGATTTTTTTAAAAATTACTTCCCTTGAAATTCTTGACCTTTTGTTTTTTCCATATGAACTTTGTTGTTATTTTTTTTTTAGGTCATTAAAATAGTTTTTTGGGAGTCTAATTGGTACAGCACTAAATAAATAGATTAATTTAGGTAGTATTGTCATCTGTATTATATTTGCTTGCCCTATCCAAGAGCATTTAATATTTTTCCAATTGGTTAGATCTGACTTTATTTGTGTGGAAAGTATTTTGTAGTTTTGCTCATATGGTTCCTGATTTTCCTAAATATTTTAGGATAGATAGATTCCTAAATATTTTATACTATTGGTAGTTACTTTAAATGGAATTTTTTTTTAACTCTAACTGTTGGGTTTTGTTAGTGATATATAAGAATGCCATGACTTATGTGGGTTTATTTTGTATCCTACAACTTTGCTAAAAGTGTGGATTATTTCTAATAGCTTTTTAATAGAATTTATAGGGTTCTTTAAGTATACCATCATATCATCAGCAAAAAGTGATAATTTGGTTTCCTCATTACCTACTCTAATTGCTTTAATCTCCTCTTTCTCAACTTTTATTGTCAAAGCTAGCATTTCTAATACAATATTGAATAGTAACGGTGATAGTGGGCAACCTTGTTTCACTCCTGATCTTTTTGGTAATGGTTCCAGTTTATCCCCATTACATGTGATGTTTACTGATGGTTTTAAATAGATGCTACTGATTATTTTAAGGAAAAGTCCTATTCCTATACTCTCAAGTGTTTTTAATAGGAATGGATGTTGGATTTTATCAAATGCTTTTTCTGCATCTATTGAGGTGATCATATAGTTTTTGTTAATTTGGTTATTAATATACTAATAGTTTTCCTAACGTTGAACCAGCCCTGCATTCCTGGCATAAATCCTACTTGATCATGATGAATTATCCTGGGAATGATTTTTTGTAGTCTTTTTGCTAATATCTTATTTAAAATTTCAGAATCAATATTCATTAGGGAGATTGTTCTATAATTTTCTTTCTCTGTTTTCATCCTACCTGGTTTAAATATCAGTACCATGTCTCTGTCATAAAAGGAATTTGGTAGGAGTCTTTCATTCCCTATTTTTTTCAAATAGTTTATATAGCATTGGGGCTAATTGTTCTTTAAATGTTTGGTAGAATTCACATGTAAATCCATCTAGTCCTGGGGATGTTTTCTTACGGAGTCAATTAATAGCTTGTTGTATTTCTTTTTCTGAAATGGGACTATTGAAGCAATTTACTTCCTCCTCTGTTAATCTGGGAAGCCTATATTTTTGGAAGTAACCATCCATTTCACTTAGGTTATCAAATTTATTGGCATAAAGTTAGACAAAGTAACTCCTTATTATTGCTCTAATTTCCTCTTCATTGGTAGAAAGTTCTCCCTTTTCATTTTTAAGACTAAAAATTTGATTTTTCTTTTTCCTTTTTCTAATCAGATTTACCAAAGGTTTATCTATTTTATTGTTTTTTTTTTTCATAAAACCAACTCTTAGTTTTATTAATTAATTTAATGGTTTTTTTTTTTATTTTCAATGTTATTAATTTCTCCTTTTAATTTTAGAATTTCAAGTATAATGTTTGATTGGGGATTTTTAACTTGGTCTTTTTTCAGTTGTTGTAAGCCCAATTCATTGATAGTCTCTTTCTCTATTTTATTCAAGTAAGCCTCTAAAGATATAAAATTTCCCCTTTTTACCACTTTGGCTGTATCCCACAAATTTTGGTATGATGTTTCATTGTTGTCATTATCTTGAGTGAAATTATTAATTGTGTCTATAATTTGCTGTTTCACGCAATCATTGTTTAAGATGAGATTATTTAATTTCCAATCACTTTTTGGTCTATTTACCCCTAAGTTTTTGTTGAATGTAGTTTTTATTGAATTGTGATCTGAAAAGAAAGCATTTACAATTGATGTCCTAATATATGATCAATTTTTTTTATAGATTCCATTAACTGCTGAGAAGAAAAGAAAGTATACAACTTTCTGTCACCATTCAATTTTCTCCAAAGATCTATCATACCTAATTTTTCTAATATTCTATTTACCCTTTTAATTTCTCTATTATTTGTTTTGTGGTTGGAATTATCTAATTCTGAGAGTACAAGGTTGAGATCTCCCACTATTATAGTTTTTCTGTCTATTGCTTCTTGCAACTCTTCTTAACTTCCCCTTTAGGAAGTTAGATGCTGTACCACTTGGTGCATATATGTTTAGTATTGATATTGCTTCATTGTCTATGCTACCATTTATCAAGATATAGTTTCCTTCCTTATCTCTTTTAATTAGATCAATTTTTGCTTTTGCTTGATCTGAGATAAGGAGGGCTACCCCTGCTTTTTTGACTTTACCTGAAGCATGATAGATTCTGATCCACCCTTTTACCTTTTCTCTGTATGTATCTTTGTGCTTTAAATGTGTTTCTTGTAAACAGCATATTTTAGGGTTCTGACTTTTGATCCTGTCTGCTATCTGCCTCCACTTTATGGGAGTATTCGTCCCATTTACATTTATTGTTAAAATTACTAATTCTGTATTTACTGACATCTTATTATCCCCAGATTATGCTTTTCTTTTTCTTGATCCCCTTACACCCTCTCCGAGTGTTAAACTTGTGGGCCCTACTTGCATCATGCAGCTCTCTCTCTTTAGGATCCCTCCCACCCCCTTTGAATCCCTTCCCCTTTCTTGTACCCTTGCCTTATTACTCTTTTCCTTTTCCCTTTTCCTTGACCACGTTTTAATGAGGTGAGAGAAGTTTCTCTGTAAACCAAATATGTCAATTATTTTCTCTTTGAGCCAACTCTGATGAGAATAAGATTCAAACAATGTTCCTCCCCTTTCTAAATTCCCTCAGATATGATAGGTTTCCTTTGCCTCTTCATAGGATGTAGCTTCCCTCTTTTTATCTCGTCTTTTCCTTTTTTGACATTATTCCCTTTCCATTTCTACTTCCCTTTTTTATGTTATATCAGTAAAATCAAATTATACATGTACTCTTTATGTATATCCACAACAGAAATACAATTCTCAAGAGTTCCTTTTACCTTTTTCTGCTTCTCTTGAGTCCTATGGTTGGAGATCACATTTTTTGTTTAGTTCTGGTTTTTTCCTTACAAACAAATGGAATTGATCTGTTGCATTAAATGTCCATCTTCTTCCATGTAAGAAAAAGCTCAGCTTAGCTGAATAGTTTATTCTTGGCTGCATTCCAAGTTCTTTTGCCTTTCAGAATATCAGATTCCATGCCCTTTGTTCTTTTAATGTGAAAGCAGCTAGATGTCGAGTGATCCTTATTGTGGTACCTTAGTATTTGAATTTTTTTTTTCTGGCTACTTGTAACATTTTTTCCTTAGTCTGATAGTTCTGAAATTTAGCCACAATATTCTTTGGAGTTTTTATTTTAGGGTCTTTTTCAGAATTCTTTCAATGTCTATTTTACATTCTGATTTTATTACATGTGGGCAGTTTTCTTTGATGATTTCCTGTAAAATAGTATCTAGGCTCTTTTTTTCATCATAATTTTTTGGAAGTCCAATAATCCTCAGATTATCTCTCCTAGATCTATTTTCCAGGTCTGTTGTTTTTCCAAGTAGATATTTAACTTTTTTCCTAATTTTTCTTTTTTTTTTTTTTTTGTTTTGCTTGACTGATTCTTGATGTCTCAACGAATCATTCACTTCTATTTATTCAGTTATGATTTTTAATGAGTTATTCTCTTCATTAGCTTTTTTTATTTCTTTTTATATATGTCCAATTGAGTTTTTAAATGAGTTGTTTTGCTCTATCGACTTTTTTTTTCTATTTCACTATTTTTTTTTTTAATGGAGTTATTTTCTTTTTACAATTCCTACTTTCTTGGGAGTTCTTTATCTTTTCCAGTTCACAAATCCTACCTTCCTGGGAGTTCTTCACCTTTTCCAATTCACAAGTTCTGTTTCCCTGAACTTCCTGTGAATTCTTTACCTTTTCCAATTCACATTTCAGGAAGTTAAATAGCTTCATTTTCTTTTACCTATTTTTCTTCTAGCTCTCTTTTAAGATTGTTTTATAGTTTCTTTTAGAAGAGCCTTGTGTGATGGGGACCAGATTACATCCCCCTTTGGGGTATTATCTGGAGACTGTCTGCTATTAGTCTCCTCAGGCTTGAAAACCTGCTCTCTTTCTGCATAGAAGCTGTCAGTGATGACCATGTTTAGCACTCAGAGTATATTACAACCAGCCAGAATCAGAATAAGGGAGAATGCTTGACCTTTATTCTTTGCAGAGATAAAGGGAGAATGGCAATATGAAGTGAGAGCAGTTGCAACACGAATCTGGCCATAGTGCCTCTGCCTCTCTCACCCCACCTATCAAATCATCTCTACATCATTTCCTACACAATGCATCAAAACTTGCACAGAGAATGGCTGGGGCCATTCTTTCTCCAAGCATATATTAATAGAGTATTGTTCAATTGCTATTTAGCCTCACGTGCTTGGGACCTCAGTGCAACAACTCAAGAGCTTCAGCCCATTACAGCTATCAATTGTCCTTTTGATTTTTTTACTCATTTTTTTTTTTTTTTAAAGCCTGTAGGGTCTCCCTTCAGGGCAAGGTTACTAGCTTTCTCTGCAGAGCAGGGATAGGTATATGGACAGTAGCTATCCTGCCAATGGGATGCAAAGAATGGCCAAGCTGTGGGGGTGCTCTGGGAAAACTCCACACCAGAAGTGACTCAGGCCTGGGTCTCATGGGTGAGCTGGGGAAGTGCCCTGCAAGGAGCCCCGCTGTGAGGATTAGTGACTGCTTTCGGGCTAGCAGCTGAGCAGCGAAAGTGTCACTCCCCCTCACCCCCTAAACCCACTTTGGGTATTAGAGTTGCCCTACCCCTCATCTCACAGAAAATATCTCTGCCTGGGGAGCACAGTCAAACTGCAGAAATTCTATTGCCCTAGGCCAAGCTCTCCACTGTGCACATTAGAGGCTGCCCAGGGCTATCCCCCCCTGCTGTGTGAATTTGTGACTGCCCCCATGAAAGCCCCTGAAGCAGAATGCCACTACACAGCTGTGTTGTGGCCTGTGCTAGTTCATTCACTTCCAGTTTTTGGTGGGTATAGCCAGATCCTGTTAGCTTCTGGCATTTTTTAGAATACCCTCTACATTTGGCTTTAATTTCTCTGCTGGTCTACTGCTTTGCAACCAAAGCATAACAGCCCAACCTATGGTAGAGTCTTCTGTTTAAATTTTCCAACCATGGAGATTACCCCCACCCCTGGTCTGCTCTAGACACTAGCCTCTGGTTCTATCCTAGCTTGTGCTGGTCTGCTCCCATTGGCTTAGGTCAAACCTATTCTGGTGATCTTCTAAATTATCTTCAGCTGGTAAGCTGTTGTACTTCCAATCTTAGTGAATTTTACCAGTCAAGCGCTATTTTTGATGCTGATTTTAATAATTAGTAATGAAGGTATGAGAGAAGCCCAGAAAGTGGTGTGTGCCTTCTCTGCCATCTTGGCTTCATCCCTCCCCCCCAAAAAATTAATTTTTCTTGAGAGTTTTTATTTTCATTAGGGTGACAAATTTATGTTTTCTTTCACAAGCTGACTTTTATTGAAATGTTTTGCATAACTTCCAATATGGTTTCTTAATTGTGGGTGGGATAAGGGAGAGAATGTAGAACTCAAAAAAAAAAATTAAAAACGCTTTTAAAAGTTTTGAATGGAACTGAGGAAATTTTTAAAATGATTATATTTAGTTTTGATGTATAGGTGATTCTTGACTCTAATATCAGCTCCTTTACCTTCCAAAATATTATTTAATGTGAAAATTTAAAAATCTTGTGCCATCCTCAATATGATTATTTGATTTTTTTGTTTTGTTTTGTTTTGCTATTTGAATTTTTTTTTTCAGGCTGCTTGCAATATTTTTCCTTGAACAGGAAGGTGTGAGATTTTACCATAATATTCCTGGGAGTTTTCATCTTAGGATACCTTTTTAGGTGATGAATAGATTAGTCTTAGAGTTTACGTTTTGCACTATTTTTTTAAGGATATCAGGGTAGTTTCCTTTGATAATTTCTTGAAAAATGATACGTATATGGCAGAAACTAGGCATTGACCCACACTTAACATCGTACACCAAGATAAGGTCAAAATGGTTTCATGAACAGACAATTCTCAGATGAAGAAATTAAAACTATTTATAGCCATATGAAAATATGCTCCAAATCATTATTAATCAGAGAAATGCAAATTAAGACAACTTTGAGATACCACAACACACCTGTCACATTGACTAGAATGACAGGGAAAGATAATGCAGAATGTTGGAGGGGATGTGGGAAAACACACCAGCCATTCTAGAGAGTAATTTGGAACTATGTTCAAAAAGTTATCAAACTGTGCATACGCTTTGATCCAGCAATGTTTCTACTGGGCTTATACCCCAAAGAGACACTAAAGAAGGGAAAGGGAACTGTATGTGCCAAAATGTTTGTGGCAGCCAAAATGTTTGTACTGTCTAGAAGCTGGAAAATGAATGGATGCCCATCAATTGGAGAATGTTTGAGTAAATTGTGGTATATGAACGTCATGAAATATTATTGTTCTGTAAGAAATGACCAGCAGGATGAATACAGAGAGGACTGGCAAGACTTACATGAACTGATGCTAAGTGAAATGAGCAGAACCAGGAGATCATTATATGCCTCAACAATGATACTGTATGAGGATGTATTCTGATGGAAGTGGATTTCTTTGATAAAAAGATCTAACTCAGTTTCAATTGATCAATGATGGAAAAAAGCAGCTACACCCAAAGAAAGAACACTAGGAAATGAATATAAACTGCTTGTATTTTTCCCGGGTTACTTCTACCTTCTGAATCCAATTCTTCCTGTGCAACAAGAGAACTGTTTGGTTCTGCACACATGTATTGCATCTAGGATATACTGTAATCTATTTAACATCTAAAGGACTGCTTGCCATCTGAGGGAGGGAGTGCAGGGAGGGAGGGGAAAAATCGGAACAGAAATGAGTGCAAGGGATAATGGTGTAAAAAATTACCCTGGCATGGGTTCTGTCAATAAAAAGTTATTAAAAAAAAAAGAAAGATGATATGTAGACTACTCTTTTGAACATGGCTTTCAGGTAATCCTATAATGCTTAAATTATCTCTCCATGGTCTATTCTCCAGGTCAAGTGTTTTTTTTTCCAATGAGATATTTAACATATTCTTCTTTTTTCTATTTTTATTTGATTTTTTCCCATTTGATTCATTTTTCCTGGGCAAGTGGAAATTGACGTGTCATGGAGTCAATTTCCATTTGTTCAATTCTAATTTTTTAGGAATTCATTGGTGTTTTTTTTTTTTTTTTATGTGCCCAATTCTCCTTTTTAAGGAATTCTTAATTTTATTGGATTTAATTTTATTTTACCATTTTAAAAAATTTATGATGTTATTTTCGTATTTTTATGGCTCTTTTTACTGAATTGTTTACCCTCTTTTCATTCTGTTACCATTCTAATTTCTTTCCCCAATTTTCCTCTACCTCTCTGATTTTTAAAATCCTTTTTGAGTTCTTCTGGGAATTCTTGTTGGGTTTGCAGCTAATTCACATTTTTGAGGTGTTTTTTGTAACTGCTTATTGACATTGTCTTTTGAGTTTGAGTCTTGATCTTCTGTGTCACCACAGAAACTTAGACTCAAGTTATTTTTTGTTTGTTCTTTTGTCAGCCTATTTCTTGACTTTTAATTCTATATTAAAATTGGACTCTGCTCCTGGGATAAAGTGGACAATTTCCCAAGCTTCAGGGATTTTTGCTACTATTTTCAGAAGTAGTTCTGGGAGTCTGTAGGTTTTTGGCATTTCCAGGGTAACATTATCTTCAGAAACATAAGGAAACTGATCTCTTGTTGTATTCTCTGGTCTTTCCTCAGAAAAGGATCTTCCCTTGTAGTCACAAAGAGTAGCTTTCATTTCTCTCCTTTGGATTGTAACTAAGTTTCTCATGATCTCCTGTATCCATAATTGTTTCTTCTATGTCTTCAAATTGAGACCAGAGTTGTAATGGGCTGAGGCTTGAGTTGATGCACTGAGGTCCCAAGCACATGAGGCTAAATAGTAATTGGACCATACTCTATTAATATATAAGCTTGGAGAAAGAATGGCCCCCGCTCACTCTTTGTGCAAGTCCTGATGTGTTGTATAGAAAATGACGATTTTGGTGGGTGGAGGCAGGGGAGTGGAAAAGGAAGGGGAAAGAGAAACCATCGCCACGGTTTGCTCAGCTCAGATCTCTCTCTGTTAGCTGGCCTCCTGTCGCAACTGCCCATATTGCTATCGCAATCTTTCTTGCCTATATTTGCTATTGCAATCCTTATTCATCTCTTCACTTCAATAAATATGGAAGATTTTTCCCTTAACCTGAATTACTGACTCCGGCTGATTTTAAATATGCGGTCATTACACAGAGTATTTATTTCCAGGTGAGTAACCACAAGCATACTTTTCCACCCAGGAACTGATACCCGAGCAATTGCTTTCCTAGGGCCACATGTGTGGATAATGCAACGAGGTCCTGAACTCAGAACCAGCAAAAGATAACTTGCAATCTCCTTCCAAACAATTGTGTGAGAGTTCCAGAAACTACTACTGCAGTTAATGCCGCCATGCTCACGTGCACTTTATATTGCCTCTTCTCTACTCCTAGAGTCCATCATTAACCAAGAGACAGACCTTTTTTTTTTTTTTTTTCTAATTCCCTGTATTGGGCTAGAAAATAGTTTTTCTGACCTTTTCTTGGTTCTGTCATTTCAGAATTTAAATGGAGGCATTATTTTAGTATTTTAGAAGATGTCTTTGGAGGGGGACATCAAAGAACTTAGCTATGATTTTATCTGCCTTTCAATTTGTCGTGTCTGTCATTTCAGTACTGCCCAGCCCTTAGATTTTATTGTTTGAATGCTTCTAAGGACTTCTCCAAGTGACTGTCTCCCCTGTTCCCCTCCTTATTTCAACACTCACTGAGGTCTGACTGTCCCAGCAGGGAATTGCTCTGCTTTTTGTGCTCCTGACTTTCCCCATCCCTCTATCTGATTGCAGAAAGCTCCAAAAGGGCTTATATCTGATTCTTGTATCTGAATCTAGCAGGTTCTTAGGAAAATTTAGTTCAGATCTACATAATTTATCACTTGTATGAATACAGCGGCTTGCTGATTGTTCTCTCTTATGCTAGTCTTTTCTTTCTGCAATCGATCCTCCATTTAGTTGCTATGGTGGTATTCTTAATGCATGGATTGAATGCATATCATTCTCCAGCTCAGAAAGCTCCCTATTGAATCAAAGATCACCTGCAAATTTTTCTTGCTTTAAAGTTCTTCTTAATCAGTTCTGGTCTATTATTTCAGATGTATTAACATTAATTTCCTTTACATATTTGATAGTTCAGTCAAACTGTATTTCTTGCTGTTCCTTATTAAAATATTCCATCTCCCAAATGAAATAATACTTGTAAAGTCATTATCACAGTGCCTAACACATAGTAGGTACTCAACAAATCATTGTTTCCATCTTCCTTCCCTTTCCATAAACCTTTTCCTCCTGCCTGAAATGTATTTCTTTCTGTTTTTCTTTGAATAATATTTTATTTTTTCCCAGTTACATGTAAAAACAAATTTTTACATTCTTTTTTTCTGTTTTGAGCTCTAAATTCTATCACTCTCCAGCACCAAGGGAATAAACAATCTGATATTGGTTATACATTTTTAAAGAGATTAGAACAGAATCTATTATGCTTCAATTGAGGTTAAAAAAAGACATGGGTAGCAATCATGGTTTCTTTTTTTATTTGTTTCTGTTTTAAATTTATTTATTTTTAACACACATTACTTTATGAATCATGTAGGAAGAGAAAAATCTGAGTAAAAGAAAAAAAAAACTATGGAAAAGAAAAAAATAGAAAAAAGAAGTGATTGTATATGTTGATTTACATTCAATCTCCATTGTTCTTTTTCTGGTACAGATGGCATTTTTTTTTTTTTGTCCAAAGTCTATTGGGATTCTTTTGGATCACTGAGAATGACCAAGTCTTTCATAGTTGATCACTGAACATTATTGCTGTTATTTTATATAATTAATGTATTCCTGTTTCTGCTTGTTTCATTCAGCATCAGTTCATGTAAATCTTTTCAGGTCTTTTAAAAATCAGCTTGTTCATCAGTTTTTACAGAACAATAATATTCCATTACCTCCATGTACCACTACTTACTTGTTCAACCATTCCCCAATTGATGGACATCTACTCATTTTCTAATTTTTTACTATCACAAAAAGACCTGCTACAAACATTTTCCATTTTCCTCCTTTATAATTTTCTTGAGATACAGAATCAGTAGTGGCACTGCTGGGTCAAAGGGTATGCAAAGTTTTGAAGCTTTTTGAATATAGTTCCAAATTGCTCTGCAGAATGGTTGGATTATTTCACAACTCTACCAACAATACATTAATGTTCCAGGTTTCCCAATCCCCTTCAACATTTATCATTATCTTTTCCTGTTATTTTAGTCAATCTGAGAGATGTGAGGTGGTACCTTAGAGTTGTTTTAATTTGCATTTCTCTAATCAAGAATGATTTAGAGCATTTTTTCATATGACTGTAGATGGCTTTAATTTCATCATCTGAAAAATTTCTATTCATATCCTTTGACCACTTATCAATTGAGGAATGAGTTGTATACTTGTAAATTTGATACAGTTCTTTAATATAGAAATGAGACCTTTATCATAAACAATGGCTGTAAAAATCTTTTCCCAGGTTTGTACTTCCTTTTTAATTTTGTTTGTTTGTGCAAAAACTTTTTAATCTAATGTAATCAAAGTCGTTTATTTTGCCTTCTACAATGTTCTCCATTTCTTCTTTGGTTATCAATTCTTCCCTTCTTCAAAGATCTGATAGGTAAATTATCCCTTGCATTCATAATTTGTTTATGATATAATCCTTTATGCCCAAATAATGTACCTATTTTGGCCTTATTTGGCGTTTGATGGAAGATGTAGGTCTATGATGAATTTCTGACATTATTTTCCAGTTTTCCCAGCATTTTTGATCAAAAAGTGAGTTCTTATTCCAGAAACTATGGTTTGGAGGTCATGAGGTTTGTCTTGCTTCTCTCAAGTTCCTTATATTCTTTCTAACAAATTATCTTATTACTTGATAAAAACATTATTTGTATGTATTGTCCCCTCCCTGCCCTGCCCTTTCCCCTTCAAGATGTAAGCTCTCTGTGCATAGAGACTATTTCATATATGCTTTTGTTTTCCCAGTATTAAGCATTTTGTCTGATTTATAGAAGACTTTTTGAAAATGCTTGTTTGTTGATTTATTGTTAGTGTAATCATAAAGTATTTTAAGAAAAAAGAAAATTACTATGTGGCCATAACATCAGGCTTAGAAGCCTCTATTTAATTTTGGGGTATACTAAAGCCATTGTTGGTATATGAAGGGTACTGAAGGAAGGGTTACTGATCTACCTTTTTAGGCCTTCTTCGTGGAGTACACAGTTTTTCAATTTCACAAGCTAGAATCAGTGTACAGCATTTAGTTACCTTGTGATACTCAAAGTGGCCAAGTAAGATAAAGAATCTCAAACCATTGATGAAATCCTTTTTTCCTAAAATGAATAGTATTTTTTATCAATAAAATTCCTGTTTCAATGATTATTATTTTCTTTTTAATGTTTGCTAAGTCTTTGGACAAAAACCAATATTTTCAATGCTCTATAAATGTTTAAATTTGTTTTTTAATTAATAAGATTATCTTCTTTCCCTTATTATACTAGTTTACAGGTTAGTCAGCCATCTAAAGCTGAAGTTGATTTCAAGTTACAATTTGGTGAAGTAGATGTGATTTTTACTATAAATGTGATTCATTAGCAGTATAAAGATAAGCTTCCTACATTTTATTCAATGGACATATGAAACATTTGATAACATGAATAGATCTGACTTCTGGAAATAATGAAGTGTTTTTTTTTTTTTAACTTTTTAAAGAAAATTGCAACTCATTAATCACCTGTAAAACTCATGCCAGGGATCAGGTCATACAAAATTCTTGACCTGGGGACCATGAACTTGAAAACAGCAAAAAACCATTTTAAGATAATTGGCTTCTGCTTATGTGTTTTTTAAAAATAATCTCATTCATTTAAAGTATCATTATGAAAAGGGATCCATAGGGTTTACCAGACTGAAAAAAGAGTAAAGACAATAAATGTTAAAAACTTTCATTTTATAGGCTTAAATTGGATAAAGATACTTAATATCTTCCTCTATACGGCTTTAATACAATCACAGGGGCAGACTGACATTAAGTGATGCCATTGTTATCTTCCATCCCAAGAATTCCTATGCATCTGAATAACCTTCAGAGATGGGAAAATCAACTATTGTGCATCTAACAGGATTCTTCCAAACAAAATCGGTTACTTTTCATGCCTGTAATTAATTAAAAAATATCATGGTCAACATTATGTTGGATGGTATTGTAGAAAGATAATTTGTGAGATGCTTAATCATTAATCAATCAAGAAATGTCTTTTGTGTCTTGCAAAAAGAATGTACACACTGTCAAATGCTAATATAATTTTAAATATATTTCTTCAAGGGATATTTTATCTTGATTGAATCAACTAAATGGCTACTTGGTATTATATAAACTTTTCTTGCTTTCCTATTGTCAATGTAAGTTCTATTAATTTAAATGGAATTTTTAGACAGGTTCCTTTCGAAAAATGCATTTTGTTGTAATTAAAATTTAATTTTAGAATGGGTGGCTGCAGCTTATTTGTATAAACACTAATAACTACATTACCTATGGGGAGAATGAAACTGTGGTATTCTTAAGACAGTAAAATTATTTCATTGTTTCCAAAACTCAAATCTGGTCTTTATGGTAAATATTTCATATATTTATTGGATAAAATGTGGAGATCCTAATGTTCCTTACATTTCTTGTACATCATATTTACAGGGAAAATCACATTTACTCTGCCAAACTGGCCTGAAATCATTTTGGTATAGTGATTATTTTAATGTGCCATATAGGGACCTGAACTATCAAGTAAAATGATAAAGTCATTGCATAAAGGTTAGGAAGATGGATAATATCAGTAGTCATTAGATTTGAAGAGGATGTTACATTTTTAGTACGTAGTAATACCTTCAAATGATGAACCTCTCTAGCCTCCACATCAGCCTTAATTATGATTCATTAGCTGTAATAAAAGGTTATGAGTTGCCATCAATCCAGTTACTCATGCTCAAACACAGCTGAGCCTGCTTTTTCTATCAGTAATTTTTATTTCACATATTCAACTAATTTGACTTTTTTGTGGGGGAGGGTAGGATACTTGAGAAGTAGCAATGTTGTTCTAGAATCTTAATCATGAAACATAGACTCTCTTAAAGAAATGAATTTACAAGAACTGCATAAAAAGCAATCAACCAAAATACAGAAATTTAATTAGGCAAAGCAATCTTTAGGGACTTTTCAAAAAGCTAACAGCCTCCATAACTTCAAACTTGTTAAAGACTAAATTTCAGGGAAAAAAATGTATATTAAACAATTATGTTGCAAGATAGTTATGTAAAATCAAAGTTTCATTTGGATACACGAATTTAACAGAGTATCCTAAACCAGGTTATTGAAGCCAGCATTTTCTGAATTAATAGAGATTTTATTTATGAAGATGGATTTCCCATTTCAAATAATAAAAATAAAATAATAAGATAAATTTAAAATGTTTTAGTTGTCTTTCAAATCACTGTATAGTAAGTTTGGATCAGATTTTCAACCAAGTAAAAGTTTCACATTAAGAAAATATGTTTTGAACACAGGGAAATCCAGAAACACCCCCAGCAACCCTCAGAACATACCAGTTACTGCCACTAGGACCCCTGGTCAGCACCAGTTAAGGTGGCAAATCCTTAATAACAGCATCTATGATCACTCCAACTCCCAATGCTGCACGAGATTAAAAGGTCCCCTGAGGGCCTCCAGGCAATATCAATGCAATACATGATAAACAGTTTGCATATCCTGGCACAAGAAGCTTGAGACAGTACTTCTTTCATCCTGGGACAAAAATTCATATTTTTAAAAAGGAGGAAAAAAAAGTTTTAAAAAAACGAAAACAGCATCTGACCAGAAAATTATTATGGTTACCAGGAAGACACCATGACACAAATTCAGAAAAGGAAAACAATGTCCAAACACATAGAGAAAAACTCCAAAGAAAAATAGGAAGAGATCTAAAGCCCAGAAAGAATTCATGGAAGAACTCCAAAAAAGGCTTAAAAATCCATAAAAGAGAGGTAGAGAAAAAATTGGAAAAAAATGAGTTTGACGAAATGAAATTATGAAAAAAATCAACAGTTTGAAAAACTGCATAAAAGGTAGAATTGATCAAATGGAAAAGGCAATATAAAAATACACTGAAGAAAACAACTCACTAAAGAGTACCAAATGGGAAAAGAAGTACAAAAGCTAATTGAGGAAAAAAAAAAAAACCTTATTTAGAATTGGCCAAGTGGAAATTAATGATTTTGTGAGACATCAAGAATCAATCAAACAAATTCAAAATAATGAAAAAAATGGAAGAAAATATACTATTCCTCATTAGGAAAAAAAAAAAAAAACTGATCTGGAAAATAGGTCCAGGAGAGACAATATCAAAATCCTTGGACTATCTGAAAGGCAAAATCAAAAGGAAGATCTACAAGAATCTTTCAAGTAATCATCCAAGGAAAACTATCCTGCTGGACCCAGGGAGCCAAATAAGCATTGAAAGAATCCACCAATCACCTCATGAAAGCGATCTCAAAATAAAAACTCTAAGAAACATTATGGCCAAATTTCAGAACAAAGAAAAAAAAAAAACTACAAGTGGCCACAAAGAATCAATTCATATGCCAGGGAGTCACAATCAGAATTACACAAGACTTGACAGCTGCAACATAAAAGGACTGGAGGCCATGGAAAATGATATTCTGGAAGGCAAAGTAATTAGGACTAAAGTCAAGTCAAGAATCAAGTGGCAAAATTAAATGTTAATGGAAAAAGATAGTCATTCAAAGAAATACAGGATTTCAAGCTTTCATAAGAAGACAAACTCCAATAAAAATCTGACCTCAAATATTCAGGTCCAAGAGAAGCATTAACAGGTAAAAAAGGGAAAAGAAAAACGTAAGGGATTCAATAGAGGTAAACTATTTACATGTGTACACAGAGAGATGATGCTTGAAATTCTTACAAAAACTATCACTAAGAACAACTAGAAGGGATATACAGTAGGGCGAATTTGAAGGTATAGCATTAAAAAACTAAGTGATGAGAAAAAAGAGATAGCATCATGTAAATTATTTCAGATGAAGAAATGCCAACAACCTATTACAATGAAAGGGAATATGGTAAAGCAGGCAGTTTGATAATAGTTTGTACAAGTGTTATCATGTAAAAGATACTTCTGTGCACTACTTGAATCTTAATCTCATCAGTATTGGCTCAAAAAGAAAATTTGAATCATTTGAATATAGAAATATATTTTACCCAACTTGGAAGTAGGAGGGGAAGAGACTAAGTATAGTAGGGAAATATTTACAACAGGGAGGGCAGATAAAGGGAGCAAAACACTGTTGAGAAGGTAAGAGTAAAAGAAGAGGATAAACAGGAGGAAGAATAGGATGGAAGGAAATATACAGATTGTAATCATAACTGTAAATGTGAATGGAATGAACACTTCCACAAAATGGAAACAGATAGCAGAGTGGATCAAAAAACAGTATACTATAATATATTGTTTAAAAGAAATACATCTATGCAGAGAGAATTATACAAAGTAACATTAGAAGGCTGGAGCAGAATCTGAATCTGAAAATAAGATCAAAGTGAGTGCATGGTTTACACATAAAAGGTGACATCATAAAGCAAATTAGAAAAGAAAGAATAGTCAGTCTGTCAAATCTAAGAAGGAGAAAGCTGCATGACCCAACAGTAGATAAGAGAGCATTACAAAATGCAAAATAGATATTAAATTTAAAAGCTTTCATACAAGCAAAACCAATGTAACCAAAATTAGAAGGAAAGCAGAAAATGGGAAAACAATCTTTATGGCAAGTGTGAAAATAAAGTTTTCATTTTTCAAATATATAAAGAACTGACTCAAATTTATAAGAATAGCCATTCACCAACTGATAAATGCTCTAAGGTTATGAACAAGTTTTCAGCTGAAGACATAAAAAGCATCTATAAGCGTATGAAGCTCTAAATCACTTTTGAGCAGAGAGATTCAAATTAATACAACTCTGAGATACCAACTCACACCTAGGAAACTGACCAATATGCCAAAAAGGGAAAGTGACAAATGTTAGAGAGGACATGATAAAATTGATACATTAATGTCCTATTGGTGTAATTGTAAATCAATACAAACCTTCTGGAGAACAATTTGGAGGTATTCTCAAAGGGTAACCAAACCATGAAAAAACTTTGATCCACTAATACCACTTCTGGGCCTGTATCACAAAATATTATTCTTTTAAAAAATGGAAAGGATCTACATGTGCAAAAATATTTATAGCAGTCTTTTTCTTAGTAGCAAAATATTGGAAATTGAGGGAATGTCCATCAATTGCAGAATTACTGAACAATCTGTGGTGTATGAATATAATGGAATAAGAAATTATGAACAAGACAATTTCAGAAAAACCTGAAACAAATTGCAATAACTGATGCAAAGTGAAATAAGTGGAACCAGGAAATAATATGAACAACATTGTGTGATGACCAACTATGACTGATCCAGTACTTTTCAGCAATACAATGATTCAAGACAAGTACAATGGACTCATGAAGGAAAATGCTATCTAAGCAGATAAAGGATTGATTGATAGAAGGATTTTTTCATTTTATTCTGTTTTTGTGGTTTTTTCTTTTTAATCAGATTTTTTTCATATTTGTGATTAATACAGAAGTATCTTTTACATGATAACACTTGTACAAACTATTATCAAACTGCCTACTCCTTTCAGAACTCAAAATCTTGCAAAAATGAATGTTGAAAAATTTGACATGTAACTGGGGAAAATACTATTTAAGAAAAAAAGTGAAAATATAATCTGAATGAAAGATAACATGAATCATTTTCTTCAGTCCTTAACATTTCCATAATACTTTGTTTTCCACCTACAATATATTAAAAGGAAATGCAGAGGATCTATCTATCTATCTATCTATCTATCTATCTAAACTCATTGACATTCTTCTATTACCCCTTCTCCTGTTCCATGTTAAATGTTATTATTCAATCTTGATTTCAGAATGTTTTTTGCTCTTTTCCTAGTTTCATATCTTCACAAAAACACTATAATGTAAAAAATAGAGAACTGACTCAGGAAAACTTGAGTTAAAATACATTGGCTGACATTAGACAAGTCAATTTAACTGTCAGAGTTCCAGGAAAGTCACTAAGACTTTATTTTGCAGAGAAAATATAATGATAGAGGGAATTTCCTCACTTGGGAGTTATCTCTCCAAATTAAATCACAGATGGATCCAACTATTCTGGAGAGCAATTTTGAATTATGCTCAAAAAGTTATCAAACTGTGCATACCCTTTGACCCATGCACACAGAGAGAAATATTTCATCTAAATCAATCCATTTATTAAACACCTGCTATGTGTCAGATACTGTGTTAGACAATGGGAATACAAAAAAAAATGAAATAACTCCTACCATCAAAGAGTTTATATTCTATCAGAGGAAACAACATGCATACACACACACACACACACACACACACACACACACACACACACACACATTGAGTACAAGGTAATTTTGCAGAGGAAGTGAGTAGCAACTGGATGGAGTATTAATTAGGAAAATACTTCATGGGAAAAGTGGTACTTGAGCTGGGTTTTGAAAAAATCAAAGTATTCTAAGGTAGAGATAGGAAGTGATGCATTTTCAGAATGCAGTTGGAGCATCCAGCGCAAAGGCATGAAGATGAAGCATCATGTAAGGCACAGCAAGAAAGCCAATTGACCTAGACTTTGGAAAGTGAGAAGTTGGTATGTGGAATGGGGTGGTATTTGGGAAAGGTTGAAAGTAGCTAGGTTGTGAAGGGCTTTAAAAACAAGTGGAAGATCTGTGGTGTTGCAGGCAAAAGAATCCCAGTGTAATTTTTTAAAGTATATTTCCTTCTCTGGTGAATTAAGGCAAATTAGTAAGTATCTGAGGCCAACTTTAAAGTCAGGTCTTCCTGATTCCAGAAAGTTCAATGCTCTATCCAGTGAGTCACCTACATGCTTCATTTTCACAGAGACCTGTGTGATTCTGTTCTTTTAAAACAAAAAAAAAATGATATAAATGGTGTTTACTCAGATTATATAATTACATTTAGAACTGGAATTCAAATGTATTACAGAGCTTTCCTTAGATTTTTGCAGAGAATTTCAGGGCTTGAATTAATTGAACCAAATCCAATGCTATAATTTATAGAAGACCATTACCATGATGTAATCTTATGGATATAAGTTTATGGAGTATTTCTTTTCATGATTCTGAAATTGACTTCAAGGGAATTAGATAGGAATCTGGAATCAGAGTCAGGGCCAGTGGTAGTGAAGGTCAAAATTGAGAGTGTACAATATGCCCTAAGTGATTTCATTGAGAAGGCTTGGAAGATAAATAATGAAATCAAGTTGGTTTCTGTATTCTCTTTCATGTTTTGTTTTACCTATCTAAGATGTTTACATATAATATGCAAACCCAAATATAGCACAAATAATTACTACCCTTAACTCACTTAAATGTTTTCCTCTATTAAAAATAGAAAATAATATTGCTTTGGAAGCTAATCTCCTATTTGAAGACATGTCCAAATTACGAAGTTAATAGATAAATTCTAGAAGTCTTACTCTACATTTAGCAATCTAACAACTCTGTCCTAACCTCCAACTCTACCATTATTAGAAGGTCAGTTTCTGGAAATAATTTATATTTGTCTTAAATTTGTGTTCCAAGAATTGGCATTGTAAGCATTTCACATGCTTAATAATACTTTATATTTGAAGGTATTATTCCTGATCGCTTGCAAAGTTTGTCATATCTAAATTGAATTGTTAAATTCAATCAGTGTGAAAAAATAAAAATTAATTAAAATGAATTTTTAAAAAAATAAAACGAATTCAATCATTGTATTGAAATTTACATCATTGGTTTTATTTTATTTTTTCTGGAGATTATCTGTGAATTCTCTCAATTGGAACTGCATCTTCTATATTCAGAAATTCTTGTTATTTTTTTTTTTTTATTTTTATGGTATTAAGGTTTTTTGTCCTGTCACTTTTTTTTCTGGGAGATGTAGAATCTTTAAGAGTTTTTATGCTTGGAAACTAAATAATCTCATACTAAAGAATGATTGAGTGAAACAGCAAATCATAGACATAATTAATAACTTCACCCAAGAAAACGATAATAATGAGACATCATACCAAAATGTATGGGATGCAGCCAAAGTGGTAATAAGGGGAAATTTCATATCTCTAGAGGCCTATTTGTATAAAATAGAGAAAGAGAAGGTCAATGAATTGGGCTTGCAACTAAAAATGCTAGAAAAGGAACAAATTAAAAACCCCCAGTCAAACACTAAACTTGAAATTCTAAAAATAAAAGGAGAGATCAATAAAATTGAAAGTAAAAAAAAAAAAGATTGAATTAATTAATAAAACTAAGAGTTGGTTCTATGGAAAAACCAACAAAATAGACAAACCCTTAGTAAGTCTGATTAAAAAAGGAAAGAGGAAAATCAAATTGTTAGTCTTAAAAATGAAAAGGGAGAACTCGCCACTAACAAAGAGGAAATTAGAACAATAATTAGGAGTTACTTTGCCCAACTTTATGCCAATAAATTCAACAACTTAAATGAAATAGAAGAATACCTCCAAAAATATAGCTTGCCCAAACTAACAGAGGAAGAAGTAAATATCCTAAACAGTCCCATCTCAGAAAAAGAAATAGAACAAACTATCAATCAACTCCCTAAGAAAAAATCCCCAGGACCAGATGGATTTACATGTGAATTCTATCAAACATTTAAAGAACAATTAACTCCAAAGCTAAATAAACTATTTGAAAAAATAGGGATTGAAGGAGTCCTACCCAACTCCTTTTATGACACAGACATGGTAGTGATACCTAAACCAGGTAGGCTGAAAACAGAGAAAGAAAATTATAGACCAATCTCCCTAATGAATATTGATGCTAAAATTTTAAATAAAATATTAGCAAAAATATTACAAAAAATCATCCCCAGGATAATACACTATGACCAAGTAGGATTTATACCAGGAATGCAGGGCTGGGTCAATATTAGGAAAACTATTAGCATAATTGACTATATCAATAACCAAACAAACATAAACCATATGATCATCTCAATAGATGCAGAAAAAGCATTTGATAAAATCCAACATCCATTCCTAATAAAAACACTTGAGAGCATAGGAATAAATGGACTTTTCCTTAAAATAGTCAGGAGCATACATTTAAAACCTTCAGTAAGCATCATATGCAATGGGGAAAAACTGGAATCTTTCCCAGTAAGATCTGGAGTGAAGCAAGGTTGCCCACTATCATCATTATTATTCAATATCATATTAGAAACACTAGCCTCTGCAAAAAGAGTAGAGAAAGAGATTAAAGGAATTAGAGTAGGCAATGAGAAAACCAAACTATCACTCTTTGCAGATGATATGATGGTATACCTAGAGAACCCCAGAGATTCTACTAAAAAGCTATTAGAAATAATTCACAATTTTAGCAAAGTAGCAGGATACAAAATAAATCCCCATAAATCCTCAGCATTTTTAAACACCACCAACAAAATCCAAGAGCAAGAGGTACAAAGATAAATTCCATTCAGAATAACTGTTGATAACATAAAATATTTGGGAATCTACCTACCAAAGGAAAGTCAGGAATTATATGAGCAAAATTACAAAAAAGTTTCCACACAAATAAAATCAGACTTAAATAATTGGAAAAATATTAAGTGCTCTTGGATAGGCCAAGCTAATATAATAAAGATGACAATACTCCCTAAATTAATCTATTTATTTAGTGCTATACCAATCAGACTTCCAAGAAAATATTTTAATGATCTAGAAAAAATAACAACAAAATTCATATGGAACAATAAAAAGTCAAGAATCTCAAGGGAATTAATGAAAAAAAAATCAAATGAAGGTGGTCTAGCTGTACCTGATTTAAAATTATATTATAAAGCAGAAGTCATCAAAACCATTTGGTATTGGCTAAGAAATAGATTAGTTGATCAGTGGAAAAGGTTAGGTTCACATGACAGAATAGTCAACTATAGCAATCTGGTGTTTGACAAACCCAAAGATCCTAACTTTTGGGATAAGAATTCATTATTTGATAAAAATTGCTGGGATAACTGGAAATTAGTATGACAGAAATTAGGCAAGGACCCACACTTAACACCATATACCAAGATAAGATCAAAATGGGTCCATGACCTAGGCATAAAGAACGAGATTATAAATAAATTAGAGGAACATAGGATAGTTTATCTCTCAGACTTGTGGAGGAGAAAGAAATTTGTGACCAAAGATGAACTAGAGACCATCACTGATCACAAAATAGAAAATTTTGATTATATCAAATTAAAAGGCTTTTGTACAAACAGAACTAATGCAAACAAGATTAGAATGGAAGCAACAAACTGGGAAAACATCTTTACAGTTAAAGGTTCTGATAAAGGCCTCATTTCCAAAATATATAGAGAACTGACTCTAATTTATAAGAAATCAAGCCATTCTTCAATTGATAAATGGTCAAAGGATATGAACAGACAATTTTCAGAGGATGAAATTGAAACTATTTCTACCCATATGAAAGAGTGTTCCAAATCACTATTGATCAGAGAAATGCAAATTAAGACAACTCTGAGATACCACTACATACCTGTCAGATTGGTTAAGATGACAGGAAAAAATAATGATGAATGTTGGAAGGGATGCGGGAAAACTGGGACACTGATGCCTTGTTGGTGGAGTTGTGAATGAATCCAACCATTCTGGAGAGCAATCTGGAATTATGCCCAAAAAGTTATCAAAATGTGCATACCCTTTGATCCAGCAGTGGTATTACTGGGCTTATACCCCAAAGAGATACTAAAGAAGGGAAAGGGACCTGTATGTGCCAAAATGTTTGTGGCAGCCCTGTTTGTAGTGGCTAGAAAGTGGAAAATGAATGGATGTCCATCAATTGTAGAATGGCTGGGTAAATTGTGGTATATGAATGTTATGGAATATTATTGTTCTGTAAGGAATGACCAGCAGGATGAATACAGAGAGGCTTGGAGAGACCTACATGAACTGATGCTAAGTGAAATGAGCAGAACCAGGAGATCAGTATACACTTCAACAATGATATTGTATGAGGATGTATTCTGATGGAAGTGGATTTCTTTGACAAAGAGACCTAACTGAGTTTCAATGGATAAATGATGGACAGAAGCAGCTACACCCAAAGAAAGAACACTGGGAAATAAATATGAACTATTTGCATTTTTGATTTTCTTCCGGAGTTATTTTTACCTTCTGAATCCAATTCTCCCTGTGCAACAAGAGAACTGTTCGGTTCTGCAAACATATATTGTATCTAGGATATACTGCAACATATCTAACATACATAGGACTGCTTGCCATCTAGGGGAGGGGGTGGTGGGAGAGAGGGGAAAAATTGAAACAGAAGCGAGTGCAAGGGATAATGTTGTAAAAAATTACCCTGGCATGGATTCTGTCAATATAAAGTTATTATTAAATAAAATAAAATTTAAAAAAAAAGAAAAAGAGTTTTTATGCTTTCTGTCTTCAAGATTAGTATATTTTTCTTGCACAGTGAGGATATTTTCTTTCATTATTCTTGTATTTAGCTTTTTTCTTCTAGATTGCCCTTCACTTCTATATATTTATATTCCAAATCAGTCATTCTCTCTTCTATTTTTTTGCAAGAAGTTTTTCTATTTTGTCTATTATTTTTATTGTGCTAGATCATAAATTTTGCACTCATGATTACCTTTTTACCAGTAAGAAACAGCATTTTGTATTTCGAGGTTCTCCTCAAATTCCACAAAGCTCTGCCTCATTATTTCCCATTGTTTTTCAATGTTTATTCATAGCTGACTGAACTTGTTTATTACATCTTCTGTTGTTAATATTTTCCCTGTTGATTTATCTGCTTATGATTAAGCTCTCTGAGTTTTCTCCTTTCTGAGATCTTTCATAATTTCACCCCACCCTCTGTTACTCCTTTATTCATTTTCTGACTTTGTTTCCTCTGATGGTGCTCTCTTTTAGGGATGGATTTCAAAGGTATCAGTGTCCTCCCATGCCAAATTATTTCTGGTTCACCAGCCTAAATCTCTGCTTCAGGTGACTTTTGGTTGACTGTTGGAATCCTTACTAACTGCTAACTAATTAGAGTTGATCTAATCTTACAAGAAGATGTTTTGGGCAGAACCTGAAACAAGGTACTAAGTAGAACTACCCACAGTCCTCTCTCTGGGTGTAAATGGCTCTCATCATCACTGAACAATTGGAACAGTTGAACAATGAATCATCTCATTGTTGAAGAGAGCCATGTCCATCAGAATTGATCATCATATAGTCTTGTTGTTGCCATATATAATGATCTCCTGGTTCTGCTCATTTCACTTAGCATCAGTTCATGTAGGTCTCTCCACGCCTTTCTGACATCATCCTGTTGGTTGTTTCTTACAGAACGACAATATTCCATGACATTAATATACCATAACTTATTCAGCCATTCTCCAATTGATGGGCATCCGGGTAGTTCTACTTAGTACCTTGTTTCAGGTTCTGGCCAAAACAACTTCTTGTAAGATTAGATCAACTCTAATTACTTAGCAGTTAGTAAGGATTCCAACATCTCCCCATCTGGTGCAACACCTAGCTTCACCCTCCCTGCAATTAGCTAGTTAGCCTAGATGGGCATGTATATAGCTATACATGTATATGTTCATTGATATACACATAAATATTAATATTTACCTTATAACATTGTTGTGAGGTTTGAATGAAGTAATGAATTAAAATACTTTGTAAACCTTAGAGAAATATAATAAAAAGTTTTAACCCCGAATGACTGGAAATCCATAACAAAAACTTGTCTAGAACCGGGACAAAATTTATTGTGGCTTTTGGAGTTTCATGAATTATGTAGGATTCAAGCCCAACGCAATAGGCTCCTGTAAAGCAGAATTTGACAAGATTAGAAAAGGCATTAATTAAAGCAAAAAATGAAGGAGAAGATATATCTGATTTTATAAATGCATATCCTGTGATTGAAGAGCTCAACTCCTCAGGTCAAAAAGAGAGAAGATACACTCCTTTTAATTTGGAAAAAATTAAAGATTTGAAAAAGGGTTGCACTCTTTATGGGGCTACATCATCTTATGTGAAGATGTTACTAGATAATTTGTCTTATGAAATCCTAACCCCGAATGACTGGAAATCCATAGCGAAAACTTGTCTAGAACCGGGACAAAATTTATTGTGGCTTTCAGAGTTTCATGAATTATGTAGGATTCAAGCCCAACACAATAGGCAAACAGGAGCTGGTGAAGGTCAGTATGCAGAGAGTTCAGAACAGATTTATTATCCCATAATAGTGTATGAGCAAATTTCTCAGGCTGCAATAAAAGCTTGGAATTCTCTCCCTGGACAGAAAGATGGAAATAATGCTTTCACAAAAATAGAGCAAGGTCCCAATGAACCTTTTGCAGATTTTGTGGGACGTTTACAAACAGCTGTAATAAGAACCATTGGAGATAATGCTGCCACAGAAATAATGACTAGACATTTGGCTAAGGAAAATGCCAATGAGGTTTGCAAAAGAATTATATGGAGGCTAGACAAAGATGCTTCTTTAGAGGAGATCATAAGACGCTGTGCCACAGTGGGCACAAATGCTTATTATGCCCAGACTATGATGAACATGGAAAGACAAGGTCCTTCTTGGCAGAGGAATTCTAGAGGAACTCGTCGATGTTTTCATTGCGGAAAAATTGGACATTTGAGAGCTCATTGTAGATATGGAGATAGAGTGAGAAGACAGGGTGAGAGAAAACCCAAAACCCCATGTCCAAAATGTAACAGAAGCTTTCACTGGGCCTCTAAATGTATATTGACCCAGAGGAATGAGAGGCAGGGCCCAGCTCTAAAGTATCAATCAAAGGACAGGTGGGGCATGATAGCAGCTGAGGTTACACCCAGAGAGACTTTAGAAATTCAGAACTCTGATGTCATCAACCAACAGAAAAGCAATCAGGATTACAGTTGGGAAGAATACAGGCCTTTTAAGACAACAAGACAATATCCAATGCAAACAGCTCCAATGTAATTACCAGATGATGAGGAGAAATCCCAAAAGTGGTAAACAGAAGAGAATTAGATAGGTTAACTGCTTGGGGAAGAGGATCTGCTTATATTTCCACAGGTGGAAAAGGAATCAGATGGCTAACAATGAACTTTAAAATCTTCAGCTTTCAGTTCCTGAAAAACCAGCAAGAATCACTGGATTCCCTGAGATGAAAAATTGTTGATGAGACTTTTGCAGTACTTCAGAGCTTACAGGAATTATTAGATTCCTGGCGCATGAACTAATGAACAATGGATTCCTTATGGACTATTTCTAGGACTTATGGACATTTGTAAATTTTCAGGTCGATTTATGTTGTTACATTACTACTAGCCTGTGCTATATTACTATGTGCTTATGTATTTTAAGCAATTGCAAGAATCATTGGATTTCTTGAGATGAAAGATTGTTGATGAGACTTTTGCAGTAGTTAAATTTTCATGTTGATTCATGTTATTTGTTACATTACCACTAGCCTGTGTTATATTGCTGTGTGCTTTTGTAAATTATGTATAATGCCTTCCATATTGATGGATTTATGTATACCATGTATATCTGTTACAAAGTTCTGGCCCATATTGATGGATTTATGTGTACCCCCTCAGAAACCCCTTATGTTTTAAAACAAAAGAAAGGGGGAGATGTTGGAATCCTTACTAACTGCTAACTAATTAGAGTTGATCTAATCTTACAAGAAGATGTTTTGGGCAGAACCTGAAACAAGGTACTAAGTAGAACTACCCGGATGCCCATCAATTGGAGAATGGCTGAATAAGTTATGGTATATTAATGTCATGGAATATTGTCGTTCTGTAAGAAACAACCAACAGGATGATGTCAGAAAGGCGTGGAGAGACCTACATGAACTGATGCTAAGTGAAATGAGCAGAACCAGGAGATCATTATATATGGCAACAACAAGACTATATGATGATCAATTCTGATGGACATGGCTCTCTTCAACAATGAGATGATTCATTGTTCAATTGTTCCAATTGTTCAGTGATGATGAGAGCCATTTACACCCAGAGAGAGGACTGTGGGTAGTTCTACTTAGTACCTTGTTTCAGGTTCTGCCCAAAACATCTTCTTGTAAGATTAGATCAACTCTAATTAGTTAGCAGTTAGTAAGGATTCCAACAGTTGACCATGACTGACCCAAACTGGATTCTGGGCTCTTTCCCTGGAATACTGAAGTACTCCACATACTTCATGTCTTGTAGTAGTGTCATTTCCTACTCCCTCTATTCCCTTGCTTCCTAGTCCAGTATTGTGCTAAGGCTGTCCACTCTGGGATCATCAATTCAGTGCTGCATTGTGTCTCCCAGCAGTCATGCTAGCTGATTACAATGCCCTAAACAAACTTCTGCAGCCTGGAGCTGAGATCTACATGGCACCAGAAAGAGGAAGTAAGTACTATAGTTAGAGGTGGGTTTTGTCATAACCTATTTGGGGAAGGGTGCTGAGTAACCTTGAGTTCAGCAAATGTCAATTCATCTTTATATTTAATCTTTTAGATTCTGGGTGTCCCAGGTCACAGAAACAGCTGAAGTTGCTTTATTTGGTACAAAATTTCTCTTATAGGGAGATTTGAGAGAGCACAGGGCTAAGGGAAAATGTCTCGCCTGCCATTTTGTTGCTTAGGTGACTTGGAAGGTTAATGCCATCTAATTTACTTCCCTTATTTCATACAGTAGGAAACTAAAACCTATGGAGATAAACTGACTTGCACAAATTCATGGAAAGGAATAGAAGAGGCCCAAATTGAATGGTTGCTAGCGTTTATCTGTCACTTTAAGATTTGTAGAGCACTCTACAAATATTATATCATTTTCTCCTCATAACAACCCTGGGAGGTAGGTAATATTATTATCTCCATTTTACAGAGAAGGAAACTGAGGAATAGAATTGCCTAGAATTAGACCCCTAATAAATGTCTGAGGTGTAATTTCATGACATCCAAAGAAGCACCCAGTTCCTATATAGAAATGAGGCTTCCTCATTGCCAAATTAAGTTCACTGTAGTTTTTTAATGTCTGTTTCTGGAATTGAATTTATATTAGCCATACATTCATACATATATGAGTTTTATAACAAATTAACTTGTGCTAAAATAAATGGCTTGGTTACTTTTAATAAATTTTAGCATATCATAAAAATGAACCTGAGCTTTTATTTTAGTCATTTTGCTGAATCACAGTTAATTACAGTAATAGTAGTTCCTGGGACTACCTGAAACAGATAGAAATGGCATCATGTACTTCTACTATAAAAGATAGTAATAATTAGCTTTTCCTCAAAGTGATGTTACTCTTCCTATTTGATTTATTCTGCATTTACTTGTTCTGGTGCAAAGTTATCTCATAGACATCATAGAAGAGACTAGAAGACAGCTGAATGAGGAAAGCATAAAATGAGTGAATTCAAGACATAAGTATCAAAGATTAAATAGCAAAGGTAATAAAAAACCCCAACTTTGGTACCTAAACATAGTTGACAGTAGATAAAACACAAGAAGCTTAAGTGGTGTGACCATATTCACCTTAAACAGAGTCAAATGATGCTTTCTTATTTTTATTTTTGTACATCAAAGCATAATTTTGTTTCCTTTTCATTTCCTTTGCTTCACTTGTTATTTGGGTTATTGAGTTATTTATTTTTTGTTAAGGAAGTGATCAACATGTATTTTAACCTCTTTAAAAAATATATGTGAATATGAACAACTATGTTATTTCCCTGGACATTCTGAATTTCATGGTTATGTTGTTCTAGGTGATTGAACTACCTGATAAACAACATGACATTGTCATGTAGTAAATATATAAGAATATATCTAAAACCTCATGTGAAAATGCCATATAGTCTTTTTTTTTTTTGTAAAATTCTATACATACTTCCACATTTATCACGCTGCACAAGGAAAATCAGATTAAAAAGGGGAAAAATGAGAACAAAAGCAAACAACAACAAAAAAGGTGAAAATACTATGTTGTGATGCACATTAAATCTCCCTGAATCATGTCATCGTCCATCAAAGTTGATTATCATAGTTTTGTTGTTGCTGTGTACAAAGTTCCCTTGATTCTACTCATTTCACTTAGCATAAATTCATGTAAGTCACTACAGGACTTTCTGAAATCAACCTGCTTATCATTTCTTATAAAACAATGATATTTCATTGACTTGATATACCATAACTTATTCAGCCATTTCTCAACTGATGGGCATCCACACAGATTTCATTTTCTTGCCACTATATAAAGGCTGCTACAAATATTTTTGTGCATATAGATCATTTTCCTTTTTTATGATTTCTTTGGGATACAGACTCAATAGAGACACTGCTGGATCAAAAGGTATGCACAGTTTTATAGCCCTTTGGGCATAGTTCCAAATTGCTCTCCAGAATAATTGCATTAGTTCTCAATTCAACCAACAATATATTAATATTCCAGTTTTCTCACACCCCCTCCAACATTTATCATGATCTTTTTCTATCATCTTAGTCAATCTGAGAGGTATATAGTAGTGTTTCAGAGTTGTCTTAATTTGAATGCCATACTTTTCAAAGAGATAGTAGATTAAAAAAATAATAATGAACCTGAAACAAGGATAATCACTTTTTAACTTGAACAAATGGATAGAAAACCAAAATCTCATCATAGGATGAAGAAATTATTTAGAAGAGCAATCAATCTTTCATCAATTTTCCCAATTTATATTCTCATGACAAATCAAGAAAACCATAGTGTGGTAGCAGTACTATGGTCCCTGACTCACTTGCCATATTTAAGGCTTTTAAAAAATTTATACTAACAAACAGTTCCATTCTAAAGTAGATGCCAGCTGGTGATAGCTAGTTTAATTTAATAGACTGGTGATAACAACAATAGAAAGAATAAAATATTTCAATGTCAAAATAATGTCCAACCTTAAGGCCTAGTTAATTACTTCTGTAACTTTTCTATCAACTTCAATGATGTTGGTCAGTTAAACTTAGAAAATAAATACATAAAAAGTCTTCTGAATAACAATTTGCTTTTTTAAATAAGCTTTAAGGAATTAAAGAAAAATAACTAGTTGCTAAATATTGTTCAGAAGAACTCACCTCTTTTTGTCTGTATTTAATAGCCAATTTGAGTCTTGCAAGGTCATTGCCACTTTGTTCTTCTATCAGGCTGTTATCATCTCGATAATTTAGGATGATTTCTAATTCCCTAGAACTCCTTGTCTGATCCAAAAGGTCCTTAGCAAATTGTTTGCACTGCCGGGACAGTTCTTCATATTCAGATTTAAATTCATTTTCTACTTTGCTCAGTTCTTGAAGCTCCCAACTCAGCTGAAAAGCTGTGAGAAATGGATCTTCGCTTGACAATGCAATCAAAGATGGACTTGCCAAAGCTTTATAGATATTGAGTCTGGAACGAGAATGCCTGAGGCTGTCTACATCTGAACTGGAAACACATTCAACACAGTTACATCGAACTTCATGGGGCCTAGGAACAGAAACACCTTTCTGGACTAAAAGTTTTATTATCTCATAATTATTTGTATGGGCTGCCAAAATGATTGGTGTTATATCTGGTGTAAATTCAGAGAACTGCTTATCAAGGAGTATTGGAGGCACCTGAAAAAAAGGGAAAAAATAATTAATCAGCAAATATTTATTATTAAACACCTACTATTAGCCAAATAAAGCTTTAAGAACTAGAAACACAAATAAAAATAATGAATCCCAATGAATGTTATTCAAGTCTTGATATTTGAAATAACTTGCTATGGCAAATATAAATGATATTAAAATATTTTTTACAATTCTTGTACACAATTGATCTGGCTTTCACTTAGTGATATTGTAATTGAAAAAAAATGTTATTACAATAGAAACTTACCCACTAAAACCTTCCCTTAAACACTTCATGGCAGTTGCTTCTTCCTCCTTCTCCAACTCTCTACTTTTTAGGTAAAAAATAACCTCTAATATGTTGCTGTCAATGAACAGATGTGTAATTGTTTCCTTTTTTTACTTGATAAATTCTTCAATGGAAATTTCTTTTTTTTTTTTTTTTTTTTTTTTTTTTGAGGAGGGAATCCTTTGGCAGTGGAGATCATTATTATTATGTTCCATGTCCTTTCCTCTTGATACCAACCTCATTATAAAAGGTAGCACTTTTCAGTGATATGTTATTAAGCCTTCATTATTTTGATTGCTCATTCATTCTCTCTAATATATTTTCAGGGTAAAGTACTCAAAATTGATTAATTTACAAAAAGCCATTATTGCCAAATATTGATAAGTAATAATACCAGTAATAGATTTTTAAAAAAATTATCAGGATTACAACATTTACGTTTCAGAATTTTGATCTGCCAATATTTCAAGGATACTGAAAGACAAAAAATAGTGCTTAATAATAAAAAAATATTAAAAAATGAAAAATTATTCCAAAAAAAGATGAAAAAAGTCACTCAATCTAAGGTGAAATCCTCTTTAAATTATAAGGATTTACTATATTTTACTACTTTTGTGAAGTTAGGTAGATGTCATAGTAGACAGAGTGCCAAGCTCAAATCTGGCTTCTGATATTTACTAGCTGTGTGATCCTGGCCCATCATTTAATTCTATTTGCTTTCATTTCCTCAACTAGAGGATGATAATTAATAAGACTGAATAATGACAACACTATATATGTGACTTTTAAGAAGTCAACTAGCCATTTGAAATAACCATTTATTATGTAAGCAATGAAGATTGGGAATACAAACATTGTCAGAAAGATACTCATTGCCCTCCAAGAGTTTTATGAATAAAAGAAGTAGGTAATATAGAAACCTTCTCAAATAGTTAAAAAAAACAATGTGTGTGTGTGTGTGTGTGTGTGTGTGTGTGTGTGTGTGTGTGTGTGTGTCTCTGTGTTGGAAGGGTACAGAGGCAGATTATTGGAACAGTTATTCTAAGTTGGCCATGGAAATAAATTCATATAAAATCATATGTTTACAGAAGGCCTCGTGTCACAGAGTAGTTATTATAAATGAATGATGTTTTTTGCCTTACTTTTCTTTTCCAGACTTTCTTATAGATGAGAAAACTGAAATACAGTTAAGTGACTTGCCCAGAATCACACAGAATGTATCTGAGGCTAATTTAAGCTCATATGCCGCAATTCCTCATTTGTAAAATGGGCTGGACAAGTAAATGGCAAAAGATTTCAGTATCTCTATCAAGAAAACTTCAAGTGAGTTACAGAGAATTGAAAATGACAGAAAAACAACTAAATAACAAGCTAGTCTCTTCCTACTTGTCTAATGTTTTCTAAACTTGAGTAAATGAATTAAAATCACTGCATATATTTCATATATACTAAAAACTCATTTTTAACCCATCTAGCTAATCTAATTAATCCAACTTTATATATATAAAGTTGGATTAATTAGATATTTAAGTTAATATCTAATAATTAAATTAAATATTAAATGGATATCTAATAATTAAATTAAAATTTAAATATATGTATATATTTAAATTTTAAGAGAGCAAAGGGATGACAGAAAACAATTGCTGCAGATAATCATTGTTCATAAACATGTGTCTGTACACATACTTGAATCCATTTGTGTACATATATATTATATATACAAATATATAGACATATATCTATATTTTATGTGTGTGTATCTATTCATTATCTTGAGATTATATCATATACTTTGATATTGAGGATGATAATTGTGAGGCATTGGAAATCCTCAGGGATCACTGAAAAAATCATTTACTTTCACTATACACTACAATATGCTTATAGGAAATAGCACTAATCTTATAAGTATTTTAAACAATGTATTTCAGTCAAAAAATCTCTTTTCCCTCTTTCCTATTCCCCTCCCTTCTTTAATTAAGAAAGATAGGAAAAACAAAATCTCAATTGTAAACATACACAATCAAGCAAAATAAATTTTGATGTGGGCCATGTAGGAAAAAATGTCTCAAAGGTAGCCTGAATCTGTCATTTCTCTTTCAAAAGGTAGATAGTATGTTTCAATAGGAGTCTGTTGAAATACTTTTTAATCATTCTATTGTTTAGCGTTCCAAAGTATTTCAAAAATTTTTGTCCATACAATATGTTTTCACCATATAAACCATTCTCTTGATTCTTGTCATCCCACCTGTATCAGTTCATATACATTATCCTAGGTCTCTTTGAAACTATCCATTTTTATCATTTATTACAGCACAAAAAATATTCCATCACATAGATACATAGATGTGTATCTATGCATCTATATTCATTCAACCATCTTTATCTATAGGTCATTCCCTATTGATAGGAATTCTTAGTTTCCAATTCTTTGCCACCATAAAATTAGTTAATATAGATACTTTTTCCTGCCATCATTAGAGTCTATATGGTTTAGTACTGTTCTCTCCTCTATTATATCCTTGCTATTATCCCTCTCCTCTTTCCTTTATTTTCTTTGCTTCCTATTTCCTTTTTGAATAAACTACATTTCTGTACTCAGCTGTTTTTGTATATATTTTCATCCTTTGATCAGTTCAGATAAGACCAAAGAGTTGGGACTAGGGAGAGCTCACATTATATTTAAAAGACATTTATAGTAGCTCTCTCTTCATCATTAAAAAAATAAAAGTTAAGTTGCTGGTCAACTAATAGGAAAATGGCTAAACAAATTGCATTATATGAATGTAATGGAATATTACTAGTCATAAGAAATTATGAAATGAAAACTTTTAGAAGAAATCCAGGAAAATTCTATGAACTGAAGCAGAGTGAATTGAGCAAAACTAGGACAATGTGACAACCATATTATTTAATTATCTATAATTTATTTACAAAGCATATGCATAGGTAATTTGCAAAATCTTCTGTTCCAACTTTTCCCTTCCTTCCTCCTACCCCCTACATGTTAAATATATTAAAGCATATGTTAAATCCAATATATGTATACATATTTATACAGTTATCTTGTAGCACAAGAAAAATTGGATCTAGAAAGAAAGAAAAAAAACTGAGAAAACAAAAATTCAAGCAAACAATAACAGAACTAGTAGAAATGCTGTGTTGTAGTCCACGTTTATTTTCTATAGTTCTCTCTCTGGGTGTTGCTGATTCTCTTCATTACTGAACAATTATTACTGATTGAAACCATCTCATTGTTGAAGAGAGCCACATCCATCAGAGCCGATCATTGTATAATCTTGTTGGACAACCATATAATTTAAAAAAAAGCACTTTTGAAAGACTTAAAACTCTGCTAAGTGCAATGACAAACTACTTTTCCAAACATCAAAGATACAACATGCTACCCATTTGTTAACAGAATATTGATAGAGCCCCAAATTTAGAATGAAATATACATTTTTTGGACATGATGAGTAAAAGAATTTGTCTCAATTGAGATACGTATTTATTATGATATACATATTTATTTATTTTTTGTTCAGTTGTGGAAGGGGAACTAGAAGAGAAAATAAATTAAAAAGTAATAAAATTAAAATTTTAAAATTGGGGACTGGACACAATGACCTCCAAGGTCCTTTTCAACTGTAAATACAAGATCTTATAATGCTACAAAATTTGGAAGCCTGAAAAAAAGAGTAATGAGACTCTTAGTTGATAGGTAGAGCTTGAACTCCACTTCAAATATTTGGATTTTAAAAAATCACTAATTTCCTATCAAAATTTATGTTCTCTTATATATGCTTATTTCATAGTCAATATATGTGATTTATATAAACTAAATGTAAAATTGCATAGGCAAACTTTAAAACTAAACATCAAGACTCTTGGAAAAGATAAAAGAAAATTCATGTCATGAAATTTAAAGAAAATTTATTCAGCAAATCTAATCCTTCAGAGATAGACTAAAACTGATCTAGAATCTAAATTTTATTAAAAAAATATATATAATATCACATCACATCATCATCCTAGGATGGGTATATCACAGCTAATTTAGTAACTTCAGTCATCTCCTTGTTGAAGAAGAAGGAAATTCTAAAGATTTGATATTCACACTAAGGAGTATCATAGAATTTTGGAACTGGAAGGAACATAAAGATCATCTTACTCCAAGCCCTTTTTTTCCAGTTGACAGAACTGACTATCAGTTAATCTAAATTATTTGCTTCAAGGTTGCTGATCTACTTCCTATTTTAAGATACAACTATTCCGGGAAAATTTCTCTGTAACATTTTGTCTCCATTGAAGAGGGGACAAAGATTGTACTGGGCATGAAAACTTGAGGAACATCCCCAATATTAATTTTAGCTCCAAATTAGTAAATTATTTTTGTTATTGCAAAACCAAACATTTTAACAGAGGATTTAACAAGGTGCTTATTTAATACTGCTACTTCCTGGACTTGCGGCCAAGATGGCGGAGAGGAGGCACACAGCTGTGTAAGCTCCACATTTTCTCTCACTATCCATTTCATTACAAGCCTCTGAATTAATGCTTGACTGAAAAAAAAAACCCACAAAAAGTTACCAAGAGAAGACATCCTTGAAACTCACCAAGAAAGTTTGTCTTTGACTCTTTGACAAAATGAGCAAAAAATTGAAGAGGACTCTAACCCTTGGCAGCTTCTATACAAATAGAGAGCAGACTCTAAATCCTGAGGAAACTAAAAACAGTCTGTCTCCAGGTGAATCCCCAAAGGAGGAGATCATCTGTTCCTCAGCACAGATGAATCTCATAGAAGAAATTAAAAAGGCTCTCACAAGAGAGCTAGAAGAAAAAATGAAAAAAGGAGAGGGAGGCTTGGCAAAAGAGTCTGGAGAAGTCATCCCACTCATTTAAAGACAGAGTGGATAAAGAAATCAAATCCTTGAAAAATAGGATTAGCGAACTAGAAACAGAAAATAGCTCTCTAAAAAACAAAATTGGCGAAATGGAAAAAAATTCCATACAACAAAAGAACTCAATTGGACAATTAGAAAAATATTTTTAAAAAGTGAGTGAAGAAAATACTTCATTGAAAATCAGAATTGAACAAATGGAATTGAATGACTAGAGGAGACAAAAAGAATCAGTCAAGCAAATCCAAAAAAATCAAACAATGGAAAAGAATGTGAAATACCTTCTGGGGAAAACAACAGACCTGGAAAACAGATCCAGGAGAGACAATCTGAGATCACTGGACTCCCAGAAAAGCATGATGAAAAAAAGAGCCTGGACACTATTTTCCAGGAAATTATCAAAGAGAACTGCCCAGAAGTCATAGAAACAGAGGATAAAATAGACACTGAAAGAATTCATCGGTCACCCACTGAAAGGGATCCTAAAATCAAAATACCAAGGAATATAGTGGCCAAATGCCAGAACCCTCAGACAAAGGAAAAAATATTGCAAGCAGGTAGAAAAACCCAATTCAAGTATAGAGGAGCCACAATAAGGATCACCCAGAATCTAGCAGCATCCACATTAAAGGATCGAAGGGCCTGGAATGTGATATTCTGAAAGGCTATGGAACTTGGTATGCAACCAAAAATAACTTACCCAGCTAGAATGAGCATCTTTTTCCAGGGAAGAAGATGGACATTCAATGAAGTAAGCGAATTTCACCTATTTTTGATGAAAAAGCCAGAACTTTATGCCAATAAATTCGACAACTTAAATGAAATAGAATACCTCCAAAAATATAGCTTGCCCAAACTAACAGAGGAAGAAGTGAATATCCTAAACAGTCCCATCTCAGAAAAAGAAATAGAACAAACTATCAATCAACTCCCTAAGAAAAAATCCCCAGGACCAGATGGATTTATATGTGAATTCTATCAAACATTTAAAGAACAATTAACTCCAATGCTAAATAAACTATTTGAAAAAAATAGGGATTGAAAGAGTCCTACCAAACTCCTTTTATGACACAGACATGATACTGATACCTAAACTAGGTAGGCTGAAAACAGAGAAAGAAAATTATAGACCAATCTCCCTAATGAATATTGATGCTAAAATTTTAAATAAAGTATTAGCAAAACGATTACAGAAAATCATCCCCAGGATAATACACTATGACCAAGTAGAATTTATATCAGGAATGCAGGGCTGGGTCAATATTAGGAAAACTATTAGCATAATTGACTATATCAATAGCCAAACAAACAAAAAACATATGATCATCTCAATAGATGCAGAAAAAGCATTTGATAAAATCCAACATCCATTCCTAATAAAAACATTTGAGAGCATAGGAATAAATAGACTTTTCCTTAAAACAGTCAGGAGCATACATTTAAAACCATCAGTAAGCATCATATGCAATGGGGAAAAACTGGAATCTTTCCCAGTAAGATCTGGAGTGAAGCAAGGTTGCCCACTATCACCATTATTATTTAATATCGTATTAGAAACACTAGCCTCGGCAATAAGAGTCGAGAAAGAGATTAAAGGAATTAGAGTAGGCAATGAGGAAACCAAACTATCACTCTTTGCAGATGATATGATGGTATACCTAGAGAACCCCAGAGATTCTACTAAAAAGCTATTAGAAATAATTCATAATTTTAGCAAAGTAGCTGGATACAAAATAAATCCCCATAAATCCTCAGCATTTTTATACATCACCAACAAAACCCAACAACAAGAGATACAAAGAGAAATTCCATTCAGAATAACTGTTGATAGCATAAAATATTTGGGAATCTATCTACCAAAGGAAAGTCAGGAATTATATGAGCAAAATTACAAAAAAGTCTCCACACAAATAAAGTCAGACTTAAATAACTGGAAAAATATTAAGTGCTCTTGGATAGGCCAAGCGAATATAATAAAGATGACAATACTCCCCAAACTAATCTATTTATTTAGTGCTATACCAATCGGACTTCCAAGAAAATATTTTAATGATCTAGAAAAAATAACAACAAAATTCATATGGAATAATAAAAAGTCAAGAATCTCAAGGGAATTAATGAAAAAAAAAATCAAATGAAGGTGGCCTAGTTGTACCTGATCTAAAATTATATTATAAAGCAGCAGTCACCAAAACCATTTGGTATTGGCTAAGAAATAGATTAGTTGATCAGTGGAAAAGGATAGGTTCACAAGACAGAATAGTCAACTATAGCAATCTGTGTTTGACAAACCCAAAGATCCTAACTTTTGGGATAAGAATTCATTATTTGATAAAAACTGCTGGAATAACTGGAAATTAGTATGGCAGAAATTAGGCATGGACCTACATTTAACACCATATGCCAAGATAAGATCAAAATGGGTCTATGACCTAGGCATAAAGAATGAGATTATAAATAAATTAGAGGAACATAGGATAGTTTATCTATCAGACTTGTGGAGAAGAAAGAAATTTGTGACCAGAGATGAACTAGAGACCATTACTGATCACAAAATAGAAAATTTTGATTATATCAAATTAAAAAGCCTTTGTACAAACAGAACGAATGCAAACAAGATTAGAAGGGAAGGAACAAACTGGGAAAACATCTTTACAGTTAAAGGTTCTGATAAAGGCCTCATCTCCAAAATATATAGAGAACTGACTCTAATTTATAAGAAATCAAGCCATTCTCCAATTGATAAATGGTCAAAGCATATGAACAGACAATTTTCAGATGATGAAATTGAAACTATTACCACTCATATGAAAGAGTGTTCCAAATCACTATTGATCAGAGAAATGCAAATTAAGACAACTCTGAGATACCACTACACACCTGTCAGATTGGCTAAGATGACAGGAAAAAATAATGATGAATGTTGGAGGGGATGCGGGAAAACTGGGACACTGATGCATTGTTGGTGGAGTTGTGAACGAATCCAACCATTCTGGAGAGCAATCTGGAATTATGCCCAAAAAGTTATCAAACTGTGCATACCCTTTGATCCAGCAGTGCTACTACTGGGCTTATACCCCAAAGAGATACTAAAGAAGGGAAAGGGACCTGTATGTGCCAAAATGTTTGTGGCAGCCCTGTTTGTAGTGGCTAGAAAGTGGAAAATGAATGGATGTCCATCAATTGTAGAATGGCTGGGTAAATTGTGGTATTTCCCTGTTTCATATTTTGCCTTCAAACAGTTCTTACATTTCTGTTCTCCCCTGCTGCACTCATGTACTTTATTACCCATCTTAAATCTCACACTCTGTGTCCAATTATTTCTCTATTATTCTCTATTGAATACCATGTAATTATACCTTTTTTCTGTGTTCTAAAATATCTAGGACACTGTAGGTGCTCACTAACTGCTGTATAGAATGATAGTTTTGGCTAAACTTTCTCTGTTATAATTTTTTTCTTTCTTTTAAATTTAGCTCTTGGCAAAGCTAATGATGATGAAAAACACTGTATGAACAAACTAGCTGATGAAGACCATACCACAATCAAAGGAAGCGGTCAGGACAAATAAATTCCTAATGACAAGATTTTAGGGACATATATGGAAGAGCAAAGCCCTCCTGTTTAAGGCCAATGATAACATCTGACATTTATATAGTGTTAGAAGTTTGCAAAATGATTTTTTAAAATATTCATCATCTCATTTTTACCTTAAAATAGCCTGTGAGAAGGGAACTATAGACATTAGTTACCTCAGTTTACAAATAGGGAACTAATGTGCACTGAAGTTAAGTGCCTTGTATATGGTCACAAGGTTAAATGTCAATCAATTAATAATCACTTATTTAGTTATTCTTACTAGGTACAACTGATATAAAGGAAGATCCTTGCCTTTATTTTATTGGAGGATAGAGAGGAGAATTAAAAGGAAGTATCAAAGGTGGTAATTAAGTGGAAGTCTTCTATACTCTAATTCCAGCCTGTTCTCTACTATGCCATGTTGCCTATGCATCATCAATAAACGAAAATAAAAATAAAATAATTTGTTACAACTCTTGCCAAAAACCTTGAATTTCAACTATAGCATGGAAATTGGGAAACTATAGATAAAAGGATTGAAGAAGTACATGAAGGCAAAAGGCACCTAAGAGATTTCATTGACTCTTCCTATGTAATATCAGCATAGTAGCTAAAAGCTTTTATTCTGCCTGGAGATAGTAAACTAATATTAGCTTTAAATCTTTTTGAGAACTCAGGGCTATTTTAACATACCATTAGTTGCTGAAACACTAATATAAGCTTCCAACCTAGTATTAGAATGATTGACTTGTATAAGGGGTCCATTAATGTACTAGCTGCTTGATTTTCACATAGTTTATTAATGTATTTCATCTTGAAGTGAATCAGTGCCAGGATGAGAAACATTTTGAAATTTATGCCATATTAATTTAACCAAGTATAGAAAAGTTTCTTTATCATCAGAACAGTACCTTCCAGAACACTGATGAAAAAAACATTAGGGAGTTGTTTCCTATAGAGACATGTTTGTTCCTTCCATTTGTGAGTGCTTATTCTCCATAGTCAGATACGGATATAGTTCTTTCTTTATAACAGAACATAACAAATGGTCTACAAAAGAAGCTGATTGGCATGGCTTTGCATCAAGAACAGAGCTACCATATGCTTATTTAAAATTTACAAAATTATTTAATCATAGCCTCCTTTCTCTTGTAGTGATGATTTTTCAAATATGTCTGTCTGTTTTTTAACCTGAAAAAATAAATGTATTTATAAAGTCAACAAATGCTTACTGACTATCTACAAAATGTAAAGTTCCCTACTAATTTGTAAAGATCTGGACAGAGGAATAAAATACTCTCAAACATCTAGAGCTCAGAGGGTAAGATTCATGAAAGATAGTAGATTAGGCATTGGATTTAGAATTAGGAATACCAGAGATTGAATGCCACTTCAAATATTAGTTAATTGTATGGCTGAGCAACCTATATATCTAATCTGTTTATATCTCAGTTTCCTCATCTATAAAATGAGGAGTTGGCCCTTATCTTCAAGATCCCTTTCAGAACTAAATTTACAGTTCTATAAGGCATACATTACACATATAACTGTAATAAAACTATAATAAGAAAAACAAGTAAATGGACCAAATTTTTATTTAGTAGAGAGACAAATACACTATTCATTTTACTTGTCAATTGCAATCAGCTAACAGTAATATACTCCACTCCCAACCTCCAACTTAGTGGGTCATGTTGCAAGAATTCGTAATTATTTTTTTAACTCACTACACATTTATTTACCAGTGGAAGAAAGACCAACACATACTAGCATGATTCTAAATATTTAGAATGTAATTAATTTACAATGAGATTAATGATATTGTTGAAATAATAATAATTTAACAAAAGTAGTCAACAATAGAATTGAGTAATAAAGAATTTGTTTTTAAATCCAAGTACTTGGGAAAAACAAGTATAATCAAGGAAGCTGGTGAAGAATTCTATGTATATTCAAGGGGGGATTTCTGGGAAATAAAGATTGTAGTGCTAGTTTTTGTTTAATTCAATCACTATGACTTATCTTTTTCCTGAAGCAGATATATTCAAACTACTCATAAAAAAGAAAACCGATTTAGAGTAGTTTTTCCTCACAAATGGAATGAAAAGAAAGGAAAGCTTGGAAGGAGGTAAGAAAGAAGAATACTATTTTTATCTGAGATAAGAGGTTAATAATTGAAATGAAAGTGGATATTGGAGAAAAAGTTAAGAGAAACCCATCTATCTATTTATCTATCTATCTAAGTAAAAAGGAGTGTGATGTAATAGAAAACATGCAAAATTGCACAGGAATCAATGAATCCTGAGTTCACATTCCAGTCCCAACAATTAATGATTGTGTAATCCTACATAACTCAGTCTTCTCTCATATTACACAGCAGTAAAATGAGGATAATAATGCTTGAACTTGCTTTGTAAACCTTAGTGTACCATATAAATCTTGAAGTGATGCAGATATTACATATTGTTTGTAGCAGGATTAACTGAGTTTCAAGGGATGCAAGACAGAAGAAAATTAAAAAAAAAAAAACAGGATTTACGAGGAGAGAGAAGTGAAGACTTCTAATTTGATGACTAATAACAAATAACAGTAGATGTCATTTTTATAAAGTTTATTTTTGGGGCACCATGCTTAATATATTACAATTATTATATCATTTGATCCTTATAACAATGAGAGAGAGGGGAGCTATCCCCATTTTAAAGATGAGCAAACTGAGGCAAAAAGAAGTTTAAGTAGCTGGCCCATGGTCACACAGTTAATAAATGGTTGATATGATGTTTAAACTCAGATCTTCCATATCATTCAATACATTATACCATGTACCAGTGAGTAAGTAGCAAAAAAAGAGAACAGACCATATTCTATTCTATGTCATGCATCAGTAAGAGCACTAAAACTTCTGGAGCTATTGTTTTTCTCTGACATTGCTAGGAAAGGAATGGGAATGTCAGACTGCTGCAGCCATGCAGGTATGCATTATACTATGCTATTCTCTCCCACCACCCTACTTCTTCTGTTTAACTGGCATTCTAAGTTTTCATTTCAAACTCCTGCCCCTAAGTATTTCTGTGGCATTATGCACCTACTCATGTTCTCCATAGTCAAATAGACTATCTCTGTCTGCAAAGACTCATGAGAAACCAAATGAATTCCTTACAGAAAGAGATAGAAGGAAAAATAGAAAATAGCTAATTCACAAAACTGGATAATCTATAAAACTCAATAATCAGCCCTTGACTGAGTAAGGTTTGGCTGTATTTGAGGGGGGAAAACTTTTAAATAGCTTTGCTTTCTTTCCATACAATGCAGGTGTGCCTTATAACTTCATTTTATAATTAAGCAAATAATTACACCAAAGTTGTAATTAATCTAAAGTTACATTGTTGTCACTGCACCACACAAAATTTCTTCCCTGGAAGATACTCCTGTTAGATGGCTCTCTCCTCTGATTGCAGTTACTCAGGGCACTTCAATTTTAAGCAAAATACACAGTCTAGGTATGTTCTCTTCTTCCTCTTAGGCTCACACCTGACTGTCCAAATTTATTTTGTTACAATTTCCATAAAAGGGTAATCTGACTACCTCTGTACCACTACCTCTTCACTTTTCATCATTTTCTTATATGTCATTTCCCCACATTAGGATATTAGCTTCCTTGAAGACAAATTTTTTTTTTCTTTTGATTTGTATTTCTACCCCTTAGTACATGTCTGACACAGAGTGAATCCTTGATCTGGTATTATAATTATACAGGGAAAGAGAAAGGGGTTATGCTTGTGATTTCAGTGAGGAAAGTAAGAAAATCAAATTTATTGAGTCCATTTTATAATTGACTCTATTCTGTATCATCCCTACTATGCTGTAAAATTGTTTAACCCTTTTTTTTTTTTTTTTTTGGTGTCTGAGTTAAGTTCAGAAGTTCAGCTTTCCTCTCTGAGCTAAGCTGTCCCATAAATCACCTTAATTCAAAGAAACATATTGTCTCTACACCTTTTGCTGCCCATGTTCAATTAAAAAAGATCTGTTATCTAACAAGTCTTGCAAGATGCAGGTGGGTGCCAGGAAGTTTGTTTTATTTGCAATGTTGGCTGTCTTTCAAGAAAATCTGGATTGTTGTTGCTATGACTAATTAATCATGCAGGTGGACATCACCAATGAGCTTTCTATAGCAACAAGATGGAAGGAAGTGTTGCTAGTCCTGCATTCCTGACTTCCATCTAATAATATAATTTATTATATTTCAAACTTTGTAACTGATTATATTGTTTCAAGCTTTTTCTTCTTGTTCTTCTCTTGGACTTATCAAAATTATGTGAAGACTAGTAAGACCTCCCTTTAGCTCTTTTGATGACTGAGACACAGTGGAGAGACCCTTTTATTGATAATTGCTTGTTTGGGCCTTGATTCAGATTGAATATAAATAGCTATCATTTCTGCTTGGTCAGAAACCCTGAGGATTTTTTTCTCCCAGATCCATTTATTTATTTAGATTTTTGGACTAGGTGATTCTTTCTTCAATTGCCATCTACCCTTAATCACTGAATGGGTGAGACTTCAGTCAAACTGAGAGCAGTTGAAAACCTTAGCTTAAAAATGCCAAGATCTCCCACTTCATCCAGAGCCATCTCCAGTTGTTTTGTTCAATATCTTGTCACTGGAATAGATGGCTCTGGAGGGGAAAATGAGGGAGATAGCCTCACCCATCCCTCCTTCACTTAAATCCAATTCACTTGCATGTCAGGGCATCATCTCCCTGATGTTCTGATCCTCTTTAAGAACAAGGGGCAAATATCAGCAACAAGAATAATAATAGCTAGACTTATCAATAAATTAAATGTGCTTGGAACTTCATACATCAATTTACTTTATTTTGATTATATCAAAAGGAACTCCCAAAAGAGGAAACTCCTTTGACCAATGCATATCAACACCTTCTCTGCAATTTATATTTTTAGAGAATTGCCTAGAATGCCCAGAAGTTAAGCAACCCACCCTCCAAGTTATCCTAGTAGTGAAGCTCTTTCTCTTATGCTTTTTTTCATGATGACTCATTATGTAGCTAGAATGAAGATATGTAGTGACTGAGTGACTTTAGCTTTTAGTGCCAACATTCAGCCAAGAAAAGTACATGGAGGCTGTCAAACTCAAACTACATTACCATTAATTAATGTAGATATGTGGATGTGTTACCTATTTCCCATCCATAAATCCTTTGTCATTTTCCAGGAAACACAATACTGAGCCTTTAAAGATGCTTTTAGATATGTATCCTACCCATGTTAGCAAGTCATTGCCTCCTGATCCATCACAGTTCATTTCCCTGTTTCATATTTTGCCTTCAAACAGTTCTTACATTTCTGTTCTCCCCTGCTGCACTCATGTACTTTATTACCCATCTTAAATCTCACACTCTGTGTCCAATTATTTCTCTATTATTCTCTATTGAATACCATGTAATTATACCTTTTTTCTGTGTTCTAAAATATCTAGGACACTGTAGGTGCTCACTAACTGCTGTATAGAATGATAGTTTTGGCTAAACTTTCTCTGTTATAATTTTTTTCTTTCTTTTAAATTTAGCTCTTGGCAAAGCTAATGATGATGAAAAACACTGTATGAACAAACTAGCTGATGAAGACCATACCACAATCAAAGGAAGCGGTCAGGACAAATAAATTCCTAATGACAAGATTTTAGGGACATATATGGAAGAGCAAAGCCCTCCTGTTTAAGGCCAATGGTAACATCTGACATTTATATAGTGTTAGAAGTTTGCAAAATGATTTTTTTAAATATTCATAATCTCATTTTTACCTTAAAATAGCCTGTGAGAAGGGAACTATAGACATTAGTTACCTCAGTTTACAAATAGGGAACTAATGTGCACTGAAGTTAAGTGCCTTGTATATGGTCACAAGGTTAAATGTCAATCAATTAATAATCACTTATTTAGTTATTCTTACTAGGTACAACTGATATAAAGGAAGATCCTTGCCTTTATTTTATTGGAGGATAGAGAGGAGAATTAAAAGGAAGTATCAAAGGTGGTAATTAAGTGGAAGTCTTCTATACTCTAATTCCAGCCTGTTCTCTACTATGCCATGTTGCCTATGCATCATCAATAAACGAAAATAAAAATAAAAATAATTTGTTACAACTCTTGCCAAAAACCTTGAATTTCAACTATAGCATGGAAATTGGGAAACTATAGATAAAAGGATTGAAGAAGTACATGAAGGCAAAAGGCACCTAAGAGATTTCATTGACTCTTCCTATGTAATATCAGCATAGTAGCTAAAAGCTTTTATTCTGCCTGGAGATAGTAAACTAATATTAGCTTTAAGTCTTTTTGAGAACTCAGGGCTATTTTAACATACCATTAGTTGCTGAAACACTAATATAAGCTTCCAACCTAGTATTAGAATGATTGACTTGTATAAGGGGTCCATTAATGTACTAGCTGCTTGATTTTCACATAGTTTATTAATGTATTTCATCTTGAAGTGAATCAGTGCCAGGATGAGAAACATTTTGAAATTTATGCCATATTAATTTAACCAAGTATAGAAAAGTTTCTTTATCATCAGAACAGTACCTTCCAGAACACTGATGAAAAAAACATTAGGGAGTTGTTTCCTATAGAGACATGTTTGTTCCTTCCATTTGTGAGTGCTTATTCTCCATAGTCAGATACGGATATAGTTCTTTCTTTATAACAGAACATAATAAATGGTCTACAAAAGAAGCTGATTGGCATGGCTTTGCATCAAGAACAGAGCTACCATATGCTTATTTAAAATTTACAAAATTATTTAATCATAGCCTCCTTTCTCTTGTAGTGATGATTTTGCAAATATGTCTGTCTGTTTTTTAACCTGAAAAAATAAATGTATTTATAAAGTCAACAAATGCTTACTGACTATCTACAAAATGTAAAGTTCCCTACTAATTTGTAAAGATCTGGACAGAGGAATAAAATACTCTCAAAAATCTAGAGCTCAGAGGGTAAGATTCATGAAAGATAGTAGATTAGGCATTGGATTTAGAATTAGGAATACCAGAGATTGAATGCCACTTCAAATATTAGTTAATTGTATGGCTGAGCAACCTATATATCTAATCTGTTTATATCTCAGTTTCCTCATCTATAAAATGAGGAGTTGGCCCTTATCTTCAAGATCCCTTTCAGAACTAAATTTACAGTTCTATAAGGCATACATTACACATATAACTGTAATAAAACTATAATAAGAAAAACAAGTAAATGGACCAAATTTTTATTTAGTAGAGAGACAAATACACTATTCATTTTACTTGTCAATTGCAATCAGCTAACAGTAATATACTCCACTCCCAACCTCCAACTTAGTGGGTCATGTTGCAAGAATTCGTAATTATTTTTTTTGGAACTCACTACACATTTATTTACCAGTGGAAGAAAGACCAACACATACTAGCATGATTCTAAATATTTAGAATGTAATTAATTTACAATGAGATTAATGATATTGTTGAAATAATAATAATTTAACAAAAGTAGTCAACAATAGAATTGAGTAATAAAGAATTTGTTTTTAAATCCAAGTACTTGGGAAAAACAAGTATAATCAAGGAAGCTGGTGAAGAATTCTATGTATATTCAAGGGGGGGATTTCTGGGAAATAAAGATTGTAGTGCTAGTTTTTGTTTAATTCAATCACTATGACTTATCTTTTTCCTGAAGCAGATATATTCAAACTACTCATAAAAAAGAAAACCGATTTAGAGTAGTTTTTCCTCACAAATGGAATGAAAAGAAAGGAAAAGCTTGGAAGGAGGTAAGAAAGAAGAATACTATTTTTATCTGAGATAAGAGGTTAATAATTGAAATGAAAGTGGATGTTGGAGAAAAAGTTAAGAGAAACCCATCTATCTATTTATCTATCTATCTAAGTAAAAAGGAGTGTGATGTAATAGAAAACATGCAAAATTGCACAGGAATCAATGAATCCTGAGTTCACATTCCAGTCCCAACAATTAATGATTGTGTAATCCTACATAACTCAGTCTTCTCTCATATTACACAGCAGTAAAATGAGGATAATAATGCTTGAACTTGCTTTGTAAACCTTAGTGTACCATATAAATCTTGAAGTGATGCAGATATTACATATTGTTTGTAGCAGGATTAACTGAGTTTCAAGGGATGCAAGACAGAAGAAAATTAAAAAAAAAAAAAACAGGATTTACGAGGAGAGAGAAGTGAAGACTTCTAATTTGATGACTAATAACAAATAACAGTAGATGTCATTTTTATAAAGTTTATTTTTGGGGCACCATGCTTAATATATTACAATTATTATATCATTTGATCCTTATAACAATGAGAGAGAGGGGAGCTATCCCCATTTTAAAGATGAGCAAACTGAGGCAAAAAGAAGTTTAAGTAGCTGGCCCATGGTCACACAGTTAATAAATGGTTGATATGATGTTTAAACTCAGATCTTCCATATCATTCAATACATTATACCATGTACCAGTGAGTAAGTAGCAAAAAAAGAGAAGAAATTCTGCATTTTTAGAACTGTATATCAGGTATAAATAAAGCCCTCCCATAAAGAATAAGTCCAATTCTAGTAAAAATAGAGCAATTGACAAAGTCATGATTTGCCTTGATGCCAATTTCACCACACAATGAAGAAACCAGAGAAACCATTCCCCTGTTTGGATCTTGACTAATAAAGTGAAAGTAAATAATGAGAATTTCAAATAAAGATGACCACATCTTTTTTAAGATTGTAATCGTCAATAAAAGTCTTATGAAGTCTTAATCTAATATGTACCATGTAGTTTTAGGAAAATAGATATAAAGAAATTTACAAAAAATACTATTGTTATCCTATGATCAACACCATAGAATAGAAAATGCCTCAAGATGAGTTCTTTTAAAAAATTGTACTTCAGTGGCCTAGCTGTACCAGATCTAAAACTATATTATAAAGCAGTGATTACCAAAACCATTTGGTATTGGCTAAGAAATAGACTAGTTGATCAGTGGAATAGGTTAAATTCAAAGGATAAAATAGTCAATAACTTTAATAATCTAGTGTTTGACAAACCCCAAGACCCTAGTTTTTGGGATAAGAATTCACTGTTTGACAAACCTGCTGGGAAAATTATAAATTAGTATGGCAGAAACTAGGCATCGACTCACACTTAACATTGTACACCAAGATAAGGTTAAAATAGGTTCATGATCTAGGCATAAAGAATGAGATTATAAATAAATTAGAAGAACATAGGCTAGTTTACCTCTCAGACCTGTGGAGGAGGAAGGAATTTGTGACCAAAGATGAACTAGAGATCATTATTGATCACAAAATAGAAAATGCTGATTATATCAAGTTGAAAAGCTTTTGTACAAACAAAATTAATGCAGATAAAATTAGAAGAGAAATAATAAACTGCGAAAACATTTTTAGAGTCAAAAGTTCTGATAAAGGCCTCATTTCCAAAATATATAGAGAATTGATTCTAATTTATAAGAAATCAAGCCATTCTTCAATTGATAAATGGTCAAAGGATATGAAGAGACAATTTTCAGATGAAACAATTGAAACTATATCTAGTCATATGAAAAGGTGCTCTAAATCACTATTGATCAGAGAAATGCTAATTAAAACAACTGAAATACCACTACATACCTGTCAGATTGGCTAAAATGACATGGAAAGATAATGCGGAATGTTGGAGGGGATGTGGGAAAACAGGGACACTAATACACTGTTGGTGGAATTGTGAATACATCCAGCCATTCTGTAGAGCAATTTGGAACTATGCTCAAAAAGTTATCAAACTGTGCATACCCTTTGATCCAGCAATGTTTCTACTGGGCTTATACCCCAAAGAGATACTAAAGAAGGGAAAGGGACCTGTATGTGCCAAAATGTTTGTGGCAGCCCTCTTTGTAGTCAAGTTAGAAACTGGAAACTGAGTGGGTGCCCATCAATTGGAGAATGGCTGGGTAAATTGTGGTATATGAATGTTATGAATATTATTGTTCTGTAAGAAATGACCAACAGAATGATTTCAGAAAGGTCTGGAGAGACTTAGATGAACTGATGCTGAATGAAAAGAGCAGGGCCAGGAGATCATTATATATTTCAACAACAATACCATATGATGATCAATTCTGATGGATATGACTCTCTTCAACAATGAGAAGAACCAAATTAGTTCCATTTGTTCAATAATGAATGGGACCAGATACACCCAGCAAAAGAACTCTGGGAAATGAGTGTAAACCACTACACAGCATTTCCAACCCCTTTGTTTTTGTGTGCTTGCATTTTTGATTTCCTTCACAGGTTAATGATACATTATTTCAAAGTCCTATTCTTTTTGTGCCACAAAATAACTGTATGAATATGTATACATATATTGTATTTAACATATTTAACATGTATTGGCCCATCTTAGGGAGAGGGTAGGGGAAAGGATGGGAAAATTGGAACAAAAGGTTTTGCAACTGTCAATGCTGAAAAATTACCCATCTTGTAAATAAGAAGCTATAATAAAAAATAGCACTTCAAAATAAATGCTTATAGTGATAAAGGGAGTGATGCACCTGAAAAAAAAATTTATGAGAACACATAAGAATTAATCTAGGTTTTCAAAGGAAATATGCAAGTGATGAAAGGAGTGTTATATACAACATTTTAGTATAAAACAGAAGCACAAATCTATAAGGATAGTGTTTTTTATTTAACTTAGGATGTTTTAATATAATTTTATTACCCTTCTTTCCTTTGAGTTTCTTTTAATACTCTGTTTCCTTTGTGTTCCTTTCGTTACATGCCTCAATAACATTAGAGTCAGATTTGAGCAAAGTGATTCTAAGGCAACAAATAATAAATGTTCAAATTTTGTTCATATTTGACTGATTAGTGATAACCATTACTATCTCAAGAATGGGACTACATAATAAATTTTAAAAAAAATTCCCATAGGGAAAGCCAATCTTATTCTTTAGTAGCAATGATAAGCAATTGAATTTAGCTTTCATATTGAACACATGCTTCTTAGAAAAATTGTGCAAAATGACTTTCCTTCTGTCATCATCATTAACAATAGAAGACCTTGAAAGCAAATTTGCTTTTGTCCTAATGGTTATTTGGGTCGAAACATATGACATAATAAGATGCCTCGCTGTTTCTGTTTTGCTTACTAAGGCATTTCAAAAACTTGGGTAATTATTGGGATCAAAGCATCCATAGTGCAGAGATTCCAAATTCATAAACAGAATCAACAACCTATAAGAGGACATGCTAGAACATTAACACGTCTCAAAATTGCAATTTGTCTGAGTTATTATATGATATTCTGGAGAAATATTTTGTTTGCAGAGATCACAATGAAAGCTTTCAGCAGCATTATTCAGCTGTTCAAAATGAAGTTTAATGTTTTTCAACAAATGTTCCAGTTAAAAATGCATAAATTCCAGGGGAAAAAATGAAAGTTAGCCTCTTTGTACACTGCCTTTTGCGGAACTCATCTGAATATTAAGTTCAATTCTAGATGCTAGATTTTTTTTTTTGTTTTACTTTGTCAATATACTTTTTTTATTAAAGCTTTTTATTTAAAAAAAAAAAACATATGCATGGGTAACTTTTCCAACATTAAGCCTTGCAAAACCTTTTGTTCCAAATTTTTCCCTCCTTCTCCCCATCCTCTCCCCTAGCTAGCAGGTAGTCCAATATATGTTAAAATGCATGCTAATCCAATATATGTATACATGTTTATATAGTTATCTTGCTGCACAAGAAAAATCAGATCAAGAAGGAAGAAAAAGAAAAACTGAGAAAGAAAAAATGCAAGCAAATAACAGAGATAGTGAGAATACTATATTGTGTTCTACACTCTGTTCCCATGGTTCTCTCTCTGGGTGTAGATGGCTTTCTTCATTACTGAGCAAGTGGAACTGGTTTGAATCCAGATGGTAGATTTTTAAAGTGCATTGATAAGTTAGAAAGTTCACAGATGAGGAAAATCAGTATAATCAAAGGTCTTCTGTCATTGTGAGATAAAAAACAACCGAAGGAACTGAGGATGGTTAGCTTGAAGAAAAGACATAAGCAAGATGTGATAATCTTTTCCAAGTATCTGAATAGCTATTATGCATTTTTTTTGGTCTGGCAGAATCTAAAAGGCGGAACCAGGTATAAAGAATAGAAAATGCAGTGAGACAGATTTAAGCTTGATGTCAGAGAAAAAAAAAAAAAAAAAGACTTCCTTAACAATCAGAGCTGCAAAAAAGTATAATGGGCTGTGTCAGGAAGCTTCTTCATGGTTCTTCCTCTCTGGAGATTGTCAAGCAGAGGCTATGAAAGGTACTAAGAATTAGATTGGATTAGATGGCCACTGACATTCCTTCTAATTCTCAAGATTATCTCCAAAAAGCATGATTCTGTGAGGTAGCATGCATATATTAGCCCCACCAACTTACTAGTTGTGTGATCTTGCACATATCATTTAACCTCTCTGAACTACAGTTTCCTCAGCTATTAAATATAAATAATATTGGTACCACATAGTTCAAATAGCAAAGATAACATGCAAATCACTTAATAAATACAAAATGCCACACAATTATTAAGTATTACTATTAAACTTTAATTTCATTCAAATAACAAAATTTAGGATATTTGCACCTCACTATTATTATGCCACATTGATATCTACTTATATTGTATATTTTGTAAAATGATACATCCTACCAAATGTACTGCATTCATATAAATATTATACTCATAAAGTTACAAAATATATTACACATCCCATGAGTTATTAACTTCAAGAAAATGCCCCAAAAAGAAGTAATAAAGAATCATAGAATCATTCATTCCTTGGATTCCTTTAAAACAATTATATAATTTGAATATGAATTGTTCATCATTAAATTTCATCATACCTGGATTTATTGTAAGTTAAATATTATTTAATGTCTGAAACATTTCATGTAGTTAAGAAGTAGGTGTTCTATGATATATAAGTACAATATTTTCATATGTAGAAAATAGAGCAGATAAGCTCTGTCTAAAAGTTATTTTATTTCATTTTATTTTATTTAGGACAGTGTTTTTGAAACTTATTTATCTGAGTAGATGCCCATCAATTGGAGAATGGCTGAATAAATTGTGGTATATGAATATTATGGAATATTATTGTTCAGTAAGAAATGACCAACAAGATGATTTCAGAAAAACCTGGAGAGACTTACACGAACTGATGCCGAATGAAATGAGCAGGGCCAGAAGATCATTATATACTTCAACAACAATACTATATGATGACTAATTCTGATGCACCTGATGCATCCTCAGCAATGAGATGAACCAAACTAGTTCCAATGGAGCAATAATGAACTGAACCAGCTATGCCCAGTGAAAGACCTCTGGAAGATGACTAAGAACCATTACATTGAATTCCCAGTCCCTATATTTTTGCCTGCCAGCATTTTGGATTTCCTTCACAGGCTAATTGTACAATATTTCAGAATCTGATTCTTTTTGTACAGCAAAATAACAGTTTGATCATGTATATTTATTGCTTATCTAATTTATATTTTAATATATTTAACATCTAGTTGTAATGGGCTGAGGCTCGAGTTGATGCACTGAGATCCCAAGCACGTGAGGCTAAATAGTAATTGGACTATACTCTGTTAACATATATACTTGGAGAAAAAATGGCCCCTGCCCACTCTTAGTGCAAGTCCTGATGTGTTGTATAGGAAATGACGTTTTTGATGGGTGGAAGCAAGGAAGTGGAAAGGGAAGCCAAAGGAAAGACTGTTGGCTGGCGTCTTGACACAGCTGCTTACATTGCTATCGTGATGGCCCTTCATCTCCAATCTCCCTCTGCTAGCTGGCTTCCTGTCACAGCTGCCCATATTGCTATCACAATCCTTTTTCACCTCTTCATTTCAATAAAGATTGAAGATTTTCCCCTTAACCTGAATTCCTGACTCTGGCTGATTTTAAATACATGGTCATCACATTTGGTGCCCAAGTGTGGGAACCAAGGACCCTACTTTCACTGAAGAAGTCTCCAGTGATCAGGAACTTAGGTGAGTATTGTAATAGACAAACAGGGAACTTATTTTCTTAAATACTAAACTAGTAACCTTTTTGGCTGAAATGGAACAGATGCTAGCAAAAGATTCTCCATCCACCCCCACCCCGCCAAACTCCCCACCCCTACCCAGGAGTTGTTCTACAGAAAGCATGCTTAAGCTGATAGAAGATCAAGGACTACTTATAACTTGGGAACAGACAGCTAGATTTCTGGGTACATTAAAACACACTTCCCCTTGGTTCTTAGAAAAAGACCAAATCTCTCAGATAACTGGACATTAATTGGGCAACAGTTCTCCACATAATAGAACAAAAAGGGTCCTCATTTAATTTCCATCAAGGCATTCTATTTATACAATATAATACAGTTGGTCTTAAGAAATGGGATAAGTTATAGAAGAAAGGGAAAAAAAAACTCTAGGAATAGCCAAATGGGGAAGCCTGAGATAAAGGAGGAAGACAATGAACAGATTAATGAACATACCCCCACAGGGCATGGAGACTTAAGTGATGCTCAAGGGTGTGGTGAATCTGAGGCAGCTTCAGCCCCACCTAAGCAATAGGTAATTGACTCTCTTCCAACAACTCCACTCTCCAGGATGGAGGGAGGAGGGCTAGTGTGGGGGAAGGGGGGGTGACAACACCAGCACCTCCCCACAAGCATCCAGCCACTCCTATATCTAGATTGCAAAAGGGACTAATTAAGGCCAAAGCAGAAGGTAGAGATGTATCAGAATTTCAACACCACATTTTTCCTGTAATTCAATAGTTTAATTCTTCAGGTCAAGAAAGTAGAAAATATGCTTCTTTTGATACAGAAATCCTCAAAGATTTGAAAAAGGCTTGCACTCTTTATGGGGCTACATCAGCTTATGTTAAGATGTTATTACAGAATTTGGCTTTTGAAATCTTGACCCCTAATGACTGGAAATCTATAGCAAGGATATGCCTAGAACCTGGACAAAACTACTTGTGGCTTTCTGAATATAGTGAGCTCTGTAGGATACAAGCCCAACAAAATAGTCAAAGTGGAGTTCATGCTGCAATCACCTGTGACCTACTAACAGGTATAGGTCCCTATGCAGATGTCACAGTACTGATTAATTATTCCATAGCAACATATGAACAAATTGCTGCTAATGCTATCACAGCGTGGGCTTCTCTCCACAATAAAGATGACAAGGGTGGAGCCTTCACAAAAATAATACAAGGGCCAAATGAACCCTTTGCTGATTTTGTGGGATGTTTGCAGAAAGCTATCACAAGAACAAATGGGGAAAATGCAGTAACAGACATTTTGATAAGGCAACTTGCTAAGGAAAAATGCTAATGAAGTTTGCAGAAGAATTATACTAGGACTGCACAAGGATGCTCCTTTAGAGGAGATCATACGGCACTGTGTCACAGTGGGCACAAATGCTTATTATACCCAAACTATGTTGAATATAGAAAGACAGGGTCCTTCTTGGCAAAGGAATTCTAGAGAAACTCATAGATGCTTTCAGTATGGAAAAGTTGGACATTTGAGAGCTCATTGTAGATATGGAGATAGAATGAGAAGACAGGATGAGAGAATAAAACCCAAAACCCCATGTCCAAAATGTAACTGAAGATTTCACTGGGCCTCTGAATGTAGATTGACCCAGAGAAATGAGAGGCAGGGACCAGCTCCAAAGTATCAATCAAAAGACAGGTGGGGTATGATAGCAACTGAGGTTACACCCAGAGAGTCTTTAGAAATTCAGGACTTTAATGTCATCAACCAACAGAAAAGCAATCAGGATTGCAGTTGGGGAGATTACAGGCCTTTTAACACAACAGGGCAGTGTCCAATGCAAACAACTCCATTATCTTTAGATCATCACCAGGTGATGTGAAGAGATCCAGAAAGTGGTAAATAGAAGGGAATTAGATAGGTTAACTGCTTGGGGAAGAGGGTTTGCTTGTATTTTTACAGGTGAAGAAGGAATCAGATGGGTGCCAATAAGCTGTATTCACCTTGTCCACTGCAGAGAGACGGAGCAGACCCTTGAAACGAAGAAGAAGACCCAAGAAATACCGGGTGGTTCTGTTGCTTATCGTGCTCACCATTGAAAGAGTGTGGCAGTTATGGCGTTTGACTCATGGACATAGAAAATTGTTGGACTTCAAAACCCTCAGGGATCATTGGATTCCCTGATATGTGAAGCAATGGACAATAGATTGGTTTTGGACTATCTCTTGGCTGCCGAAGAAGGTATGTGTGTGACTGCTGTTTACATACTCTCCTTCCAGGACTTCTGGCAATCTTTTACAACACCATGTTGATTTATATTGTTTGTTATACTGTTACTTGCATGTACAATTCATGTTTGTTACACCACATCAAGCCTTCACTGACTGTAGGGAGGGTCATCACTAATAGCCTCTGCGTTATTGCTGTGCGTTTGTGTAATACCCCCCATGCTGATGGGTTTGTGCATACCTGTTTCTAATAAGATCCTTCAGCCCAGAAACCCGCTAGCAACCCCCACTTCCCTTTGGTGCTTTTCATCTCCCTTCCTGAGATGTCAGGGAGGGTGTGATTACCTCCTTTTTAGTGCGTTCACCTCCCTTCCTGAGAAGTCAGGGGGGTCGTGATCACCTCCTTTTTGGTGCTTTCACCTCCTTTCCTGAGAAGTCAGGGAGGGTGTGATCACTTCCCCTTGGGGGCTCTGACCTCACTGAGGAGTCAGGGATGGCATGACCACCTGTGCTCTAAAACAAAAAGAAAGTGGGAGATGTAATGGGCTGAGGCTCGAGTTGATGCACTGAGGTCCCAAGCACGTGAGGCTAAATAGTAATTGGACCATACTCTATTAATATATATGCTTGGAGAAAGAATGGCTCCCGCCCATTCTTTGTGGAAGTCCTGATGTGTTGTATAGGAAATGACGTTTTTGGTGGGTAGAGGCAAGGGAGTGGAAAGGGAAGCCGAAGGAGAGACTGCTTGCTGGCATCTTGACACAGCTACTCACATTGCTATCGTGACAGCCTTTCATCTCCAATCCCCCTCTGCTAGCTGGCTTCCTGTTGCAGCTGCCCATATTGCTATCACAATCCTTTTTCACCTCTTCACTTCAATAAAGATTGAAGATTTTCCCCTTAACCTGAATTCCTGACTCTGGCTGATTTTAAATATGCGGTCATCACATCTACTGGTCATCCTGCCATCTAGGGGAGGGGATGGGGGGAAGGAGGTGAAAAATTAGAACAAAAAGCTTGGCAATTGTCAATGCTATAAAATGACCCATACATATAACTTGTAAATAATAAGCTATTTAAAAAAATAAACTTATTTATATTCTAATTTATTTTCTTAAGAAAAAATAACTAAAACACAAGAAAAGTCAATTGTTACATATTTATGAAGTACCCACTCTGTGTCAGCAAGCACTCTCCTAATAAAAAAAGAAAAAAAAAAGACACAATCCCTGCTTTTAAGGAGGTCACAATTTCATGTGAGCAAGCAAATAAGCTGTATGTATAGGACAAATAGGAGTTAATTAAGAAGAGACACTATAATTATATAATTGCCACGTTGGATAAGGATTCTTATAGAAAATGAGATTTCACTGGGGACTTAAAGGAAGCTAGGTAAACCAGTAAGCAGAGATGAGAAGGGAGCATTACAAATATGGAGGAGCTAGAGACATTCCTAAAGCAGAGAAAAGAATTTTGCCAAAGTGACAAAATATTATAGAAGTATTTTTCCTAATGTATTCTAATTCATGAAAAGCTCTAACAGGAAAGCAAGAAGAAAGTTGATGATGATGATGATGGTGATGATGATGATGATAAAGAAGACAAAAACTTAGTTCCTTAGATTTCAAATTACACTTTAGTTTTCCAATTCAGCTGAGACCTAAACATGATATATAGTAGTTTTTCTATGTGATGTAGAAAAAGAGCTACATGTTGTTTTCATGTAGTATAAATTCCTAACATAAGGGCAGCTAGATGGAGAATTGAATAGAATGTTTGGTCTTAAGTAAAGAAGATTTATGTTCTTATGTTCAAATCTGGGCTCAGACACTTACTACTAGCTGTGTGATGCTAGGCATGTCACTTTATGCTATTTGCCTCAGTATCCTAATTTGTAAAATGAGTAAGAAAATGGTAAATTGCTGCAGTATCTTTGCCAAGAAAACCTCAAATTGGATCACAGAGTCAGATAAAATTGAAAAACAAAAACAAAATTGAGTAAACAACAAACATAAAGGAAGGGCCAGTTCCAGATACTATGAATGGAGAGGTTGTTTTTTGCTAAAGGAAAAATCTTCTTAACTGCCAATAAGTTGTTAGAAGTGAAGTAGCAACAAGATCTATTCAAAACTTCCCATTTACTAACTACACCAAGGCATAACACATAATTAGATAAGTGACAAATACCGCTTTAGTAATACTTATGGAATAACCAAGACATTTCTAAGGAGCAAAAATCTTCAATGTAGTTATTTTATTTAATATAACACATTTTAAAGTTATTGGATAATTTTCTCTTTGATTTGATTATTTTAGAATAAAACTTTTATTGCTAATTGTAATAAGAAACTTATTTTACAATGAGTAATTTATAATTATATAAGTAATATAGCTTGTCAGTGTCTGCTATAGCTCTCAAATTTCACTTTCATTCATAGCTTCAGCCTATAGTGTGTAGTTGCTACTTGCACAAGTTTTATTGTTCTGAGAGTAACTATTCCTAATAATAGTTCATAAGTTCTGACCAATGTTGTTTTTGTTAACAATAATCTCAATAGATTCAATTAGTTTTTAGTATATGCCCTATGCCAAAGCAGGTCTCCCTTCCTTATTGATAGAGTTGAAAGCCCTGTCCAGTGTGAGGGATGAGGTGGGGATTGGAGAGGTAAGAGAATTACAGCCTTCACCAGTACTCCCTGGGGATTCCTTTGATAGGCACAGCTTTCCAAACTTCTTGATCTATATCCTGTCCCCTCTGTTCTCTATCGATGCAATTAGTCCTCAGATATAAGTGTTTTATAAATCTTTGACACTATATAAAGGCAAAGTGAGGCTGTTAAAGTTAACTCTTACATATACTGTCAAAAAATATCAAAGGGAAAAAGTCTGTTTCAGTACTAAAAAAGGTCTTTTCTAAGAATTCATTTTCATGGAATGTTAGACTTGAAAGGGAACCATTAATGAACAATCATCTCCTCTACAATTTTACAAATGATCATCAGTCTTCACATGAAAACCTCAAAGAAGGTAAAACACAAAAGTTCTTTAGGGTAGTTTAAATGTTAGTAAATAATTGTACCTAGTTCTTCCAAGCAAAGAAGAAAAAGAAATTTAAACTCATCTTCCATGGAAAAGTACTTCAAATACTTAAGGATAGCTGCTATACCTCTTCTATGTCACTTTTCCCAATCTTTTCTTTTCTAGGCTAACTAGAACTATTTTTCATTTTCTAAATGAGCCAAAGCAAATCACTGATAATATGAATAATTTAAAATGAAATGAATTTTCATCAAATATTTGCTCACTCACTTTAATTTATTCTACCAGATGTTGTTGCAAAAAATTACAATAGTAATCTATCAATTCATGAAGCAAGGAATCTCAGAATTATGATGTTCCTATAGAAATTGTACTCAATATACACTAATTTATCCACACTCTCTTCTTATTTGTCCTGATAATTGAAAATAAACATTTGTTAGATGACATTTTGGTATGCACACTGGGCAGGGAATGGCATGTAAAAATTGGTACAGATTCAGTAATTAAGTATTTTACAGTAACCTATTTTCCCTAATAAAATTAACAACTGGGGTACTTTATTTCAACAGGTAGTAATAGAAGTTATTTTTTTAAATAAAAATTTAGGGAAAACTGGTGACCAAGGAATAGCAAAAGATTTTGTATAATTTAATTTCATCTCAATTTAGCAAATAGTAATTGAATTGAGTTATAATCAAAATTAAAATTATGTGGCACAGACTATGGAACCATGGAAATGTAGTTGGGTAAAATTCACTTCAAAAGTGAAGTATTTCTAAATAATCAGGCAATCTACAGACAGATTCTGGCAACTGATAAATGTGGGAAGCAAAAGAAAAAAACAGGCTAGACAGTATAAAAGTGTTTATGCTAATGCTAGAAAACTAGTACAAAAACAAAATAAAGCACTTAAAATACTTTAGATAATTAATTTTTGAAAGGAACTATATCCTCTCAGAAGAAATTTTAAATACAGATTATTGAACCCAATCAACTATTGGTATATTTTAATGTAAAATTTTTCGATTGGATTTTTGTTAATCCCTTTTGACCTTTTCTCTCATTATCTATTGGGAGAAAATACATATCTTTTCTTCTTTCATTGATAATGGGCCTCCAGGATTAAAAAGAAAAATGCAAAAAAAGTAGTTTTATTGGTCTTAATTATTAAAAAGGACCGATATATATTTTTAGTAGTTTTCTTTTGAGATAGTAGAGAAGCAAGTGAGATAATACACTCTCAAATACAGGCATTGATAGAATACAGTTAATTGGAAATTAAAAGTGAATGAATGAATGAATATTCATTAAGCTGATTCTACATTCTGAGAGCTCTTCTAAATTCTGGGAATATGCATGCAAAAGAGAGATACTGTTATTTCTAGCTAAGTAATTTACATCCCAGTAGATAAAGATAGAATATAAAGGGCAATGGTGGCCAGGGATGAGTGATGTCAAAAAGATGGTGAGATGCTACAAAATGGACTTCTGAGCCACATGCCCAATATAATGAAAAACTAGATAGTTTTTACAATTGTCATGATCTCTCAAATTTCACCAAAATAGGAATTATTTACCAGAAATAAAATAATTTCAACTTTCTACATTTTCCCAAACATTAAGAACCCAAACAATGTTAACATTTGATGAACTCATAACAGAGAATGCTGATCCTTAAGTCCTAATTGTTGACTGTTCCACCAGTCATGATGTTTTAGTAGAAGAGAGGCACAAGCTGACACATGACTCTGACACTTGACTACAAAAGACCTTATCTGTGTACTGCACAGTCCCACCTTTTCCCTATTCTGTCCCATAGTGCCTCTATGATAAAGGAACATAATTTCATTCAGGCTGTGATAATAATAAGGAACAGAAGAAGCTCAGCAACAGAGTTCAACCAGAAAACTGAGAAATAGAGAGAACTCAGGATTTTCTGTTTTGGGAAAACAAGATAGGTTTGGAGGAAGTGTGGCATTCCATTAAGCCTGAAATTGTGTAAAATTCAGCTGAAGCCAATTCTATACTGCTATATATAAGATAATCTTGAATATCATAAAAAGAATCTAATTAAAAGTAAAAGCCATGGAGATACAATAGAAACTTTTTCAATGAATATAAAAGGAAAGTAAGGTTATCCATTCTCTCCACTATAATTTGACATAGTCCTAGAAATTCTAGCAGTAATAATAAGACAAAGGAAAAATTAATGTGATTTTTAAAAAGTGAAGAGGAGTTAAAACTATTACTATTTGTGTTAGGACCGGTTTCTTGGGAAGTTCTAAGCAATCAGAAAAGATACTAGACAAAGAAAATAAACAAAGTCAATAGTTTTATCAAAATTGCAAGCCACAAAATAAATCCTTAAAAATCAGTCACATTTCTATATAACAGTAGAAAAATTAAAAGTCATAATAGAAAGTGAAATGCAATTCTAAATAACTACAAAAATGTATAAAGTATCTGTAAATCAACCTACTAACATATATATGAGACAAACAGAATGAAAAATAAAGTGCTCCTTCAAGAGATTATGCAGCTTGAGGAATTTTCAGTGCTCACGAATGGAATATGGCAACAAAATTTAAAAAAAAAATAATATTCCCAGTGATATGCCATAGGACATGCATTTCAGAAGCAATGGAATTACATCTTTGCAATTCTCTGGCTCAGAGAAGACAAGTCAAACTGAACCTAGCCAGTTTCAAAAGGATTGAAGACCTTTTTTCTGAGCAGGACAAAAAAAATCAACTATATTGTACTATTTACATTAGATGTTAAGATGTGACTCTACAGACAAGGAGGGGAAAAAGATCTCTTCTATTTTTGTCACTTGCTATCTTTATAGTATGTCTTGTACTTGAATTCAATGAATCACTATTGTCCCTAGTGAGCTAGAGGACTATTAGAAACAACCTTTTGCTGGATCTCTTAGTGTAATAAATCAATGTTGCAATGGAGTTTAGGGGATATCTGTAGAGGCTGAAACTCTGAAAAGGTGTACTTGAATCTGAGACAGCAGAACACTTAAAGCTAATTACTTATTCGATGTGAGATAATAGTTCTATATATATATATTTAGATGAGATGGTGATGTGATGACTCTCCTCACCATTGGTGCTTACTGAACTTGTGGTAGAAAGGTAATTGCAGGCAAGGATTGGAGGGCTGAGGGAGAGAAGTCAGAATTACTCTGCCCCAGGACCAGGAGGAGAGAGGCTTCAGGTTCTGGACGCCAGAGTACAGGATTCATTTTTGTCAAGCTGCATAGTAGCTTGCCTGCCTCCTTCACTTCTCTCCCTAAAGACCACGGACTTTGATCCTGATTCTGACTTGGCCTCTAGGGAGGCCCTGAGGCCCTCTAGAGAACTACCCCAGACATTATAGATATCATTTCATGCATAAAATGTTTAGAAGCAATTGAGGCTGTTTTATTCCATTGCTGAATACTATTTTCCCACATGGAGTTAATATCCCATATGGAATGGGAAAGAAGGAGATAGGGATAGGACTTGTAGTTTGAAATTGTGATTTCATTGGTGTTTAAAATTCCCCAAGTGAGAAAACTCCCTCTTCCAATATAAATTGGCACGTTCTCTGCTACATCTCTCAAACATATCTTCTTTTCTTCATTCATATAACTCTTACCTGGCATAGCTCCACATTCCCTCTTACCGAGAACTATAAAAGGTAAATAGGTAGCACAATGGGTAGAGTGCAGGGCTTAGAGTCAGGAAGATTTGTCCTAAAATATTTACTAGCTGTGTGACCCTGAGCAAGTAGTCCTATTTGCCTCATTTTCCTCATCTGTAAAAATGAGCTGGAGAAAAATATGACAAACCATTCCAGTATCATTACCAAGAAAATCTCCAAATAGGGTCTTGAAGAATCCATGACCAAAATGACTAAACAATAACAGACTACTGTAAAAAATGGTGTCACTTAATCTAATCCAAACTCCACTTTCATGCAAAAATAATTTTCCTGAAATATAGGTCTTGCTATGTTACAACCCATTTAAGTTAACTTCAGTGGTTCCCAGGTATTTCCCAGATTTAAATGTGAAATGTTCTCTTTGGCTTTAAAAAATATAATTTAAAAATATTAATAATAAAAACACAATCCTGCTCTTTTCTACCTTTCCAATCTTTATAGGCTTAGTTCCCTCTATTGAGATTACTTTTTATCCTCATTGTATATACTTCATATGTATTTTTTAAAAATGCTATCTCTCCCATTGGAATAATGTTCCCTAATGGCACAAGTATCTTTTTTTTTTAATATGCAAAATGAAAAGATTTTTTTTTATTTTTGTTTTTGTTTTATTTTTATTTTAATAGCCTTTTATTTACAGGTTATATGTATGGGTAACTTTACAGCATTGACAATTGCCAAACCTCTTGTTCCAATTTTTCCCCTCCTTCTTCCCACCCCCTCCCCCAGATGGCAGGATGACCAGTAAATGTTAAATATATTAAAATATAAATTAGATACACAATAAGTATACATGACCAAACTGTTATTTTGTTGTACAAAAAGGATTGGACTCTGAAATATTGTACAATTAGCCTGTGAAGGAAATAAAAAATGCAGGCAGGCAAAAATATAGGGATTGGGAATTCAATGTAATGGTTCTTAGTCATCAACCAGAGTTCTTTCACTGGGCGTAGCTGGTTCAGTTCATTACTGCTCCATTGGAACTGATTTGGTTCTTTTCATTGCTGAGGATGGCCAGGTCCATCAGAATTGATCATCATATAGTATTGTTGTTGTAGTATATAATGATCTCCTGGCCCTGCTCATTTCAAAGGCACAAGTATCTTGATAAAAACTAAGGACCAAATGGTTTGAGAAACATGGTTGTAATGATTAGGAAAAAAAAAAAAAAGAAAGAAAGGAAATTATTTATTTATTTTTTTGCTTAGGCAATTGAGGTTAAGTGACTTCCCCAGGGTCACTCAGCTAAGAAATGTTAAGTGGAGGTCAAATTTGAACTCAGGTCCTCCTGACTTCAGTAGTGGTGTCCATTGTACCACCTATCTGTCCCACTTAAAATCTTCTTTATCTCATGTTAGTATCAGGAAGCAAATTTACAAAAATCTCTTCCTAGGTTAGACGATAAAGATTGTAATAGGCTGAGGCTCAAGTTGATGCACTGAGGTACCAAGCACTTGAGGCTAAATAGTAATTATATACTATTAATATATAAGCTTGGAGAAAGAATGGCCCTCACCCATTCTTTATGCAAGTCCTGATATGTTATATAGGAAATGACAATTTTGGTGGGTGGAGGCAGGGGAATGGAAAAGGAAGCAGAAAGAGAGACTGCTGGCTGGGATCTTGTCACAGCTGTTCGCACTGCTCCTTGACCGCCCTTCACCTCTGATCCCCCTCTAATAGCTGGCTTCCTGTCTGCCCATATTGTTATCGCAATCCCCCCTCACCTCTACTGAGGATAAAGATTGAAGATTTTCCCCTTAACTTGAATTCCTGACTCCAGCTGATTTTAAATACAGGGTCATCACATTTGGGGCCCAAGTGTGGGAACCAAGGACCCTACTTTCACTGAAGAAGTCTCCAGTGACCAGGGACTTAGGTGAGTATAATAGACTAAACTAGTAACCTTTTTTGGCTGAAATGGGACAGATCCTAGTTAAAGATTCTCCATCCCCCACCTCAACTCCCCCACCCAGGAGTGGCACTATAGAAAACCTGCTTAAGCTGATAGAAGACCAAGGGCTACTTATAACTTAGGAACAGACAGCTAGACTTCTTGGTGCCTTAAAACGCACTTCCCCTTGGTTCTTAGAGGAAGAGCAAATCTCTCCAGATAATTGGGCATTAATTGGGCAACGAAAAACGATCCTCATTCAATTTCCATCAAGGCATTCTATTTATACAATATAATACAATTGGCCTTAAGATACTGTATAAGTTATAGAACAAAAGGAAAAAAAAAAAACTCTAGTAATAGCCAAATGGGGAAACCTGAGATAAAGGAGGAAGACAAAGAACAGATTAATGACCACCATATCCCCACAGGGCATGGAGACTTGTGAGGCTCAAGGGTGGGGTGAATCTGAGGCAGCTTCAGCCCCACCTAAGAACCAGGTAATTGACTCTCCTCCATCAACTCCACCCTCCAGGATGGAGGGAGGAGGGCTAGTGGGGAAGGCAGTGCTAGCACCAGCATCTCCTCCCCTGCATCCAGCTGCTCCTTTGAGTAGATTGCAAAAGGGACTAATTAAGGCCAAAGCAGAAGGGAGAAATGTTATTAGAATTTCAACACCACATTTTTCCTGTAATTCAACAGTTTAATTCTTCAGGTCAAGAAAGTAGAAAAGATGCTCCTTTTGATACAAAAATCCTCAAAGACCTGAAAAAGGCTTGCCCTCTTTATGGGGCTACATCAGCTTATGTTAAGATGTTATTACAGAATTTGGCTTTTGAAATCTTGACCCCTAATGACTGGAAATCTATAGCAAGGATATGCCTAGAACCTGGACAAAACTACTTGTGGCTTTCTGAATATAGTGAGCTCTGTAGGATACAAGCCCAACAAAATAGTCAAAGTGGAGTTCATGCTGCAATCACCTGTGACCTACTAACAGGTGTCAGTCCTTATGCAGATGTCGCAGTACAGATTAATTATTCCATAGCAGTATATGAGCAAATTTCTACTAATACTATCAAAGCGTAGGCTTCTCTCCACAATAAAGACGACAAGGGTAGGGCCTTCACAAAAATAACACAAGGGCCAAATGAACCCTTTGCTGACTTTGTGGGACGCTTGCAGACAGCTATCATAAGAACAAATGGGGAAAATGCAGTAACAGACATTTTGATAAGGCAATTTGCTAAGGAAAATGCTAATGAGGTTTGCAGAAGAATTATACTAGGACAGCACAAGGATGCTCCTTTAGAGGAGATCATACGCTGCTGTGTCACAGTGGGCACAAATGCCTTTTATAGCCAGGTTATGATGCAGACTTCCCAAAATCCAAACATGGGAAGACAGAGTCTCTTCTGGCAAGGGACTTCCAGAGAGACTTGTAGATGCTTTCAGTGTGGAAAAGCAGGGCATCTAAAAGCTCATTGTTGGTATAGAGACAGAATGGGAAAACAGGGCAGGAGAACAAGACCCAAAACCCCATGTCCAAAATGCAACAGAGGCTTCCAATGGGCCTCAGAATGTAGACAGATTCAGGGAAACTGAATGAGGGGCCAGCCCCAGCGCCCAAGGCAAAAAACACTTGGGGCATGATGGCAGCCAATGGTGCACCCAGAGAGTGCCTAGAAGTCCAGTACTCAGTCATGACCAATCAGCCAGAAAGCCATATGATGGGAGAAGGGGATTACACAGTCAACTAGCCAGGAAGCAACCTGATGGCAGAAGGGAATTACAATTGGGGAGAATAGAGCTGTATGCAGCTGGGACAACTGAGATATCCCCTGGAGAGGTGAAATCTGTTCCTCTCCAGCCTATGGATCCCTTACCTCGAGGCACAGTAGGCTTGACCATTTCACCTCCTCTTTGTATGTACAAAACAGTGTCCATCCACACACTGATGTGGGAAACTGGGGAATGTGTTGATAATATCCCAGTCACTAATACAGGTAGACAATGTGTGACTTATCACCCAGGAGAAGTAGTAGAATCAGGTTTACTCATACAGAATCCTAATAAGCAGCCTCGTGATAGTCACCCAGGTTCTGACTCCAGACCACAAAAACCAGGAATATACTGGACAGCAGCTCTGACAAGACACCAGCCAGCACTCTCTCTTTCCGCTTCCCTTTCCACTCCCCTATCTCCACCCACCAAAATCGTCATTAGACAACACATATACAACACATCAGGACTTGCACAAAGAGTGGGTGGGGGCCATTCTTTCTCCAAGCTTATATATTAATAGAGTATGGTCCAATAACTATTTAGCCTCACTCGCTTGGGACCTCAGTTTATCAACTCGAGCCTCAGCCCATTACAAAAGATGACCCCAAAGCTATGAGAGAGAAGCCAAAGTGAAATCAATTCTCCTGGCGAGAAAAGAAAGCTTAAATTTAATCATATAAAATACTTGGATGCACTTGGATAAAACATGACAGAAATGTGAATTGTTATTATTTTACACTATCAAATTAATTACTTTTAATTTCCTACCTTGGAAGAATAAATAAATTATGTAATGTTTTGCAAGCTTCTTTAATAGAACTGAATATGTATGTATGTATGTACATGTATACGATAAATTATTTCATAGTGATCCCATGAATTTTGAGGAGATCTGGGAGTTTGTATGTAAAATCTATCCAGAACAATTACAAGAAAATGTCAATGGAGAAAAAAATAAAGTTTTTATTCTCTTAACAAAATTGAATTCATATTATACATTTTTACTTATTTTCAAAGAAGTGCGATCATATATTACATTCTCTCTCAAACTTTTGCATACTTTCTCACTCTTTTTCCCTCTGATCTTCCACCCTTATTCCATGCATTTTAAAATATTATAGAATATAATTTACATCTTATGGATTATGTCCCTTACTGTGAATAAAAATATAACTGGGAAACTTATAGAAATAGGAGTGGGAATGAATGCTTTGTGTCAATACTTAGTTTTTTTTAAACTTTTATCTATCTCTGCAGTCAAGGCCTAGCCTATAAAATGCATGACAGCATACTCATGCTTCCCCTTTCCCAGGATTTTATACATAGAAACCACTCAAGAAGCTTTTAAATGTGATATAATGATGAAAGAAGAATGGAATATAATTATCCCCCATTGTCATATCTCCACCTCATTCTCCAGCCTTGCTTTTTTTTTTTCTTCCATTCCCAACTGTTTAATAGGTCTTCCCTATCTGATTAGGTATAGTGGAGTTATTAAGGATTAAAGAAAGAAACTAAGGTTTAGACAGACTTAATAAAGACCCAACTTTAAAATGAAAGAAAAGACATAGTGAGATTCTATTTGACTTTTAACTGAGAGAGGGTGCAAAAGAGGGGAATAATTAACTAGATAAAAGCAAGAAAGAAGCAAAGCTCCAAAAGAAGAAAAAAGAATAATAATTTGGAGAGAACAGGAGCTGAGGATTAATGTAAGGCAGGTGGGGGTTGGAATAGGATCTCAAAATCTTCATCTCAAAATAAGCTAAATTAAGCTATAATACCGGAAAAGATACAATGTTATTTATAGAGGAAGATGGAAAAATTCCAATTTGGAGAAAAAACAGTAAACACTAATAGAGAAAATATAAGCCTTACTCATAATATATGTTCCATATTTATATATAGTTATAAATATATGCTTGTATACATAGAGAGAGAGAAAGGGGGGAGAGAAATGCACATACAATGAGAGAGGGAAAAGAGAAAGGGAGAGAGGGATATAGGTTGAGAGACAGAGAGAGAGAAAAAATGAAGAAATGAAGGAGAGAGGAAAAAGGAGAGAAGAAAAGAGGAGAGGGAGGGAGGGAGGGAGAGAGGGAGAGAGAGAGAGAGAGAGAGAGAGAGAGAGAAGAGAAGAGAAGAGAAGAGAAGAGAAGAGAAGAGAAGAGAAGAGAAGAGAAGAGAAGAGAAGAGAAGAGAAGAGAAGAGAAGAGAAGAGAAGAGAGAGAGAGAGGGGGGGGAGGGGAGGAGGAAGAGGAATGATGGGGCTAGATATCTTGAGAATTCAGTGATCATTGCTGACATATTATAATTATACCCATTCCTAAAAAGTGTTCAGTTATTTTTCAGTCATATCTGACTCTTTGGGGTTCATTTGAAGTTTTCTTGGCAAAGATACTGTAGTAATTTGTCATTTCTTTCTCTAGTTCAGTTTACAGATGAGGAAAATGAGAAAAACAGGGTTAAGTGACTTGACCAAGTTAGTAAGTGTCTAAAGTTATATTTGAATTCAGAAGATGAGTCTTCCTGACTCCAGGTCCACCACTCTATCCACTTTGCCACCTAGTTTCCTTAACAGAAGGAACTACATTAATAACCACCAAGAAGTAATATGTAAAAGACAATCAGAGCTGAGGCTCTTTTTATTTCTAGCAGCCCTTTCCATACCTTAGTATCCCCATTTATCAAATAGGAAAAATAATCTTCTTTTGGAAGTCATTTTCATGTTTCTCTCCCCTCCCCCACCCCCCCCAAGGAAAAGAACTAAATCAATACTAAGAGGAGATGGTTTGTATTTCCTATCTGGGTTGCTAAGTTCCCAGGAGCTAATAGCTTTCGATTCTGACAGGTTTCAAACAAATTCAATACATTTGATTTTCATAACAAAAGCTTTATGCTGAGAAGCAATAGTGAGGAAAAATAGACATAAAGGGATTGCTCCTCTATAATTTGCTGGTTTTAGTAAAGAAGCAAAGAGGCAAAGATACAAAGGTTATAATAGTTATAATAGTCCATTCTTTTATTATTCAAAAGACCAAGTCATGCTAAGCTATATTATTAGCATATTCATTTATTTTAAAATGCACCCTCTCAAGAGAGAATTGTTTGTACTTTTAATGATGGCTATTTTTCCAATGAGTTGTACCCCCTACAATCTTACCTGTGTTGTAGCTGCCTTTAAGTGCTCTCATTTTCTACTGTATGGAGTTAATCACATTGGCAGCTTCAAAGGATTCTGACAGAAAATTTCATATTGAGTGTCACTCCTTATAAAGTACTACCCTTCTTCCTGTAAAGGTCCTGGAAAGGTCACTTTAACAGCTGGTTTGTACTTGGAATTGAATGATAGGAACTTGTATAATTTTTCTACGTGATTTCTCAGTTAAAATGATATATCATACAGGAAATGAGTAGAAATGATTTAAGCTTCTATTGAGAAGTCACTGAAAATGAAAAAAAGTTGGAAGAATGTTTTTTCTCACTTTCACCTCACAGAGTTTTTTTTAAAAAGAAAAACTAAGAGGGAAGTCAGTTTCACTGCTTTTTGGTCATATTTTAGAATAGTTTTCATAGTCACTAAGTGATTCACATTTATTATTAAAGATTTCATAATTTCAGTGAGATAGTCTTCAGGAAAGAAGGAACATGAAATCAGATAAGGCTTACAAGCTCTTAATGAACTGACCAATGAAGAATGAGTTATTTATACTAAATTAATTAAATCTGCTTTACAGATCAGGGTCTAGAGCATGTACAGGTACTTAAAATGCTTTTTGATTGGATCATGATTAGATTAAATTTAATTTTCAGCTTTCAACCAAAAAGTTTATCAAATTTAATTGGATTGAATCATATAATATGCACCTTCTATGTTTAAGGCACTATCTTAGGTACTACCACAGAGGACACAAAGGTAACTCAAATATGGTCCTTATTGTCAAGTAGCTTAGGATTCGATGAGTGAGATAAGATATGTATATTAGTAAGTATGATACAAGGCAAAATGTTATAAATGAAATAATATAGAAGATAGAAAGGGAGAAAATCATTCACTGACTTCTAGTTGGGAGTAAGGTTTGTCAGACTTGGCTTACTGGAGAAGTGGCATTTGATTTTGAAGGATGGTAAGATAAATAAATATATTGTCCACTGTATGTTATATTTCTTTTTTTCCCCTCTGTCCTCAATGAATTCATAAAGTAATTGGCTATACCAGATAACAAAAACAAAACATTCAGAGAGTAATAAGTGGCTACATACAAACATATGCTAATTGGTATGACTTGATAAGCCTTAAATATAAGTAATTAGAGAAAGAAGCAGTAGGTATGGAAGCAGTTAGAAAATGCTTGATAGAGAGATGAGGAGCATATCATAGGACAGAACGAAGTTGAGTTTAGAGTTAATAGATGGGTATTATTAATATAAGTGTGAGAAGATAGCAGGAAAGTATTCTATCCAGTCTGGGAAGCAGCATGAATAAAAGTGAAAGGCAAAAATGTTCTATTTAGTGTCAGGAAGACAGAAAAGATCTTAATTAAATTTAAAGTTGCACAAAAGAGGTAGTAGAAAATAATTTTAGATACTAATATGACAGGCTTCAACTTCAGTGTGTATATATGTGTACGTACTTTTGTGTGTATATATGTGCATGTACTTCTGTGTGTATGTATGTGTGTATCATATGTGTGTGTGTATGTATATGTATATACACAGACCTACACACACACACATAGATGATGGTTCCTAGATTTAGGTACTTTAAAAGTTATTTAGCTCAACACTCTCATTTTCTATATGAGAATCCTGATATTTGGAAAAGTTAGATGACTTTGTGAGTCCTGAATAGTGAGTAACTTGATGAACTCGGTTTTGAGAACATTATTTTGGTAGCTAATCGCAGATTACCTTACATGACAGAGTCCTATACTGCAGTCATACTGGGAATAAAGAAAAAGGGAAAAAAGCAAGATATATTTCAAAAGTTTGAATTTATTTATATAACAAAAATAAATGAAAAATAAAGGAGAGAGAAGAATTAGGAATCTTAAATTTTAAGTGTTAAGGATATTTTGTAGATTGGAATTTATAAAGCCTTCTTAATAAGTGAATTCTCCTACCTATAAAAACTGCTAAATATTCCCCCTAAAACAGATTAAGTCATCTGGTCAATTTTACTACAGACAACTCAATATAGAGTATCCTACTATAGACACTCTATAAGTAGCACATACCCTATATAAATACATTAAGAAACAACTTCTTCCTCTTGTGAGGACTTTGGGAATCAGCTGAAATAAAAACTGGATATGACCTCAAAAGGCAAACATCAAATTGATTACATACAAATGATTGAAAATCAGATAAGCTACCAATTGTTTTGAAAAGATCTAAGAAGCCAACCTCAATATTCCCAATAAGAAAAGACTCAATAGAAATTTCATGGAAATATATCACTTATTTCCTACCGGGATAGAAAGAGTTCTAGGTAAGAATGTAAATCTGTATTATTTCACACCTCACAGATTGATTAAGATGACAGAAAAAAAGATAGTGATAAATGTTGGCGAGGATGTGGGAAAGGTGGAATTGTGAAATGATCCAACTATTCTGGAGAGCAATTTGGAATTATGTTCATAAAGCTATAAAACTAAGCATACCTTCTGACCTAAAAGTAACACTATTTAGTCTGTATTCTCAAGGCTTCATAATAAAAAATGCTATGCATCTAGAGAGCAAGAACTGATGAACTCTGAATGCAGATTGAAAATTACTTTTTATCTTATCTTTTTTTTTTGCACCATGGTTTATATGGAAATATATCTTGCATGACTTCATACATATAATTGAAATCAAATTGCTTTCCTTCTAAAGAGGGATAGGGGAGAGAGCAATAAAATTTGGAACTCAAAGTTTTAAAAAAAAGTAAAATTGCTTTTACATATAATTTGAAAATATTTAATGAAATAAAATAATTTTTAAAAGGAAACTAAGGAATGTAAATCTCTTATAATCCTACTAATTGCACAGTGCCATTAAATCCAACCAAAAGTGATTCATTCATATAATAAACATAAATTATGCTCCCCTCTATGAAAGGTACTCAACAAACAATAAAAGTTTGAGGGACTATAAAAATATGAAATACAAATTTATTTACTTACAATGAAAGAATAAGAAACCCTTATTTAGTCAATACATTTGTCTGTGATCTATTACAATATTTCCTGTGTAATTTAAATAATATTATTTAATTAAAATGCAAAATTAAAAACATTTCTTGATATAATTATAGTTAAAAAGAATGTGTTACTACACATTGAAAAGAGATTACAGATCAGGCTTAAATAAACTTTTATCTGAATAAAGTTGACATAGGAAGCTAAATGTAGGGATATTTATAATGTTCTAAACTCAAAACTAATGAAAATAATTGTAAAGAAGTAGCACTATCTATTAATACAATACAGAGATACCCTAATATATTATTTGTGCTAAATTCAATAACAGATTTTAGAATAGCACATTTTTTTCTTTTGAAGAAAAAGAATGTCAGAGAAGAGATGTGGAATTTTATGTGATAATTTTGTAAAAGTGTTCTTCCTTTAGTTATATTAATATAGTAAATTCCTTTTCTAGTAAAGAGATCCTATTACGATATATTTTTTTTCATTATGTGATTATTGCACTTCTTTGGAAGCTTCTTAGACAATATTTACTTCCTGATTTGTCAATTACTGATTTCAGTATTTATATATTGGTTTTAGCAGGTCCCATAAAATTTAACTACAAAAGGAACTATTTAAAGCTTTTTGGAGATTCACAGAATAGACTTGTATACTACTCTTAGTTATAATGACATCAAGTAGAATCACCTAAAATGGTTCTGAAAAACTACATACTTGGCTTGAAAAAAATTTTCTTTTGGTAGGGAGGAATTATTAATATCTTTTTGGAATAAACGAGTTATCTGCAAAGACACTGAGATGATAGAGTTTGGCATCCTGAAACATAATATCTCCTAAGCAATATGATTACAAAATAATCACCAAAAAGCATGTCTGACTCACTATGTAGGGTACTTAGAGAAGGGTTATTAATAATATATGGGGTCCATGATGCCCAAGGGGCCTGTGGATACATTTAAATGGGGAGATAATTTTTAAAAATATAGTTTAATCACTGTATTTTGATAAAATCAGTTTCCTTTGCAACCATTTATATTTTAATTTGTGCATTTTAAAGAATTATTTTGAAAAGAGATCTGTCTATAGGTTTCACCAAACTGTCAGAGGGGTCAATGACAAATAAAAATGGCAGAAATCTCACTTAAGTTGTCATAAACATATGTATGTATGTATGGACACACACACACATATTTGTCGTGTGTTATATCAAAAGCATCTCATATTGCCACATTATTTCTGTATCAATATACCAACATCTGTGAAGTATGTAAATAATTGTTTCAGGATTACAAAAGTCAACTAAAAATCCTTGATACTTTTTCCCCTCTATCTACCTTCATTTAAATGGAAACTAAGAATGTACAAATAGAAAAAGGAATGCTTGGCCAACAGGCAAGACATGAAAGAAATTTACCAGATACGTACATGGTCTGTAATCTTTCAGATTCCTGACAGATCCAAACCTTTAGTGTCTTTGATTAATTATAGGGATTCAGACCAACTGCCTCCAAGGTGCCAGCACTTATTTCTGAGAACAGATCTAGCTCAGTAACTAAATGTCTTCTAAGACAAGCTCACATAGTAGCAAATATCTTTCCCAGATGCCCAATTACTCTAGCAAACACAAGTGATGTTGGCCTGATTGAAAGAAACAGACTAAAATTATGGTAATCCATAGGTGAATAGTCTTTCAAAAATGGAAATAATGTGAAATATTAGTAGTAAGTGTTAAAGTTAAACTGAATATTCTTCTTCTCTCTGTAATATTGGTCATTGTTCTGAAGTATCCCATTTATTACTTGACAGTTAGTGATATCCTGTTAAATATGATATAAGCAGAAAAAATTCAAAACTTTTATCATCATTACTAGAAAAAATAATTTTCATTTCTGCTTTGGTGATAGGAAATATATTCAAGATAGTGATTGCTACATAAGTGTATAGATGAGACATACTACTTTGATTTACTTATTTTTGCAAGGCAACTAGGGTCAAGTATCTTACCCAGAGTTACACAGCTAATAAGTGTGTCTGAGGCCAGATATGAAATCAGTCCCTCCTGACTCCAAAGCCAGTGCTCTATCTCTTGACCCTTCTAACTGCCCTAAGATGTGGTTTTGAATGACATGGCTTATCTTAAACAGGGGAGAGGAATCTGTGGCAAAAGTGCCCTAAATAATTCCTAATTTATTCAAACTTGCTTCTATGTGTCATTATATGTGATGTAATCCTAACACAAGAGCAAAACAAAATAAGCATCGGCTAGACTTAAAGCTTCTTAACCTGGCTTCAATGAATTTTTTTCTTATATATATATTTTTTTCTTTGCAAGGCAATTAGAGTTAAGTGACTTGCCCAAGGTCACACAGTCAGGTCCTCCTGACTCTCAGGAACTTTTAAAACTATAAAAATATATATTTTAATAAGAAATTATGAATAATTTTGTAAAAAACAATTTTGGTAAAATGCCAGATCAGTCAGAATTTTGTCAGAAGTCACATTATAAGGAATTAAGGAGAGTGAGAGGATAAAAAAAGAAAGTGAAGCTAATTATAGATGATATTTTCAAGGAATTTATCTACTGAGAGCAGAAGAGAGACAGGACTATGGTTAGTGGGATGGAAGGATCAAATGAAGATATATTTCAGGATAGTGGAGACATGAACATCATTGTAAGCAGCAGAAAAAAAGCTGGTAGAGAGGGAAATATTTAAAAAGAAGTAAAAGTGGCCCAGAGGAAGCAATCTGAGGGAGAAGGCAGGAAAGAATAAGATGACATGGGTAGGTACATGGATTAGCCTTGATAAGAAGAATGGCTACCTTAATACATAAGATAGATGTAAAAAAGGAAGCAAAGAACATATAAGTCTGAGGTGGAATAGAAGAGGGGGTTCTTAGTGAATGATTTCAATTTTTCTGTATATTTTTCAATTTTTCTATAAAAAAGACTTTTCAGTTGAGAGGATAAATTGGAGGAAAATCCATGACAAGTTTGAGGAGAAATGAAAAGGCATTATGGAGAATACAAAGTAAGTTAATAAGGCAGATATAAAAGAATTGTTCAATATCAGTGAGGGCCCATTTCAGACTGTGTAATGTAAATCTGTCAGAACAGTTCCATGATTTTCCACATTTTGTCCACAAGAAATGTCCACAGTAGGAACAAATGTGGCAAATAGCTGAAATGACTCAAAATTGAGGTTTGGTAGATTATCATAGTTAAAAGATAAGAAGCCTAGGGATTCAAGAGAAAAAGACAATGTAGAATTGACTTTGCTTACCAAGTAGTCAAGACAGAGAAAAGAAAAGAGACTGATTAGTTCAAAGAATATGGCCTGGAAATAAACATGAAGGGTCAAGATATTGGTGGTCATGGTACAGATAAATATTAAAGTTTGGTAATAGAAGTCAAAAAGAGGTGTGAATATTCAATAGATGAAAGATTCCAGAATTCTTGAATATGAAGGTATACATTTATAGTTGATGGCAAGGTTAAGGGTATGATCATTTTTGTGTGTGACTAAAATGGGATGAAATAATATGTCGTGTCAAGTGAGAAGATTAGGGTCCTGAGAGAGAGAGAGAATTATATATATATGTATATAATTAAATAAGTTCCTTAGCATAATGTCAGAAGCTGACAGAAAGAGAAAAACTATGAGCCTTGTACTGAGCTCATTGAAGAAGAAAGAGGAAAGACCTGGAAATCTATACACTATAGATGTTTATATCTACAGACAGCTACTAGAATTTTGTTTAGGTTGGAGACATAAATATCATTAATCTTAAAGAAGCTAATAAGTGATAGGTGAAAGCCTGGAAAGGGCAATGGGAACATATGATTGCAAGCTTCTCCTTGAAACAAAGATCTATGTTTCAGTCAACATTAAGTATTTTCAAGGCAACTGGATGACTCAGTGGATAGAGTACTGGGACAAAAGTCAGAAAGACCTGAAATCAAATCTAGCTTCCAGATACTTACCAGCTGTGTTACCCTGGGCAAATCACTTATCTCGGTTTGCTTTTGTTTTCTAATCTGGAGAAGAAATTACAAACAATTTCCACCCCCCTCCCCCCAAAATGTCAAAACCCAAATGTCATCATAAAGAATGGAGCACAATTGAAAATGATTAAAGACATGTTAAATAATGGGAATTTTAAAAAATGAAAAATGAAAAGTAACCTCTGAACTTGAGGGTGTTCATTTTATTGGAAGCTACATTTTTTTTTAAATGCCCATATTCTTATGGAAATAATCTAAAACTCCAAATTATGGAATACCTCAATCTAGTAAGAATGAGATTCTGGATAATAAAAAAATAAGCTGTAAAATATTATCAATGGAAAATTTTCAGGGTAAATGGTTTAGTTTTTCATCGTACATGAATGACTAATAAAAAGCTAGGCAAACCATGAAGCAAAAGCAAAAGGCAACTGGTAGACAAACTACATTCTCCATTTGTACCTATAGAATGTCAAGAGATTTTCAAAGAGGAATGATCCCAAAATATTGAAAACATCATCTGTATGGAATATGCAGGAAAATATGCTTGTGATTTACAAAGGATAGAAGGTATGGGTTATTCGAGATGTACAAAAATGGAAGGCTACATGTATGTTTTTGTACATGCTAAGATGAGATCACAGATCTTTCAAAGTATATATATCCAAGCATTTTCTTATCTAACAATTCATATTTCATTCATTATAGTCTTTAAGATTATTAGGTTCTTCAATACCTGCAGAATTTTACTTGAAAGAATCAGAATTAATGGCAGTCATTTTGTACATACCTGTTTTTCTCCACTAGGTTTCTTGTGGTTTAATAGCAGTTCCACGGCCCCCACAACTTCCTTTCTTATGGCATGTAGCAGAGCATCTCCAACATACACATTAAAACTTAAGAGCAATTCAATAAGCTCCAGGTTCTCATTTTCAATTGCAATGAGGAGAGCAGTTCTTCCAAGGGGATCAATGCAATTAATATTAATTTTAAAATAAATTTCTGCCTCCTCCAAGGATTTCTTGACACTGGCATAATCCCCCTTCTCCACAGCATTCAAATAGGCTTTCTCTGATGGTGAGAGTTCAGATTCTGCCCTTACAATCCGAAGAGGGATGCGATCTCTGTAGGGAGCATTGACATTCCTTTTGTAGTAAAACTGAGCCATGTTTTATGCCATGTTACTTCTCTGAATCTGAAATAACACATGAAAAACACAACACAAATCATAATATTAATAAGAAGGCTCTTTTAAACTAAAAGACATTTTATTTGACTCTTTTAAAGCTTTCTTTCTTGCCAGCATTAAATAAATATTTGTTTTTAAAACAAACATTAAATACATTAATCTTTCACTGTCTGAAATTGCAAATTAGAATTGCAATTGTCACTCTAATTAATTTTCAGCTATTTTGAAATGTACATTTAAGAGCCATAATCCAAATAGCATGCAAAATAGTTGATGTCTCACAAATTATTTAAATTTAACATAAAAGTTACTTGTGTAACATAATTAAATAGAAGATGAGTCTATATATTTCTGGAACTACTCATAAGACAGTCAAAGATGTGTAAACTTGCTGACAGAATTCCTCAAGAGTCAGTCTACAAATGAATCTGTACCCTCAGTTGAACCAGGTCCCAGCCCAGAAATAAGGAAAATTTTTGAATGACCAATTTGGCCATGAAATCAATCCAACTGAATATAAGTTTATTAATCAAGTACTGTAAGCATAGATGATATGAATTTCAGAGAAGCTAAATCTCATTTTCATCAGGTACTTTTGAAATGCAGATTATGATCATTTTAGAAAACAATTTTCCACGATTATAAAAATCAATTTGAATGACACAATTTGCTTCAGCTCTGACTACATTTCCTACTAGTATCTAATTTTGATATTAATAATTTTTCTGACCTTTTAGTGTCATATTTTCTTCTTCTTCTCAAGCAAATTCATGAGAAAAAATGCTAAATTGAAATTCATGATGTTTTTAGTGAGCAAAGCAAAGGATCTATGGTTTAGCATGGCAGATTGAAAGAATCTTATTTCCCAAAGGAAAGGAGTGATAGCAAAGGACCAAATCCATAGAGAGTAAATTATGGCAAATTTCCCTTTCATTCTTAATGTAGCTTCCTAACTTTAAGAAGATAATGAATCTATCAAAGTACAGAACCATTAAGAATAATGCAGATAGATTTTGATTCAGTGCATTACTTTTAAGATGCTAAGGTGAGAGACTTTTAAAATATCCCCTAAATGACATTATCTTAAGATAATGTAGCACGGAAAAATAGTTGTTAGAAACTACATGGAATTGTAATGATAACAAAGAAACAGATTTTCTCTTCCCTATCCCATCACAGGGTTATATGTAAATTACACATTATATGCCAGTGGCAGCTACAGTTTATGAAGAAGAAAAGAAAGGAAAAGGCCTACCAACATTTCTTTAGTATAACTGGACATCTCAGTGGTATTGAGTCTTTCAAAAGGTTAAATTTTCTCAATCCTCTTTCAGCCTTTGCCTTTAAACTTCCCCTCCTGAAATTGTGAATACATCCAGCCATTCTGGAGAGCAACTCAAAAAGTTATCAAAGTGCATACCCTTTGATCCAGCAGTGTTACTAATGGGCTTATATCCTAAAGAGATTTTAAAGAATGGAAAAGGTCCTGTATGTGCAAGAATGTCTGTGGCAGGTGTCCTTGTAGTGGCCAAAAACTGGAAACTGAGTGGATGTCCCTTAATTGGAGAATGGCTGAATAAATTGTGGTATCTGAACATTATAGAATATTATTGTTCGGTAAGAAATGACCAACAGGATGATTTTAGAAAGGCCTGGAGAGACTTATATGAACTGATGCTGAGTGAAATGAGCAGGACCAGGAGATCATTGTATACTTCAACAACAATATCATATGATGATCAATTCTATGGACCTGGCCATCTTCAGGAATGAGATGAACTAAATCAGTTCCAATAGAGCAGTAATGAACTGAACCAGTTATACCCAGTGAAAGAATTCTGGGAGATGACTAAGAACCATTACATTGAATTCCCAATCCCTCTATTTTTTTCTGCCTGCATTTTTGTTCTCCTTCAAAGGCTAAATGTACACTATTTTAGAGTCTGATTCTTTTTGTACAGCAAAATAACTGTTTGGACATGTAAACTTATTTTGTATTTAATTTAGACTTTAACAAATGTAACATGTATTAGTCAACATGCCATCTGGGGGAGACGGTAGGGGGAAGGAGAGGGAAAAATTGGAACAAAAAGTTTGGCAATTGTCAATGCTACAAAATTACCCATGCATATAACTTCTAAATAAAAAGCTATTAAAAATGAAATAAACTTCCCCTCCTTCCTGCTTGTCCAGTTTTCTTGGAAACTCAGTTGTTGCACATCTTCTGGAATTTTACCTTTACATTTTAAAGTCATGGATAAAGTGACTCTGCTATTTGCTTTTGGGGGACCAGATGATTCCTGTTATGATTTTGGATTGTTCACCTTTGTTAGTTCACAGACATAAGATTATTTTATAAGTCCACCGAAAATTCCTACCCCCTGTGACTGTGATAGAAGTCTTTGACCCACAATCCTACACTTATAAGTAAGTATGGGATAGGTTTTATTCAAATACTTTCCAATATCCATTTTTTTTTTTCTGTTAAAGCAAAATCAGCTCAGCATTTTTGGTGGTTCATTTTAACAATTCACATTTTTACATTTTTTTTCTCTAGACATTCCCATGAAATAGATAATGGAAATATTAGCATCCATAGGTTATATATATGGAAAGTAAAATACAGAGTGTTTATATGACTTTTCCATATTCACAGAGATGCTGAATAAAACTAAAAATAATCATCCCTTATCCTAGGACACTGCATCCTTGAATGTATGACAAGTTCAATATTTAGTATATTAATGATAAGATATAATCACCATAACATGTAAAATACATTCACAGAATTATTCTATGCAGATTACTAATATGATAATATTAGAAAATAATAAGTATGTTTTAATTTTCTTACAGTAGCAACATTAAAGAAAATGTTACCAGTGTATAGCAAGGTACAATACTTTGAATTTTGGTGTTATTTCCATTTCATTATTTGTTTTGGTTTTGAACTTTCCTTAATTTAACATTGTAGTGTGATGCTGAAGTAGGACTTTTCATAAAGAAATTCTTCAGTAATGACATTCATTGATAATGAAATGACGTTCAGTGATATTGAAAATAATTATTTCTTTCTTGTACTTTTATGTTATCTCTTCCTATAATTCTTATGTATCCCGAATATTGTTCCTTTTGATCATTAACTTCAGGATGTCTTAACTAAACAAATCATTTTTTCATGGTCAATCATTGAAGTCAGTTAGCAGAGGGAGCTTTAGATGATGAAATGAAAATCCCCCCCCCCCCACCCTTTGGGCATTTTAAATTATTTATATGTACTTTGCTTCTTACTGAATTCAAAGGAACATATATTTATTAGGTCATCCTGCTGGGCACTAGAAATATAAACCTAAAAGAATTGAGTATATTCTCTGTTCTCCATGTACATAATTCTTCCTGGTGGAGAAAGGAAGATAATTTAATGTTTATGAAAATATATACCATACACATAGGAAATGATAGGGCTAGTTTAAAAAAAAATTAAAAGAAGGAAATCATTTTATGCAGATTAGAGAAATAAGATAGGGATGAGCATTTAAATTTTTTAGGGAAGAAGTGATATCTTGATTGGATTATAAAGGAAATGAATGACTTTTAATAGTTTATAGACTTGGAATTGAGAATGAGGCCAGATAGTATAAGCCCTTCCTCTCTGTCCTGTCATGTCTTAGAACCACTAGTTGCCTTCCTGACCCACTCATCTCAAGAGTCACTTTCTTCAAGAGATCTTTCTTGATTCATAGTTATTAGTGCACCCTGACCAAATTTTTACCTTTACATTTATTTTGTATATATATACTATATTTACCTCTCTATGAACATATATCCTTGCATTGAAATTTCAGCTCTTTGAAGGCAGTTACAGCCTCACTTGTATACATACATACATACACTATATATAATGTAGGTTTGTATATCCAAATTATTCTACATTATATTAGATGTTTAATAAATTGTTTTAATTCTTCAAATGTATTTGGAAGTTCCGAGGTGATACTGATGGAAGTAGCATTGCACAATTAAAAAAAAAATGAAAGCATATTTAGATGGCTCCGTTTCTGAATTTAGGGGTGGATATGTAAAACAATGGATGGAATACTGATATTGGAATCAGGAAAGTTAGTCTTCCTGAATTCCTGAAAATACTAGCTCTATGATCCTGAACATGTCACTTAATCCTGTTTATCTCAGTTCTTTATCTGTGAAATGAGCTGAAGAAGGAAATGACAAATTAATCCAAATATCATTGCCAAGAAAACCCCAAATAAGGTCATAAAGAGTTGCATAAAAGTGAAACAACTGAATGACAACAACAAAATTTCTTAGCTTAAACATAGATGATTTAGCAGAGATAATGAATCAATGAAATAAATAGAAAAATAAGTAAAGGAATAAAATCCATTGCACAGTGACATAAAAAAAAAAAAATCAAAGAATATCATGGCTGGAAAGGCTGCCCAATCTAAACTACTATAACATAATAATCTCTCCTACAATCCTCCAACATGAAGTTATCCAACATTAACTTGAATACCTCTAGCAAAGACCTCAAGTGGAAGCCACTTCTACATGTTTGATTTGAAGGCAGTTATAGCCTCACTTGTATACATAGATACATACAATATATATAATGTAGGTTTGTATATTCAAATTATTCTACATTATATTAGATGTTTAATAAATTGTTTTAATTCTTCAAATGTAATTGGAAGTTCCGAGGTGATACTGATAGAAGTAGCATTGCACAATTAAAAAAAAATGAATCCATATTTAGATGGCTCCCTTCACACCTTCATCATCTTGTTAAATAGGCTTTTGAATGGATGACAATATAGTCTACAGGACTTGGCATTATCCCAGTCAATGTTGGACACAAGGCAATGGTATCTTTCAATCTTTCAATGTCTGTTTCCTTGAGTATAGTTAAGAAAACTCATTAATAGATGTTAGGATTATTTGAAGCAGAAGGACAAGCATTTATTAAAATAAATGCTGAGAGATTTTGGATTTCCTAACACTAATTTTCTTTTTTTTTTTTTTTTAATTTTTATTTACTAATTTTCTTTTTCTATTCTCCTAGATTTGAGCAAAAACATCTTGTGAGAATTGAAAATTTAAAAACACACAATTACTTTATATAAGAATTCTTTATTGTCTAAACTTTTTAAAGTTGAAATATTAGAATTATATTAGAAATAAATATTCACTAATAATGGGTTATTATATTGCCTACTAAAAATTGTATTACCTACATCATTTACCTTTTCCTGGAATATAGCAATCTTCAAAATGAAACTAGCAAAAGGAGACAACATTAAATTTAAACCTTTAAACCAGAAAAATACATAATATATAGGGAAGAGTTATGATAAGGATGATTGGATTCCAAAATTGAGTTTCACTTATCAGCAAGTGCAGAAATGCTGTAGGAGGGAGTGTTTGAGAAAATAAACCATTCCATGCACTAAGTAGTTTGACCTGAAAAGTGGAAACAAAAGAATCATTCTCAGATCAGTCTTATGATATAGTTTGTGAAGGGAAAAAAAGAGTCAAAAAATTCAATTCCACTTACAGAAAATTTAGGACTTTCTATTCTCTCTTTATGGGATATTGACTATATAGGATATACTCAATAAGATATACTTTAAGAATTGTTATAATGAGGTATGTTTTAGGGACGTTAGTCTTTCAATGGAAGAGGATCAAGTCTTTTAAATTCTAATTCTTATAAATTTAACATTACTCTTACCTATAGATGATGAGATAGAAAAGGGCTTCACCTTGTAAATAACCATACCAGAAACTACAGAGTTATAATAATTAATGGTAAGTATAATAAATGAAACAAATAAAATATATCATTCCTATTTGGGTAGGATTTTTTTTTAACTAAGGGAAATGAATGAAAATGGGTGAATAGCTGACATAGATTGTTGGATTTGGAGTCAACTGGATCACAAATTAAATCCTGCCGCATACACTATAAGCTATTGACTCTAGGCAAGACATTTAAACTTTGTCTGGCTTAGCTTTCTCATCAGCAAAATGGGTTTAATAATAGCATCTATCTCACATATTTATTGTGGATAGAGAAATGAGGGAATATATGTAATATACTTTGCAAACTTTAAGAATATAAATATTAACAATAACAAAAACAATAATAAATTAGTTGTATTAGGATGCTACATATTTTAAACAGACACTTGGATCTAAGGGCATCACTGAAAACAGTTGTGACTGAAAAAATATTATAAAGATTACAAGGAAAAATTGATGATACTCACATCTGTTTCACTAGCATAAATGAAATACTAAAATATTCAAAAGAATTGCAGAATTTTGAGTAAGTCCTTTGTGTCAGAGGTAAATTCAACTGTGTATTGTGGACCTCTTCTGCAGACTGGTGAAAGACCATTATTAAAATATTTGAAAAATAAAAAAGACAAATTCAAGGTCATAGATTAAGAACTACTCTATGGAGAGTTTGTAGAAGGGTCTGGAGGAAAACTTATAGGAATGCCATAGCCAAGCTTCAAAACTCCCAGGTTAAAAACTTCCAGAAAATACTTTAAATAACAAGAAAAAATTAAATACTTCAGAAATATGCCCATTATTTCATAAAATTTAGCAACTTCTTCTCTTGGAACATTATATTTCAAAGAATAAAAGAATTGGGGTTGTACCCTGGATTAATTTATGCAGAAAAATTGAGTATAATCCTGAATAAAAAAAAATAGACATTTGATAAACCAAAAGACTTTCTGGTATTTTTAACAAAAAGACTAGAACTCAATGGAAAATTCAATAAAAAAGATCCAGAAGAAATAATAAGGAAAATATAAAAGAATAATTATAAGGCACTCATTAAGGTCAAATGGTTAACAGAGACATGCATATATACATATACATACACAAACACACACACACACATATATCCTAAACATATGAAAAGGTTATCAGTATTCTTAAAATTCGCATCATTACTAAGTTTGAAAGAAACATTTGGCTGAATTGTTGGTGGAGTTGTGAACTAATCCAACCATTCTGGAGAGCAATTTGGAATTATGCCCAAAAAGTTTTCAAATTGTGCATACTCTTTGATCCAGCAGTGCTACTACTGGGCTTATACCCCAAAGAGATACTAAAGAAAGGAAAGGGACCTGTATGTGCCAAAATCTTTGTGGCAGCCCTATTTGTAGTGGCTAGAACCTGGAAAATGAATGGATGCCCATCAATTGAAGAATGGTTGGGTAAATTGTGGTATATGAATGTTATGGAATATTATTGTTCTGTAAGAAATGACCAACAGGATGAATACAGAGAGGCTTGGAGAGATTTACATGAATTGATGCTAAGTGAAATGGGCAGAACCAGGAGATCATTATATACTTCAACAACAATACTATATGAGGATGTATTCTGATGGAAGTGGATTTTTTTTGACAAAGAGAAGATCTATCTCAGTTTTGATTGATCAATGATGGACAGAAGCAGCTACACCCAAAGAAAGAACACTAGGAAATGAATGTAAACTGTTTGAATCTTTGTTTTTCTTCCCAGGTTATTTTTATATTGTGAATCCAATTCTTCCTGTGGAACAAGAGAACTGTTCAGTTCTGCACACATATATTGTAACTAGGATATACTGTGACATATTTAACACATATAGGACTGCTTGCCATCTGGGGGAGGGGGTGGAGGGAGGGAGGGGAAGTCAGAACCGAAGTGAGTACAAGGGATAATGTTTCAAAAATTACCCAGGCATGGGTTCTGTCAATAAAAAAAATTATAATTATTAAAAAAAAGAAATGTTTGGCTGAATTGTACTTCTTAAAAAATGGGTAAGAAAAAGCTAAAAGAGGACCGAAAGAAGGAGCTAATATGAAGGAAACAGGTGGGGATGGAGGGCTGGTAATATTTTAAACTTATTCTCATTTGGGTTGAAGAGGAAACAATATATACATATGGAAGGGTGCAGAAACTTGAAGATATAGAGAGTTGAGAAAACTGGGACAAGGTGGAGGAGAGATTTTAGAGGGGTGTTTGGGTTGGGATTGGGAGAGTGGTATGGAAATGAGAAAGAGTGGAGAAAATAAAGTATCAGAGATAGGGTAAAAAGAGAAGCTGAGAAAGAAGATACTGAAAAAATAAGATGAAGGGAAATTCAGAAATAGTAATTATATCTGAATGTAAATGGATTGTGGTGGCAAAGAATAGGATATTTCAGGGATCCCAATCAATAAGAGAGTTACTGAACAAGTTGTGGTATATGGTTGTGATAGAATACTACTACGTCATAAGAAATGAGTGATAAATGTTTTAGAAAGGCATGGAAAGGCTTACATAAAGTGGTGAATAATAAAGTGAGCAGAACTAAGAAAAGATTGTATTCAGTAACAATATTGTATTAAAATGACTTTGAACAAGATGACAGGAAAAAATAATGATGAATGCTGGAGGAGATGGGGAAAAACTGGGTAACTAATGCATTATTGGTGGAGTTGTGAACGAATCCAACCATTCTGGAGAGCAATCTGGAATTATGCCCAAAAAATTATCAAATTGTGCATACCCTTTGATCCAGCAGTGTTATTTCTGGGATTATATCCCAAAGAAATACTGAAGAAGGGAAAGGGACCTGTATGTGCCAAAATGTTTGTGGCAGCCCTGTTTGTAGTGGCTAGAAACTGGAAATTGAATGGATGCCCATCAATTGGAGAATGGTTGGGTAAATTATATGAATGTTATGGAATATTATTGTTCTGTAACAAATGACCAGCAGGATGAATACAGAGAGTTTGGAGAGACTTACATGAACTGATGCTAAGTGAAATGAGCAGAACCAGGAGATCATTATATACTTCAGCAACGATACTGTATGAGGATGTATTCTGATGAAAGTGGATTTCTTTGACAAAGAGACCTAAGTCAGTTTCACGTGATCAATGAAGCAGCTACACCCAAAGAAAGAACACAGGGAAATGAATGTAAACTATTTGCATTTTTGTTTTTCTTCCCGGGTTATTTTTACCTTCTGAATCCAATTCTCCCTGTGCAACAAGAGAACTGTTCAGTTCTGCATGCATATGTTGTATTTAGGATATAATGCAACATATTTAACATATATAGGACTGCTTGCCATCTAGGGGAGAGGGTGGAAGGAGGGAGGGGAATAATCAGAACAAAAGTGAGTGCAAGGAATAATGTTGTAAAAAAATTACCCTGGCATCGGTTCTGCCAATAAAAAGTTATTATAAAATAAATTAAAAAACAAATTTAAAAAATTAAATTAAATTAAAAATAAATAAATAAATGAAATGACTTTGAACAACTAAATATTTTTGACTAATAAAAATATAAAAATATGAAGACAGATGTTATCTCTATCCAGAGAAATAACTGAAAATAGAAGCATATATAATACTACTTTACATATATGTACCTTATTATATATAATCTCTAGGGCAGAATGGGAGTGAAAAGAAGAAAGAAAATGAAAAAAAAATCATTTATATGGTAACTTTGTTATATAGTTAGAGTAATAGCAAGTTGTACATGGTGAATTTGCAGCTTCATATGCAATCATTAACAAGATATGAGCAATAAAGATATTTAAGTATAAGTAGGAAAAGAAAAAGAACTATTGAAACTTCTACTTTAAGTGTATAATTTACAAATGCAAAACTGATAACACAATAGAACCCTTGACTAATTGGCCCAAAGTTACATACCAAATAAATTATTGATTTGTACATTAAGCAGTTATTCCATCATTTACTGATCCTACTTATGATTCATCTGAGACACCAAACAAAAGAAAATTGTATGGTTTAATCAAGCATCAAGTCACTTATCTATGTCAAACCAATCTTCTAGAACAAAGGTTTTAATTTGGCTTCTGTGAATTTATGAACAAAAAAAAAATCTGATAACTGTTTCAAGATAATTTGTTTCCTTTGTAATATTATGTATTTTATTATATTCATTAAAAAAAAGTGTTCTGAAAAGTAGTCCATAGAATTTACCAAGCTAACAAAGGAATCTAAGACAAAACAAAAACAAAAACCTCTTATTTAGATTATGAGAAGATAATGTCTAAGTGCTTTAATTATTATTTTTTTCCTTTGAGAATTTGGTACTATGGAAATATTTCTGCACTCAAAAGGTGCAAAAGAGAGAGGGAAACAGAAAGAGACGAGACAGAAAAAGTAGTCAGGAGGGGAAAAAAGAGGAGGCAATTTGAGAGGGATACATTTATCCCCTTTTAGGAAAAGGAATACTATCTTTGTAAAATGTCTTTATACCTCTTACTAGTGACCTTAATAGTAAATGTTTATATTAAACTGAAAGAACCATATAGATATGATCTCTTCATCTGGCAGAAAAAAACAGAGATTTAGACATAAGGCAGTGTGTTGCAATGATGTGATTTTGGAGCCCAAAGACCTGGGTTCACATCCTGTTTGATTTATTTTCTATATGCTGCACAAATCATTTCACCTTTCCATCTTTTCAGTTTCCTTATCTCTAAATAAAACAGTTAGATTCAATGGCTTCAAGGTCCCTCCTAACTCCAAATCTACCATCCTATGCTGGGTAACAAAAGAGTTAGGATTAAAGAAAATATAACAGTTTGATTTTTATAAAGCTTTTTTATTTTCAAAAATATGCATAGATAGCTTTCAGTGTTCACTCTGGCAAAACTTTGTATTCCAAGATTTTTTCCCCCCTTGTCCTTCACCTCCTCCCCTAGATAGAAAGTAATTCAAGAAAAATAAACATGTGCAATTCTTCTATACACATTCCCACAATTACCATGTTACACAAGAAAAATCAGATCAAAAAGGGAAAAAAAAATGAAGAAGAAAACAAAATGCAAGCAAACAACAACAAAAAAAGGAAAATACTATCTTGTGATCCATACTCAGTCTTCACAGTTCTCTCTCTTGATGCAGATGACTCTTTTCATTCACAAGGCCATTAAAACTGGCTTAACAGTTTGATTTTTAAGAATTCTTTATGATAGTATATCTCTTTATTAATTGGGCTACACTAATATATACCTTTCTTGTATGCTCCTTCTAACACTACAATTTACTACATTCCATTGCCTCAGACACTTGCCACTATTCCTATTTGGCTAAATTCCTTATTAAACCATATAATAAGCACATAATTAATGCTTATTAAACTTTTGTTGAGTGCTGAAATAGCATCATATAAACTGATGTATGACACATTCTTGATATTATATAAAATTCTTATCAGCATGTTATCACATAAAAAAGACATATACTGCTCTTGAAAAGCATTATTTCTTCTCAGAGGCTTTGTACAATCCTTGTTTTTTTTTTTTTTTTTTAAACATCAGTGTGTTCCGTTTTCCCTCTAACTGATCCCCTGAATCATAGTTATGCTTTGTGAAGAGTATGCCTTAAGATGAAGACTGTATCATAGGTATAGATGAAACCAGAAAGCCTAAAATCATAAGGAAGATACATATATTGGTGGTTAGAAATGGAAATATAGGTAGAATTTCCTAGTTAACAAATGAACATAAGCATAGGAGAAGTATTTAATAGTGGTCATTCATTCATTTATTCGATAATATATGTTGGCTAAAATGTTTCTATAAGATTCAATATGTTGATACTATGATGGATTTATCTTCTCATTGATGGACTTAATCCTTCTAAACAGTGCAATTTGCAAATCATTCCTACCATCTCACCCTATTGGTCTCACCTTTATGTGCTTCCATAAATGCTCCCTCTCTCAACATTTTATAAAATGGAGTATATGGATTATGCATTTATTATTATTTATTTTCACTAACAACCTACCTTCTTTTCAGCTGTTACTTTTCCATAATATTTTTACATTCCTTTTCTTGCAAATATTTATTGTTGATATATTGCGGTCTACTTATACTACTTATATGTAAAGTATACCATTCCTTTGCCATTTATGTGATCGATAAATATTGATAAAGAGAAATGGGTACTATGATTTCCTTCCTTCCCCTCTCTTCTCTACTCCCAAATGACTCAAGGAGTGTAGTTGAAATATTTTATTATTTTTCAATATTTTCTGAAGTCTGGATCTTTTTCTAATATTTGAATAAGCTGGGTACTGGACAAATTTTACATTTTTAGATGACCCATTGGTCATGGCTAATTTCCTTATACAATATATCACTTCTGGAAAATATTTCACATTTATTCTAAAGAACTGCCTCACAAAAAATTATGGTAATAATGATAAGAACAACAACAATAATAAAACAACTGGAACAGTGGCATCAAATTCAGATAAAAATGGTGTCCCTAATTGGTATACAATGATACTTTCAGATAGCATAGTGACTTAGAAAATCTCACATTAACAATATCTATATTCTATAGTATTCTTATTTTTTTGTTACATAAATAATTCTTTGTTAAATAAATAATTCACCAATTACATTTTAATCTGATCAGCATGGGGACATGTTACTGTGATTGCTACCTTTGTTTTATGGATCCATTTTCTTGTGAGATAAAATTTTCCCCCTTAAGTGAGCATACTAGTGTGTATTTGGTAGTTTGACATGAAATAGAGTCACTTTTGTAAAGATTTCTAAAATAAATTCATCAGCTATGCCATGAATAGATATAATTCATATTAATTTCATGTATCTAATTAATATTTCTATATTTTTTTTTAGTTTTTACTATCTTTTTAAAAATTTCCTTTGTCACTGTCTTTTTTATTTTGTGTTTCTTCATAATTTGCTTTCCTTTATGCTCTGCAGTAAGCCAAATATTTCAACCCTTAGAATTACAAAATTATGGATTATATATGTGTATATGTGTTTAGATATATGTATATCCAAACATCTTGTTTCCTTTCCTTTCCCTCTTCATATGTTTATAAAATTCTTCAAATGTGTTTAGTTATATAATATTTATATTATAGTATAAATTGCATATCAGTGAGGGGAATCGTTTTGCTTGATAATACATATTTGTTATGAGGAATTTTTTTCTTTCTCTTTTTGTTTTCCAAAAGAAGCGGAAGTTTAAAAAAATAGATTCCTGTTAAAACACAAACAAACAAACAAACAAACAAAAAGAGACGTGGGGTTGTTACAGATATGTTGTTATTTATGTGCTCTCAAATAGGGTCACTGTATTGTTAGTTTTGTTTAATTGTTTTTTTTTTTTTATAAAAGAAATTTCAAGTGATAGAATAATGTGTTGATATTAGTAATGTAAAAAGTAAAATATAAAACCAAATTATATCAATAAACCTTTCTTTTAAAGAATTAAAGGTGGGAGCCAAGAAAGCAGAAAGTAAACAGGTCTGTGAGCTCTTCCTGGTGTCCCTCAAATCAACACCAGATCAAGGCTCTGAATGGGTTTTGGAGTAACAGAACACACAAATGTTTGTAATGCAACAAATTCCCAGCAGAAGATATTTTGGAAGAACTTCAGGAATGACCTGGGAAGATTGGGGTTGCAAGGCAGGTGCAGCACATCACAGTGCAGGGAAAACCAGTGTGGAGGGGCTTCCATACTGGGGGAATCTTTTGGGAGGCTTCTAGTCAAAACACAGCAACCTTTGTTACTCTGTCCTCATTCAGAAGTTAGTGGATCAGCAGACTAGCTGCGAGACCTCCAACACAACTACAGAAGGCAAATAGTAGTAATCAGAAATAAAACACTGATGAGAAGAGGAAGTATAACTTGAGGGAAATAAGATGGTGGGAAATACACAAATAGTAATTTTAACTGTGAATGTGAATGAGATGAATTCTCTTGTAAAATGGAAACAGATAGCAGATTGGATTAAAAGCCAGAATTCTATAATATGTTGTTTATAAGAAACACATTTAAAGCAGAGTGATACATACAGAGTAAAGGCAAAAGGCCGGAGCAGAATCTATTATGCTTCAGATGAAGTTTAAAAAAAAAAAAAAAAAAGGAGGGGTAGCCATCTTGATCTCAGAAAAAGAAAAGCAAAAACAGATATAATTAACAGAGATAAGAAAGGAAACTACATCTTGTTGAAAGGTATCATAGATATGAAATAACATCAACCCTAAACATATATGCACTAAGTGGTACATAGCTTTGAAATTCCTAGAGGAAAAGTTGGGAGACCTGCAAAAAGAATTAGATAGCAAGACTATACTAGTGGGGGATCTCAACTTTGCTCTGTCAGAACTAGAAAAATCAAACCACAAAATAATCAAGAAAGAAGATAAGGAGATAAATAGAATTTAGAAAAATTAGGTATGATAGCCCTTTGGAGAATGGGGAGAGAAAGAAATATACTTTTTTTCTCAGCAATACATGAAATCTACACAAAAATTGACCATGTATTAGGTCACAAAAAACTCAAAATCAAATGCAAAAAGGCAGAAATGGCAAATGCATCATTTTCAGATGATGATGCAATAAAAATTATAAGTAATACAGGACTAGGGAAATATATACAAAAAAAAATAAATGGAAACTATATAATCTAATTCTAAAAAATGAGTGGGTAAAAAAAATAAAAATAAAAAATGAGTGGGTGAAACACTCCCACTCCTATGATTTAACAAGTCATAGAAACAATAAATGATTTCATCAAAGAGAATGACAATAATGAGATAACATACCAAAATTTATGGGATGCATCCAAAGCAGTTCTTATGGGAAATTTTATATCTCCAGGTGCTTACTTAAATAAAATAGAGAAAGAAAAGATCAATTAATTGAGCATCTAACTAAAAAAGCTAGAAAAAGAACAATTTAAAAACCCCCTCCTAAAAACAAATTTGGAATTCTGAAAATACAAAAACTATTGAACTAATAAACAAAAATAAGAGATATTTTTTGAAAAAAAAAAAAACAACAAAATAGTTAAAATATTAGTTAATTCAATCAGAAAAAGGAAAGAAGAAAATCAAATTGCTAGTCCAAAAATGAAAAGGGTGAATTTTCCACCAATAAAGAGGTAGTTAGAGCAATAATTAGGACTATTTTGTTCAACTGCATGCCATTAAATTTGTTAATATAAGTGAAAGATATAGATTGGCCAGATTAAGAGAGGAGGAAATAAATTACTTAAATAATTCCATTTTAGAAAAAAAAAAATGAGCAAGCTATTAATCAACCCCCTAAGAAAAGATCTCCAAGATCAGATGGATTTATAAGTGAATTCCAGCAAACATTTAAAAAACAATTAATGCTAACACTATGCAAACTATGTGAAAAAAATAGGAAAAGAAGGAGTCCTACCAAATTCTTTTTTATGCCACAGATATTTTGCTGATACCTAAATCGGGAATTGTCAAAACAGAGATAGAAAATTATAGGCCAATTTCCTTAATGAATAGTCATGCAAACATCTCAAATAAAATAGTAGCAAAGATATTAAACAAGTTATCACCAGGATAATACACCATGTCCAAGTAGAATTTACAATAGGAATCCAAGGCTGGCTCAATATTAGGAAAATATTAGCATATTTGACCATATCAATACCAAATTAGCAGAAATCATATTATTTCAATAGAAAAATTTCACATGTTTAACATATATTGAATTACTTCCTATCTAGAGGATGAGGTAGGGAATGGAGGAAGAAAATTTTGGAATACAAGGTTTTGCAAGGGTGAATGTCAAAAATTATCTTTGCATGTACTTTGGAAATAAAAAGCTATTGTTAAAAAAGAAGAATTAAAGGGATGATATCCTGATTCCAAAAGGGACAAGGATAAAAGAATATGTGATACAGTTCTCCAGGAAAAAGTTATGGAATGTTTCCCTGTAATTTTCTACTTTCATTAAAAATTTACTTTCCTAAAGATTCTAGAGAATTATTGAGAATGTAAAGGAACAAGAATAGATATGGAACTTTAAAAAGGGTCATTGTAAATTAATCTTACTGAAAAAACAGAAAATATAAGCGTGTAGGGGAAAAATTTGATGCCACCTTTTTTTATCTGATATGAAGAGAAATGTAAAGAAAACTGAAAATCAGAATAAATATATTTTAAAATATGAAGGGGGCAATATCTTTCTGAATATGGGAGTACTAGCCAACTGACTCCAAGTATTAGAGAAAAAAAGAATAGGAAAGCATTCTTTTTCTTGGTTTGTCAATCAGTATTCTGTTAATTAATTCTTGAAAAAGCTGTGTCTATGAGACAGGCAGTCATGAAATAGAATCACTGAGGGAATAGATATCACAAGACCTAGATTCTAATACGAACCACATTATGAATTAGTTTCTTCATGACCTTCTGAAAGCCATTTAATATCATAGCAATTTAATGAAAGTATCCAACTAGATGATATTTAAAATATTTTGAGCCCTATGATTCTATTACTTTTTGAAGCCATGCTTCTTGAATAAAGGCCTCTCTGCTCTTTCTTTTTTTAAGGGCATGTCATGCCCTAGTTGTCTCTTTACTGTGTACTATTTGGGTTACTAAGAAGAGTTAAGAGCACCTTTGCGAAATTAAATTACCTAATTAAATTGAAAAGCCTGGGGAAAAGCTTCCAAATACTTTTTTTTTCATTATCAAGACTGAGAAATCATCTTTTTAAAGAAAATTAGTAATAAAACTTCTTAAATTATTGTTAATAGTCCTTTTTATCTTTTTTTAAAATTTTGTCTGTGTTTTTAGAGAATGAAACAAAGTCCAAACTGAAAATCAAGAAAAATTCTAAGAGATCAGATCATAAAAAAGAGAAAAATTGAAATTACCACTTTTTAGCAAAAAAAAATGAGTATCAGAAGAATTATTTTTAACAACAAACAATAAAATACGTCATTTTATTTGCAGAAATAATGAAAATTAAAATAGAAAATGAAACTATCTACTATATTTGATGATTGTTTGATGAATCCAAGATATACAGATAATGGACACAACTATTTAAGTTCAAGGGTTACTGATAGATAAATGGATATAGGATGTGAGTAAACAATTCTCTCTCTTTAAAAAAAATAGAATTTTATTTTTCCAATTACATGTAAAGATAAATTTCAACATTCATTTTTATAAGATTTTTGAGTTCCTTTTTTTTTCTTTTCCCTACCTCTTTATCTTCTCCCTTCCCATTCTATCAAGTAGAATGATATAACTTATATATGTATATTCATTTTTAGCATATTTCCAAATAAGTCATGTTGGCAAAGAAAATCGGGGGGGAAAGGGTAAATCATGAGAAAGAAAAAAAAAAAGTATGCTTCAATATGCATTCAGTCTCCATAGTTCTCTCTCCGGATACAGATGAAATTTTTTACCTCAAGTCCATGGGAATTGTCTTGGATCACTGTGTTGCTAAGAGATAAGTTTGTCATAGTAGATCATCACACAATCTTACTGTTACTGTGTACAGCGTTCTTCCTCCTCGTTCTGCTTACTTCATTCAGCATCAGTTAAGTAAGTCTTTCCATGATTTTCTGAAATCAGTCTGCTCTTCATTTTTATAGAACAATAAAATCCCATTATATTCATATACCATAACTTATTCAGCCATTCCCCAACTGATGGTTATTCACTCAATTTCCAATTCCTTGCTACACAAAAAGAGCTACAACAAATATTTTTGCACATGTAGATCCTTTCCCTGTTTTTATGGTCCTTTCCCCTTTTTTTAATGATCTCTTTGGGATATGGACTCTGACGCTCCTAAATCACTCTGACTTAGTACACTTTGATATTCTTTTGGACATAGTTTCAAATTGTTCTCCAGAATGTCTGGTTCTGTTAACAACTCCAAGAATGCTTTAGTGTTTCAGTTTTCACACATCCTCTCAAGATATATCATTATCTTTTCCTGTCATCTTAATAAATCTGAGTGGTATAAAATGGTATCTCAGAGATATTTTAATTCAGCAAACAATTCTCAAAGGAAGAATTACAAATTGTAAACAACCATGTGATTGTTCCAAATCACTAAAAGTAAGAGAAATTCAAATTAAACAATTTTGAAGTTTTATCTGGTAATTTGAATATTGGCAAAGATAGCAAAAGTATAAGAAAGTCAAAATTGATGATGCGGTATGGTAGGCATTAATATACATGATGAAAACAAGAATTGATCTAACATTCAATGAAAATAATTTGGAATGATATGAAAGTAACTAGATCATTTGGGGTCTTAGACCCAGATATTTCATCGCAAGGCATATAGTTATAGACAGAAACAAAGGTCAGATGTTCTTGGTAGCATTTCCTTTGGAAGCAAAGAAATGGAAACAAATGTGTGTCTAACAAAATGGGTATAACAAAATAAATTGCAGCATATGATTATTTTGAAATATTATTGACATGTAAAAAGTCCCAAAGAAAATAAGGAATGCAGGGAAAAAAAAAAAAAAAAACATGGGATGGCATATAAGATTTACTATAGAGTTAATTAAAAAGAATGAGGAGAATAATATATACAATGACTACAAAAAATGAAAATAGTGTGAAATTAGCATAAAGGTTTTGTAATGACAATAAACAATCTTGGCTAAATAAAATATATGAGAAATGAGCTTCCTTTACTTAGTAAGATGAGTTATATGAATGTGTTTGCTGTCAAATATAATCAGTGTATTTGGTTTGCTAGTTTAATTGTTTTTTTTTTTTCCCTTGTTAAGATAAAATATTAGTGGGTAAGCATGGAAGTGGAAAGGATAGAAGTGATGAATATATTCAGAAATGCCTGTGATATAAAAACAAAAGACATTAATAAATATTTAAACTTGCACAAAGAAAGAAAATGCATCAGATAGATGTATAACAATTTAAAAACCAGGCAGTCAATATTATAGTATTTAATAATGATGATAAGGTATCTAATATTAATAAAATACTTCATTTCATATTTATATACCAATCTTTTTAGAAAATTATCAGTTGCATTAAGTATCAATAATACGTATTTCCTAATTGTTAAATATGTAAAAAATTATTCTTATTTTGCTTCACAAAATACATATTTTCTCAATGTGATATAACAAGTAATATACATATATGGATACACACATATGTGTGTATATATATGTACATATAAACAACAGATACATATAGCACTATATTAGATAGTGTGGTATAGTTAGTAGAAGCCATTGTCCCTTGCTATTACTGAGTTTATAATTTGATGAGGCAGACCAAGATTAGCCTATTCACTTGCCTAGGAACTCTGAGGATCTAGTTATTGGCAAAGATGGAAACAGAATTAGGCTGTACTGTCAGAACATAAAATGTCAGAAAATTCCTCATATTCATAAGCTAAAATCCATGGGTGTATTTTCAGAGCACTTTAGTATTCCTAAAATCCTGCCTGAGAGGACAAGAGAGAACTTAATTTTTTTTTGGTTTGTTTTACAATCTCCAGTGCTGGGTAACTAAGAGTTGGAATTTAAAATTATTTCTCACAAAATAGCATAACTATAAACATGGCTATGATTGATGGTAGTTAGCTGCCTGGTAGTAGTTAACAAACTGCTCAATTTCTGAACACACCAGCAATCTGTAATTCCTCATTTCATGTTGCCTGATGATGGTTAACAGATTAATTAAACAACAACAACAACAACAACACTACCTATTACACTAAAAAACCTAAGTAAAAAATTTGCAATGCAGTTTCCTGAGGCTGTTTCCCATGGAACTCCTCTTTACTTCCTACTCTGGTACTTTGCATGAAGGTCACAGTTTGAAATCCTTTTTATTCCATTAAAAATCTTACATTTTGCTAAAAAAAAAAAACAACAAAAAAAAACCCCTATTTTTAGAGGCCAATCATTTTGAGAAACAAAACATATTCAGAACCATAAAAGCAAACAAAACTTATTCACTGCATCCAATTGTTTCCTTTTGGGGCTATGAGTTAATAATAATAAGATATGCTCCCAAAGATAAGAAAATACTCCCTTTTTCTAAGCACAGACCACTCCCCACATCTATTTAACAAGCCTCATGTTATATCTTCAAAGAAAACAATACTTTTAGTTAGTATTATAATGCATTTTTTAGCTTTCAACCTCCCAGTTCCTCTACTGCAGCAAGTGTACCTAGTTAACACCTAAACTCTAGGCTTCACCTCACCCCAAATTCTGCATCCAATCTTGACCAAAAGGAATCTAGAAGGAGTACTACCATAGTTAATATACAATGTGGCACTTGATTCACCTCAATCAGCATGGATTAATTACATGTCTATTCTCCCAGTACAATACTAGGTACCCATGAGACAAAAACAAAAGATGTCTTACATTCAACTGTCAAATGCTTTTGTTAAAATCTAGGAAAATACAGGCGAACCTGAGTTCAAATTTCATTCAGATTTGATCTCAAAGACTTAATACATATATTGCCCTAACAAGTCACTAAACTCTGCATCCCTCAGTTTTCTTATCTGTAAAAATGAGCTGGCAAAGAAAATGGCAAATAACTCCAGTATTGTTGCCAAGAAAATCCCAAGTAGGATCACAAAGAGTCAGACAGGACTGGAAGTATTCAATAATAACAAATTAAAGAAAAATTCTGTGGATTTTTAACCTGTTCCTAATTTACCTTATTGGTATTCTTTTATAAGTACATTTTGTTGGTTAAACTTCTATTTTTCTAAAGTCAAGAAGATGTGGATGCAAGTCCTACCTCTAACATTCAGTAATTTGTGATGCTGGACAAGTCACTTAATATCTACCTCAGTTTCTTCATCAGTAAAATAGAGGCAATAATAATACCTACTTCCTAGGGCTGTTGTGAGGATAACATAAAATATCTGTAAAGTGTTTTTGTTTTAAACTTTAAGCATTCTATGAATTATATGTGATTTTTCTATATTATTTGTATATCATATATAGTGTGGGTGGGTATGTGTATGTATGTATACATATGTGTATACAAATAATATATCTTATTTATATATTATATATAACTATAATTTATAACACATATATGGTATGTATACACATATATTTATATGTATCATTTGTTACTGTCTTTTTTCAATTTTGTCTGACTCTATGATCCTATTTTAGGTTTTCTTGGAAAAGATAATGAAGTAGTTTGCAATTTATTTTTTGGCTCATTTCACAAATGAGGAATTGAGGCAAACAGGGTTAAGTAACTTGCCCAGAATCACTCAGTTATTGAATGTCTGAGGCTGGATTTGAACTCATTAATATAAATCTTTCTAATTCCAAGCCTGTGGTTCTATCCAGTGTACCACTAATAATTACCTATCTTGGCACTATTTAGGAACTATTACATGATAGTTCCTAGCTACTGTATCACTCAGCTGCTGAATATGCATCATATACACATAAAAACATGTATGTATCTATACATACATATGTACATACATGGCTACAATAAATATCCCTTGCCTTTCCTTCAATTGTAACTATTCTGATTTTAATCAAACTTTGCTATTATGCTTGGAACCCCTAATTGTGGCCTTCCCTCATTTATTCTACTGATACACTTCTTGCTACTAGTTTTTATATATTATTAAACCACGAATAGGTCATGTGCCTTTTCTAAAGTCTTGTTGCTATTAAAAAAAAAAAAGAAGAAGAAAAAGTAAGACAAGATTGCTCATGCTAAAAATTAAATTTATATATGTTTATATATAAATGATTAGAAAATACTTTGGGGGAAACTCCATCTCCCCTGCTATTCCCAAAATATTACTAAATATTAATTACTTAAGATTTTGAAAGGGGAAAGGTGACATACTTTTCAAATTGGTAGAAGACATAAATGTAGAGGTTATAAAACTGATAAGGTAAAATTACATTTTAAATTTGAACTTTTTTTTTCTTTTGTTCAATCTTTTCATCTCTCTTTAATTTACCAAGCCAGTTAAATACCACATTTTGATCAATTATACAGATCAAAACCATCCATGTTCTTCTTCCAAAATATACCCTATGTTCTTTGTAAAGGTTCATTATGCCCAATTATATGAGCAGCTCTAAAATCTGAATGTGCATATAACAACTCCGCTTCCCTCTCCAAATAGATATAATAATTACCACAGAGAATCATAAATTTCAGAGTAGAAAAAACCCTTACAATACATCCAACAACCCACATCTGAAGAGGAATTTACAATATCTTATCAATTTATTCCTCCAAACAAATCATCTCCCATCACTCTTATCTTTTATGTAACATTCCCGAAACTAGTTTCACTGTACAATTTTTATCTTATTTCACCTGAATAAAGCTGTGTGTGCCTGGGGGAGAAGGATAAGATGCTTGTCTCATACTGTGATTTGTTCCAGTCCCATACACCCATGTTAAAGTAGCTAGGCTTTTACTGGAAAGCTATAGTCCTAGGATAAACACAGATTATGCAAGGGAAGTGTTGTAAACCTTCCAATTTCTATTATCCAATTTATTTAGTGGTCAGTTAGCAGAAAGGCAGCTTCAGTGAAAAACTCCAAATCCATTTGTATTTAAATCTAAATGTGCTGTTGATTATAAGTTTCATGCCAGTAAGACTTCATGGTTTCTAGTGATAAAGTATGGGGGAGGCAAATAAATGCAGCATTTAAAAAATATTATTCTATCGAGCCACATCCAAATTCTAATTTAACAGTTTATAATATGCTTTTCTTACAATCCAATAAAGTAGCCAGTTCATTCATCTTCATTTTCTAGCAGGTAACAGATCTGAGACTTGAAACCATGTCTTCTCACTCATAATCCATTGGTATTTCTATTATACTATTATTAAACCAGTTACCTTAATTTTACTCTCAGTCCATTTCAAACTCTATATGAGAATTTTAGTGGGACTCCACTGTTGTCTTGACATTAATGTGTGTTGACCTGATGATAGTAATTTCATAATCACTTTTAGTGATTATTTTGAGAATTTTAATTTGTTGGTTTACATTTATCTGATTTTATGGCTATGTTTCAGTTGATTGAGGTGTCAAAGAGTCAAATTGTTGGATAAGCATATATCAAAAGTCACATGTAAAGTTAAAGGAATGTTCTTACAAAATATACGTATGTATTATTGTTGACTTAAATATCAAATATATTTCATATTATACTATATATTATGATCATTTTTCAAAATCCAGCTAACATTATTTTCAAATAAAGCAATCAAATACAGGAAACTGAAAATTATTGGAAAATATTTTATTATTTTTTAAATGATAATAGGAATGTAGGGCTCTAATGATTTCTTCATATTTTGTGATCTTAGTCTCTTGTGAAGAATTTTTCCATACTCTAAATAATTTCCTGGTTACTCCAACCTCAATATTTAGCTCTAGGAACTTTATTGCTTTGTACTTTGAGGAAGCATGAAACTTTCTAACAAGATGTAACCATAACTGGTAAAACAAAGAATATATTGGACCAATCAAAAATAAACTTTTGGAGTAGATTAATGAGAAATGGAGATTTCTTCTAATTGTCTTACGAATAAGAAAATCACATGAATGAAGTTTCCCAGAAAATAAAAAAATAAAAATCAGAGGATATTATTTATACTTTCTAATTAAAATAGAAACCATATAAGCATTAAAAGTAAATGCTTAAAGCATTTAGAAAAGTAAAGGTCAATTTGGATTCCTGTGCAGGATTTTCTAAAGGAGATGTTGACAAACTGAAACATGTCTGCTTGGAGGAGACCAGTAGGCTGACAAAACTCTGATTATGTCATATAATGAATGATTAAAAGTCCTAAGGGATTTTAGTTTGGAGAGAGATGACTTAGCAGGTCATGTTTGTTGTCTTTAAATATTTGAAGTGTCTTGCAAAAGAGTGCTTAGGGCTATTCTGGATAATATTGAAGAAAGTGGGTGAAAATTATTGGGAGAGAAGTTTCAGAAAAAAAAATTTTAGCTATCCATGAAGAAAATATTGTGAAACAATAAATTTTAATATTGGAGTTATTCAAACATAGGCTGAAGGAATACATGGCTGTGTTGCTGCAAAAGAAACTGGGCATCAGGTAGGGGACTGGGTTTTCAAGTTCCTTCCAGCTTTGAAATGTTGGGAAGTTAAAGCATTTTCAATTCAACAATAATTTATTAAGCAATTATTATATGTGGATTGCTGAAATAGATAATATATAGATAATATACAATTTATCAATATATCAGGAAAATATAATTTTGTTAATAGGAGTACTCTCTCAACCAAATTATGACTCTTGTATAGCTAACATAGAAGGAGATAGTCTTACACAGTTGTTGCTACTGAAAAATTCATCTTCCCAGGACCGTTAAACTTCTTCAAAATATAATTATTTAGAAATACAAACAAAAAAATGTCCCATATGATATTGCACAAATGAATATAAAACATTTAGGCATAGAATAAAAGTATACTAAAAAAGTATGATAGAAAATTAATGGAAACAAAAATGTATCTACTTATTGACAAATTCAAACTTTGTACTTAGCTACAAGGATAATATACATATAAATCCGAGCTTTCGGTTTTAGGCAACATTTTAAGTTAATAGTGTTAGAAACATCATTTCCTTACTTTTCAGAGCTAAAGAAAGTATTAGCATCTTCTTTGTACTAAAAGCTACTTATGTATATTACCAAGATTTTAAATGAACTAAATGGGACATAAATATGTTTAAGTCACATGACATGACATGAATTATTTTATAGAGGAGAAAAGTACAAGCACTCAAAGTATTTATTTGATCAGGCCTTAACAGGTCAAGTTTTTCATCTTTCCATTTTCAGCAAATAATGTTAAGAAAATGTCCCTAGACATAGTGGCAGCACAGACTTTTATTTGTATCCATAAAGAGACTGAAGCATCATCAATTCTTTCAGTCTTTATTCTCCTGGGCAAAATGTCAGTGGTAATCATTTCCCATCATTCACCTGTTTGTATAGACAGAAAAACAGTAGCAGACTGGGCCTTCACATTGTGGGCTATTATCATGGGAGTACTATGAAATAACTATAACACCTTGAAATGAATATAGCCATATCCCTAAAGAAAAGCTAGTCTGTGGGGATAATATTGACAGACTACAAACTATCCAACAAGGAAACCTTCACTACATTCTCCCAATCTGATTGACTTCATCTATTTAATTTATGGTATTGATATGACTGCTTCATCTTAGTTAGAGCTGGTAAAGAACATTTACAGAGAGCTCCCTGAATGCCAGTCCCAGGCTGGGTGCTATAGTATTACAAAAGGAATAGAGATATGGATCATTAATTTAAATTATATCATCTAACTGAGAATACAAGACAGTCACTTGAAAAAAGACAAAAAGATTTGTATAAAGAGTTGTAAATTGTTACATCCTTGAGGAACAAAAGTCCTAAATTCTAAACATGGAATTGTATCTCTAGATAAAGTACATAACAATTGTGTCAGGCATCAAGAAACTGGCCTGGGACAAGCCAGCTTTTACCTGACGGTTTAAGATTACAAAAGTACTCCAGGTCAAATGTCCTTGTAGAAATTTCTGTAGTATTTGCACAAATGCAGAGACTTAAAAGAAATAAAACATTAAGAAAATTAAAGGAAATAAAAATATATTAATACTATTACAGCAAAACCTGTTTAATATACACAAATTAGCATAGCTATGATATATATATATATATATTAACAAGGGTATACTAATAAACATTTAACAACAAGCTCTTTAATAGCTCCCAGAATCTCTTGAGGACATATTTTAAGTTTCATCAGCTCTATTATTTTTTTCTCCATCCTTTTAAGTCTTATCAATAAGCAAACAATAAATCAAACATTGATTTATACCCTCTGCAATTTTCCAAGGAAAGCTTTTTTTTTCTTTTCTTTTTTTATTTTATTAAAAGCTTTTTGTTTACAAAACATATACATGGGTAATTTTTCAGCAAAATCTTCTGTTTCAAAATTTCCCCTCCTTCCTCCTACCCCCTTCTCAGATGGCAAGTAGTTCAATTCATGTTAAATATGTTAAAATATATGTTAAATGCAATATATATATATTCCTTTATAGTTATCTTGCTGCATAAGAAAAATCAGATCAAGAAGGGGAAAAAAAAACTGAGAAAGAAAACAAAATACAAGCAAACAACAACAGAAAGAATGAGAATGCTATGTTGTGGTCCATATTCAGTTCCCATGGTTCTCTCTGGGTATAGATGGTTCTCTTCATCACTGAACAAGTGGAACTGGTTTGAATCATCTCACTGATGAAGAGAGCTACAGCCATCAGAATTGATCATTGTATAGTCTTGTTGTTGCCATGTATAATCTCCTGGTTCTGCTCATTTCACTTAGCATCAGTTCATGTAAATCTCTCTAGGCTTCACTGAAATCATCAGGCCGGTCATTTCTTACAGAACAATAATATTCCATAACATTCATATACCATAACTTATTCAGCCATTTTCCAATTGATGGGCATCCACTCAGTTTCTACCAAGGCAAGCTCTTAACTAGCTCTCAAGAGCTGGTTCAAATTGGTCCAGCTGAATATTTTAAAAAAGCATGGCATAATGGCAAGTTATGGAATCTTCCAGTGCCCCAGGATTCTTCCTTATATTATGAATTATTGACTAAAGTTTCAACACTCTCTCATAGACCACCTCAGAAATAGCCTTTGCTGATCTTTTGGACTCAAGTCTTTTCTTATTTCAGTCAGTCTTCACTAAGGTGCTGCTGATTTACCTGTAGGTCTGATCATTTCAACTCTCCAATGGCTCCTTATTAACTCCAGTATCATTCATGAAGTTCTTTGTTTGGCATTTAATCTTTTCATGAACTCATTTTTTTTTTAATCTTTCCAACCTACTTATTGACTCTCCATATGACATCAAATCTCTCTGTTCCATGTTTTTCCTGTGACTGTTTTCCATTTCTAAAATGCTTTCTTTGCTCAGTTTCATATCCTTGGATTTTTTAAAGATTCAATCCAAATATATCTTCCTCCAAGAAACTTTTCTAGTTCTCCCCTTATTTGTATGATTTTTTTGATGATGCCAGCATCTTTTCCAATGATCCATTTATTTTCCTTACTTTAAATACCAGTATCTGTGCAGTCTCTTCTACCACCTATTGTACTATTTCTAAGTATCACAGTGGAAAGAAAATTGGATCTGGAGTCAGGAAGACCTTTAACTCTTCAACATGAAGTCATCTTTAAGGTGATATTTTAATATTTATCAGATTATCTGAGATCATAGTTTCACTGGCCTTTATAATCTTCTCTTAAATAGGATTTCATTCTGATTGTTAAAGGATATGCAATAGAATCTATTTCTGGCAATCAGAGGATAACTTTATATTCTTTTTCTACTAGAAAAAAGTAGTCTAAAGAAAATATAATCTAAATATATTTACAGTATATAGTCATAAAAATTCAAAAGGAATAAAATATGAAACTCTAATGAGATAAAACTATCATTGTTCCAATCTCTCTTTGAAAAATAAATATAGAACCAACCCTATGTGTGGTGATAAAGAAGACAAATACTCCCCCATGGCGAATCTAATTATATCTTGGGTGTCTTTATACCTCATCCCAAGAGCTCATTTCTCTTCTACATAAACCATAATCTTAATACACCTTCCCTTTTATTATAAAGGGCAACACTATTATCCCAGTCTCTCAGGCTCATAATTTAAGAATCATCATCCTCACTATCTATCAACCTCCATGTCCAAACTGTTTTTGAGGCCTGTTGATTTTATCTTTGCAACATCTGTCAGATAGATACTCTCTTTTCTTTCCTTTGATAATTCCATCATTTTGATGCAGGCTCTCATCACTTTCACACCTGGATTATTGCAATAATCGGCTCATGGCTGCCTCAAGTCTTTCACTAATATATTGTCTATTTAGTCACTTAAGTGATTTTCCTAAAACATGGTTGCAAACATGTCAATCTCTGGCTTCTTTTAATCATACTTTTTTCAATAGGATTCCATTCTGATTGCTAGAAAGAGGTTCTATTGGGCATCCTTTAATAGTCAGGAGATTAGCTTTATAGTTCTTTTCTATGACAAACACTTGTCAAAAGAAAATCTAAAATAACATATATAGAATACATAATCAATAATAAAAAGAATAAAAATTCAAAAAGGGATAAAACATGAAACTAATGGAATAAATTATCAATATTTCAGCATCCCCTCCAGGAGCAAATGCAAAATGCTGTTTGATACTTAAGGACTTTCATAACCTAGCTCATTCCTACCTTTTTTAGTTTTCCTAAACCTTATTCCTCAAAACATTCTCTTCAATCCAGTGACACTGATTTCCTTGTTTTCCTGTTAACAAAACACTCCATCCCTTTGCTCTGAGCATTCTCTAGCTACTCAGCATACCTACAATGTTCTCCTTCATCCACTCCAACCTCCCTATCTTCCTTTAGGTACTAACCAAAATCCCACGTTCTATAGGAAGTTTTTCCTAGCACCTCAATTTCAGAGGTGCTAATTATTTCCTTTTCACCCTTTGTATAGTATATATTTGTTTGCATGTTGTCTCTACCATTATATTGTAAGTTCCTTGAAGACAAAGCCTATTTTTTTGTCTTCTTTTGTATCTCCAGGGCATAGCACAGTGCCTAGCACATACTAATTACTTAATACATGTTTATTGATTGATTGATTAAATATAAATATACATATATATAAATATGTATGTGATCTGTATACATACATATATATGTATATATGATGGCATTAAATATATAATAACACTACATATCTTCTATAATATTTAATAAAAATTATAAATACATAATATAAATTTATATAAAAAATAAAAATATAAATAAATAATAAAAACTTGTAATTATAAACACTGAATTTTAGTTTTGTAATTACATAGCAATAAACAACTACTTACTTTTTTCTTATATGTTTCAATATTAATGTTTTAATATTACTACACTTAGGAGAGCATAATTTTATTAGTAGTACTAGGAGGGCCCTTGAAAGCCATTGAGTTCAGTCCTCTCCATATAAATATAAAGAAACTGGTTCTGGTGTCAAGAAGGCAGAATGAGGAAGGAACAATGTGAAACCCTCCCAAATTTCTCTGCAAACAGCTAGGAAACTGTCTCAGAATTGGGTTAGTAACAGGGAAGCAGTATACTAGCACAACAAAAACGGTCAATCTCTTTGGGGTGAAAAGGGAGAGAAGTCTAAGAATAGCAGCAACAATAGCAGTCAGTCTCCCAGCAGGGGGCATGCAGGAGGTCTCCAAGTCTGGGGCACTCCACCAATCAGACTCTGCCCTTTTGCAAGCTCAGCAGTCCCCTTAGCAAGTGAGCCCAGAAAGGTCTCCTTCCAGTGACCCACCCAGAGTAGAAGCTACTAGGGAGATCTTGACTCCATCATTCAACAGTAGTGAAGCCCCACGATGGCTGGCCAACAGCAGGACCTGGGACCTCCCTGAAGAAAGATCCTGTTTCCATAGCAACTCAGCTCTTAAGCAGAACAGCAACAAAATTACTGGAGCAGAGAGACCCTGTTTCCATAACAACCCATTAGCATGGCCCTACCCCTGGTGCAGCCAGAAGCTAAACTCAGGTACAAGCCAGAAGGGGAACCCACTTCTCAGAGAATACAAGAAGCTAAACCCTGAAGCCCAGTGAAAGCCAGCAGTAAGACCAGAACCCCAAAACCAAACTTGTGAAAATGCAGGCCCAGAGCCCAACTTTCACATAAAACTATAAGTCACAAAAAGGCAAAAGAAATAAGCAAAAAACAAAAGAATAAGAGAGTGAGAGAGAGGGAGAGAGAGGGAAAGAGAGAGAGGGAGGGAGGGAAGGAAGGAGGAAGGGAGGAAAGGAGAGGGAGAGAGAGAGAGAGAGAGAGAGAGAGAATCAGAACAAACTTGCCTATAGAAAGTTACTATGGTAATTCTGGCATGGAGAACAAAGCATAAATTTAGGCTAGGACTATCATCTCAAAATGACTATAAGTGAAGCCTCTGAGTAAAAAGCAATTTGGTCTCAGGCCCAAAAAGAATTCCTGGGAAAGCTTTAATATGATTTTAACAAGCAAATTACAGAAGTAGGAGAAAAATTGGGAGATGAAAGTAATGCAAAAGAATCAAGGGGTGGGGGGAGGGAAGGGTCAATGGCATGGAAAAAGTTATATAAAACTTTACTTAAGAAAATAATCCCCTAAAAATAGAATTGATCAAATGGAAAAGGAAGTACAAAAACTCACAGAAAAATATTATTTAAAATTAGAATTGAACAAGAGGAAAATAATGATAATGAGACATCAAGATACAATAAAATTAAGTTTTAAAATAATTTCAAAAGAAAATGTGAAAAATGTCATTGGAAAAACAACTGATCTAGAGAATACACCCTGAAGAGATAATATAAAAATTATTGGATTACCTGATGATTTTTTTAAAAGGCCTAGAAAACATATTTTCCCAACATATTAGAATCAAAGGGCAAAATAAAAATTGAAAGGATCCATCAATCACATCCTGAAAGAGATCTGAAAATGAAAACTCTAAGAAATATCATAGCCGAATTTCAGCTCACAAATCAAGGAGAAAGTTTTGCATGTAGCCAAAGAATCAATTAAAATATTGTGAAGCTATAGTCAAGATTCAGGATTCAGCAGTTTCTATATTAAATAACAGTACATCTTGAATATACCAGAAGGCAAAAAAGCTATGACAAGAATCATCTACTCAGAAAAACAGAATATAATCTTTCAGGGGAGAAAAATGGATATTTAACAAAATAGAAGATTTTCAAGCATTTAATAATTAAAAGATGAGCTAAAAAACAAGACAAAAAAGAAAACACAAGATATTAAATAAGGTTAAACTGTTTATATTTTTTGTGGCAAGATAATATTTATTACTAATAACTATATTACTACAGAAACACAGGGATACATATAGACAGAGAGCATGAATATAACATGAATTTGATGGGACACTATCCCCCCAAAAGCCAAGGACAAAATAAAAAATTAGAAAGTATATTGTACAGAAAAAAGGAGGGGGTACACTGAATAGAGAAATTATCCCTTATAAAGGAGGCATGAAAAAGCTATTATACTGGAAAGGAAGATTGGGATGCTGCTGGTGAGCAAAGCTTAAATCTTACTACCATCAAAACTGGCTTAAAGAGGGAATAACATACATACTTATTTGTATATAAAAGTCTATTTTACCAAAAAAGAAGTAAAAAGGAATAAGAATAATTAAAAAAAGAAGTAGGACTAATAAAAGGGAGGGCATATTGGGGAAGATCATGATAAGTAAAACATTTGTGAGGAGAGAAAATGTGGGGTGTAAGAGAGAGAATATGGAAAAAAAAAACATGGAGGAAAATACACAGTTATCATAACTAGAGATGTGAAAGGGATGATTTTACCCATAAAACAGAAGCAGATTTTAGAAGAGATTAAATACCAGAATCCCACAATATGTTGTTTCCAAGAAATGCATAGAGAGATATACACAGGGTAAAAATAAAGGACGGGAGCAGCTGATGGAAAACTCATTAAAAGAGATAAAGAAACTATATCTTACTGAAAGATACCATAGGCAGTGAAGTAATATCAATAGTAAACATATATTTTAAATACTAACAAGGAGATTACAGCAATATTTCACAAGAATCATAATTATGACTAGGGCTTTATACCAAGAATGCAGGGTTACTTCAATATTAAGAAAACTATCCACATAATTGGCCATATTAATAACAAAACCCAAAGAAATCATATGATTTTTGCAGTGAATACAGCAAAAGCCTTTGACAAAATATAGCAACCACTCTTATTAAAAACATTAGAAAACATAGAAACAGAGTTTACCTTGATATGATATAAATAATATTTAGCTAAAACAATCAGCAAGCATTATATGTAATAGGGACAAGCAAGAAACATTCCCAGTACAATTGGAGGAAAACCTGGATGTCCATGATCACTTCTGTTATTTAATATTGCACTAGCAGTGTTAGCTTTAGCAATAAGAAAAGAAAAAAATAAATTAAAAGAATTAGAATAAGCAATGAGAAAACAAAACTATCACTTTGCAGATGATATGATGTTATATTTAGAAATCCTAAAAAAAGCTACTTGAAATTAACTTTAGGAAAGTTGCAAAGTACAAAATGAATCCACATAAATTGTCATAATTTCTATATATTATCAGCAAAGTTCAGCCATAAGATATAAAAGAAAAAATTCCATTTAAAATAATTGTAGACAATATAAAGTACTAGGGAGTCTACCTGCCAAAACAAATCCAGGAACTATATTAACAAAATTCTAAAACACTTTTCACACAAGTCAAATCAGATCTAAACAATTGAAAAGATATTAATTGTTCATGTCTATATCTGTACAATATAATAAAAATGTCAATTCTACCTAAGTTAACCAATTTATTCACTTCCATACTAATAAAACTAAATAAATAAAACTTTAAAAAATAAAAAATAAATAAACAATTATTTTGTAGAGCTAGGAAAAAAATGATAACATTCACCTGAAAGAACAAAGATCAAAGATATCAAGAGAATCACTGAAAAAAAATGTGAAAGTGGTCTAGCCCTACCAGATTTGAAACTGTATTATCATGTAAGTATCAAAACAATAAAGTACTGGCTGAAAAGTACAGTGGTGTATCACTGAAATAAATTAGGTACAAATTATCTAAATGATAGTAATAAAATTTTTTAAAATAGTGAATAAGCATAGTAATCTATGATAAACAGAAAGATCCAAACTTTTGGAACAAAAACTCATTATTTGAAAAAATAACTGCTGAGAAAACTAGAAAAACAGCATATCAGAAATTAGGCATAGACGAATATCTCACATTGTATATCAAGATAAACTCAAAATGGACATATGATTTACACATAAAGGATGATATCACAAGCAAATTAAGAGAGCATAACCAAATATAAAATTATTTTGATTACTTAAAAAGATTTTGCACAAAGAAAACCATATTTATAATGAAGACAGAAAACTGGGGAAAATTTTTGTAACAAGTATCTCATTTTTCAAATATGTAGAGAATTTCATTGGATTTATAAAAATACAAGTCATTCCCCAAATGATAAATGATAAAAGGATACGAACAGGCAATTTTTCAGACAAAGAAATCAAATCTCTCTCTCCTCTCTTTCTCTGTCTTTCTCTCTCTATGTATGTATGCATGTATGTGTGTGTGTGTGTATATATATATGTTCTAAATCACTATTGATCAGAGAAATGCAGATTAAAACAAGTTATGTACCATTTCACAACTTTCAGAGTGACTACTATGTCATAAAAGGAAATGTTGAATTGTGAAAAACTGAGACACTAACACACTGTTGGTTTTCATCAACAACTTGTTAATCCAACCATTCTGGAGAGTAGTTTTGAACTATGCTCAAAGGGCTATAAAACTCTGCTTATTCTTCCACTGCTAGGTATGTAACCCAAAGATACCCCCCAAAATGGAAAATGATTTATTTGTATAAAATATTTATAGCAGTTCTTTTTGTGTTGACTAAAAATTTAGAAAACCAAGGGATTTTTATCAATTGGGGAATGGCTAAACAAGCTATAGGGTATAATCGTGATGGAGTATTTATTATGGTATAATAAATTACAAGAAGGATGATTTCAGAAAAAAAAACCTGGGAAGATTTATAAGAACTGATGTACAGTGAACAGAACCAGAAGAATGCTGTACATAGTCAATATTGTTTGTTAAAAAAAATTCTGAATGACTTATCTATTCTCAGAAAGACAATGATCCAAGAGAATTCCAAAGGACTAATGATAAAATATACTATCTGCCTCTAGAGAAGGGACTGATGCTTAATGAAGACAAACTGAAGCATGTTAAAACAACAACAAAAAATCAACACCCAGAAAACCAGCACTGATCCATGTGTGGGAGACTTAGTGAGAATTAAGCAAGATATCTACAATAGTTTCATTGTCTTGCTTTTTTAAATGGTCAGTAAAGGAGAAGAGAAAATCACTGGCCAAATGTTGTTAACAGGTTACCAGATGTGGTCATGCATATAAGTATAAGCCTGGCTAAGATTGGGCAAAGTGGAAAGATGTATAGTAGTCACACAACATCTCTCATTTTTATATCAGTTTAAAGGTGATAGCACATTTTGATATCTATTATTAGCTTTCCAGAATGACCTGGGGGAAATGCTCAGAAAAGAGACAAACACAGAGAAGTCTGAAGTTATACTGAGCCTCTGTCATTTACTATATGTAAAATCTGTAACTCTCCCAGCTTTGACATATGCCTCCGTTAAAGGGAGTTGGATAAGAAATCTCTAATGACCCCTTCCTATGCGACATCCTAGGACCCTATGATTTTTTGACACATTTTATTCTTGTGATCCTTGTGCAATAGAAAGATCCCTGGATTTGAAATCAAAGGGCCTTAGTTTAAATTTTGACGCTGTCACTTACTACTAGGGTACAAAGAGCATTGGATGTAAAGTCAAAGAATCTGGGTCCAAATTTGACCTCTGATGGTTACTTTATCTCTATAATCTAGCTCAAGTCTCATCACCTTATGCTTATTACCCCATCTGTAAAATTAGCGAAATAAACTACATGGTTTCTAAGGCCCCTTGAGAGATCATGATCTCAAATACTGTGACTTTGGAAACATCATTAATCACTCTGTGACTATTTCCTCATCTTTAAAATGAAGACAAAATATCTTGCCCTGAGTCACTTGCAGAGTTGTTGTGATGTAAGGAGATGCTAGCTAAAGTTAAAAGTTAACTTTCTCAGTATTATTGATGTTCTTAAATATTCCCTTTATCTAAATGTGCTAGTATTATTGTAGAACTGGAGCCCCAGTCAGAAAGCTAAAGTACTTTTCAAACAATGGAAATTTTACCTTTCCTAGATTGTACCATAGCTTGGGATGACAGAGAAATAGATAAAGATGGAGTTTCAGGATTATACCCGAGTTTCTTAGAATTTGTTAATCAAGCTGGCACTTAATGTATTCTATCTATCCTGGCTTTTGTTTTAATTTCCTATTACACATATTTATTCACCCTACCTCTTTCTTTCTCTCACTCATTTTACTAATATCACAAGCTCTCCTTTTGAACTTTCTTCTTCTCTATTGTGTCCTCCATATCCATTTCAGAATCTTCCCAAAATGAAGTTCAGGCTCTGTAAGACAGACCAGTGTTTTATGGGAGTATTGGCTTTAGCTGATCCTAACGTAGAGAAAGAGACAGAATACTCTGGTACAATACAAAGAAGCTAGGACTGGGAATCAGGAAGCCTGAGATGCGGTCCTAACCCTGCCTTTAATTCACTATGAGTTTGATCAAATCTTTCACCTTACCAACTTGGGCCTCTGTTTTCTGATTTGTAAAATAATGAACCTGGATGAGGTAAGCTCTAAATTTCCTATGCTGTAGCTTTTTTTTTTTTTTTGCAATGGATATGGTGCCTTACACTAGTTGATTTTAATAAAGATGAAATTGAACTGGATTCTAAGAATCTATAACTGTGGATCTGAGACTTACAGAGTATATGATTTTGGAGTTTTGAGTTTCTAAAATTCCATGAGTCTGTGATTCTGAAGTCTCAGGGAATGAGTCAGCTGAAAAGACAAATTTTCTAGGGAACGGAAAGTTTTCTCAAATCCCACATCATAGACTATTGGAATCAAAAGAGAACTTGAGGTCATCTGGTCTAATTTCCCACCAGCCCTTTGGGTCATCCCTCCCCCATTTCCAGATGATAAAATTGAGACCTAGAGAATGAGTGATTCATTCAAGTTCAAACATGAGACAGCATGGTATGTATAGAACTGGGAGCCATAAAAGTTTAAATGTTGTCTATGACATTTATTGTGTCACTATGGAATATGGCAAGCCATTTCTGATAAGCAAGACAAAGCAAGAAAAGCATGTTATTTGAAATAGAACAAAACAAAAACAAAACTATCACTTGGGAGCCCTTGATGACAACTCCCTCAGTGTACTGAAGCGACAATTTGTCATGGCAGTTAGCAGCAAAAACCACAGAGGACTGAAAATATCAACTTCAGCAAGTCTGAAGGGAAAGAGGAATGTTCCCAAAAGTTGCAGAGATGTTCTATTTTGATATTTCCAATTGAAACACAAATTGTAGGAATAGAATGTAATCTTGGTCTTCCTACTAAAAGAAAAAAAGTGAAAAGGTTGATGGAAGCCCTTGGTATGTTAGAACAAAGAGAAGAGAAATCAGGAGTATACTTTCAGCAGATCTCATTCAGAACTCCTATTATCCACTAGAATTTGAATATCTACCCAGAAAGATGCTCAGCTTCCATAAATGGAGACAAAATGATACCTGGGAGTGAAATGTGAATCGTGTTCAGTCCTCCCCTGAAGTACCCACTCTCTTTTTTGGTTCATGTCACATAAGGCCCCATTAATAGAAGCTCAGTGTCTGCAAGGAGGAAACATTGTTTCACCATACTCTACCCTTTTCACATTATGTCCAATGAGTTAAATTCAATTCTGAATATCAAATTTTAGAAAGGATATTGGCAAAATTTAAGCCTCTCTTTTGAGGGTGAGCCGGACATAGAGAGAACATAGTATTGTGAATATAGGCTTAGAGTTAAAAGGAAGTCATTCAAAATAATAATAAATGATAGCATTTATATATCATACCCATTGTGTGTCAGGCTCTGTTCTAAGCATTTTACAATTATTATCTCATTTGATATCCTCATAGATGTATGGGTATAAAACTGAAAGATTTTAGAAATCATCCAGAATATCTACATTTTATAAATGAGGAATCAGATTCATAGAGATTAAAAGATTTGCCTTTAAGAACTATATATGGATTCTGAACCCATATCTTTTATCTCTCAGAATCAGTCTTCTTCCTACATTACCATGACAGATGACAGCTTTGACAGATAAGAAAAATGAGGTGGAGAAATGAATATCGATTGAAAAAACTAAGGATGTTAAGCAAAAAAAAATGATTTAATGGTGACATGATATACTCTTCAAGTATAATGAGTAGATCTTTTATCTGTTTTATCTGTTCACTAATAGGCTAGGAGTGGAGGCATTTAGAACATATGGAAGGAAAGGAAAGCATTCCTTCTAATAGCTTTATTTGAAAGGACAGAGATGATGGTGTTATTTGTGTATGCATAAGTCACCATATATTCTTTTTCCCTTTTTTAATATCTCTAAATTAGAGATATAGATATCTCTAATGAAACATCTTTCTCAATGGTGGGACTAAAATAAAAGATACATTTATTAGCATTGTCAAGTGATTGGCAGTTACAGCTGCCTCTTCATTCCATCCTGAAATCTTTAGTTGGTGAGCTAAAAGTCTAATCAAATCCTGAAACTGGAATCGGGATGTGTAATAAAAATGACCTAACATCGGTCTGTGAAATAATATAATTATTTTGACTTTGGATCCAGTGTTGCAACAGGGCAGGCGACCTCTTAAAAACTTCCATGGTTGGTGAGAAACATGGAATATTCTTTTTTAATTACCTTCTATTTCATCCTAACCATCAAATTTTAGCCCAGGAGGATATCAAGAGAAGTCATTGCCTCAGAATTGTCTCTTTAAAAATTTGAAAGTGAAAATAGAAGGGAGATGGTTTTACTGATCATTCCATGAGGAGTATCTCACGTCAAATAAACATTAATAAACACGTACATATGCCAGTCAGTGATACAAAGAAAGTTACACATGCATACATACACATACAGACAGACAGAGAAACACAGAGAGAGGCAGAGAGAAAAAGAGAGAGAGAGAGAGAGAGAGAGAGAGAGAGAGAGTGTTCCTGCCCTAAACAAGAACACAGTATGTCAGGAGACACAACATATAAATTATTATATGCCTACATATAAATAAAGTATGTAGGGTAAAATGGAGATAATATCATAATGAAAACTTTAGCATTTAGGGGGATGGGAAATTTTTAAAATAGGAGTTAGGACTTTAGCAAGGACTGGAAAGGAGACAAAAAAACCAGGAGGTAGAGATGTGAAAAGAGACAATTCAGGCCTGGGAAAGACCAATGAAAACTGCAAGAGTCAAAAGATGGAGAGTTGGCTAGGAGGACTCAAACTCAATATATGGAAGAGTAAAATGCATTTAGTTTGGAAAAGCAGAAAGGGGCCAAGTTATGAAGGGCTTTAAAAGTCAAATAAGTTCTCTAATTTGATGCTGGAAGTAATAAGAAAACATAGTTTATTGAATGGAGCATGTCTGACACCATCAAACATTTCCTTTGTGAAGATTATTTTGACAACTCAGTGGAGAATGGATTAGAGAGAGGATGGATATAAGGCAGGAAAACCCACCAATATAGTACTTCAGCTGCTGTATTCAGTGATAGCTCTAATTTTTCTGAAGAGAATTTTTTGTCTTTTTCCTTCTATTGTTTTCTTCTATTTGCATTGCTTATTTCAGAAATTGGTTTTTATCTCTCTTTGTTATTCTCTGGAATTCTGCCTTCATTTGGGTATATCTTTCACGTTTCCCTTTCCCTTTTGCTTTTCCTCTTTTCTCAATTATTTGTAAAGCCTTATCAGATAGTCATTTTGTTTTCTTGCTCTTCTTTCTTTATGTAACGTGTTTTGTTGCTGCCTTCTGTACAGTACCATGAATCTTTGTCCATAGTTCTTCAGGCACCCTTTCTATCACATCTAATCCCTTAAATCTTTTTATCACTTCAACATCCTATTCATGAGAGATATTGAGTATGTCATACATACATAGTCTGATGATTTTTCCCATTTTCTTCATTTCAAGTCTATATTTTGCAATAAAAATATTATGACTGAAACTCAATTGGTTCTGGTGTTATTTCAAATAACACCTTTGGCTACATAATGTATGTGTGTGTGTGTGTGTGTGTGTGTGTGTGTTGTGTGTATACTCTTTAATTTAGTGTTCCAAGGCCAGGGTTACCTGTTATTCCAATGATCTTTTGATTTCATACTTTAGCATTCTAATTCCTTGTAATGAATGTGACATCTTTTGGGGGGTTATTTCTAGGACATGTCATTTTTCCAACATCTTATCTTTTTTGAATAGATAGATGAAATCTATAGGATATATATAGGTTAACATGACCTATAACATGTTAACTTTGACCTCTTTGATATCAGTGATTAGATAGATTTGTTATTACTCAAATATATTTTTAAAAATTTGTTTTATATTCCAGTTATGCTTTTCTCATTTTTTCTTTGAAGGGTATTGCAGTTACTCTAAGGGTTTCTAATCCACAGCAGTATACATAATGAATATTTAGTACATTCATCAATTCCCATTCATTAAATTTCACTGACACCTAAGATGTCAATGTTTAATTTTTTAATCTCCTTTTTGATCGCATCTATCTAATCTTGATTCATAGGTTGTATCTTCCAGGTTTGCATATAATATACACTTATTAAATGTGAACACTGGTAAACATTGTGTCTTTGGTATTAAAATAAAGATGAGAGCAAATAATAATTCATTCATTATAATATCTATAATCTAAATACAGTTTTTATCTTAATTTATGAGCAACTCAAAAATGGCAATATTTGATTTATTCAACAGTATCCAGTATCATCAAGTATATAGGAAAATCAGAAATCAGAGTTGGTCATCTAGAACAAACAGAAAAAAAAAATACATGCATAGCCAAAGGAACTTTTGAATACATAACTAAAAGAGTCAACCCTGGAGAACAGAATGGAGCAAAGGATAGGAAATTGGTAGGAGGAAAAAAGGGGGAGATCTGTACTTTTTTTTTTTTTTTTTTGCATTTTATCTGATGATGTATAGAACTGCAGTCAAAAAGGTAAGGAATGGAAGCAATAGAATCACCATGTTCTCTCAGCTTTCTCTTGTTATTAAAAGACTGGAACAACTACTAACTCCAGAATATTTGTCTTCTTTTCTATCCCATATTAGAAATTCATTTTCTCTTTATTTCTAAGTAATGAATTTTATGGTCCAAAGAACCCTGGAAGAAGGCAGCCTCCTGAGTCTTAGAGTAGAGACTAAAATCCACACTACTTTAATTGGCACTGAGGATTCAATGTGATTTTGTAACATCTAGCTTTTCCAGATTGATCTCATGCTCCTTTTTAATACATGTTATTCTCTGTTCAATTCCAACTTGCCTATCCAGATCCTGATATTTTCCCATCATTTTGCTTTTGTTTTTATTGTCTTCCTTCCCCCACCCCCCATTCCCAGCTGCTGAAGTCCTGTCCATCCCTCAACTGCTATATCAAATTTCAGCCTTATCCAGTATTCGTTTTCAAAGAACTACTCAGGGACTCTTGTGCTATACGATTGCTCAAGAAGTGGCAGGGGCCAAGAAGAAGGTTAAAATTAGTGTGCAGAAAAGATGACTAAAAGGAATGCAAAGACATCTAGAACATCTTGGGAAAGCTATGACAAAATCACCATGGCAATGAATGGTTCAGTTTCATCCCATTGAACCATATTTGGTACTGCCCCCAAATTAGCTTGCACACAAAAGAGTAACCCATGCGCCCTCTGGCCAAGAGCCACATATAATAGTTATGACTTATTAGGACTGGGAAAATCTTCTGGTTTAGAACTCATACAAAGCTCTAGCTGGAAAAAATGATACTGATACTTGATTTATGATAAATCAGGATTGGCAGAAATATAAAAAGTTAACATTTGTTATAACCAGAAAACTGTAGAAGGTAATCATAAGTCTGAAGCTTAAATTTTCATTTAAAATATGAAAACTGACAGTTATTTTTTTAAAGTTTGAAAGATTATAAGCTCCCTAAAGTCATGAAACATGTATTCTATTTCTTTTATAACATCCCTCAGAATTTCAGAATATTTGTCTGGAGTGAATGATAAAGGAAGAGTCTTCATATTCTGATAAAGGCAATGACTTACAAACTTTGAATAAGATAACTTCCAGATCAATCAAAGATCAATAGCTATTCTCCTAAATGTCATTTATATAAACAAAATACCATAGGTTGTTAAAATGTAATTCTATTTGTCTAAGCAGCCTGCATACCAGCCTGGGTTAGGGCAGTGAAGTAAATGGGCTGGACAGATCTATTATTCCACTAATGTAGGGAGTTCTTGGTGAGAGTCCTTACCAGATATGCCAATCAGCAACTCCTCTCTAATTGACAGAGAGAGTTGCCTGGAGGATACTGAGGTTGAGTGATTTTTAACCATGTTCACATAACTAATATATGTCACAGATGGGTCTTAATAAATATCTGTCAGATTCAATGGAATTCTTCACAGCATGTAAGCTGCATAGTGTTTTACAAACAGTACTCTGGTGTTCATTTATGAGAAGCAGATAGATGGCACAGTGGATAGAATGCTAGCCTAGCAATCAAGAAAAGCTGAGTTCAAATACTGTCTCAGAAGCTAGTTGTAAGATATTAAGTAAGTTTCTTCAACTCTTCCTGCTCCAGTTTCCTTTCCACTACAATGGGAATCTTCTTCCTAAGATTTTTATGAAGATAAAATGCAATGTATTAAATACTCTTCAGATTATAAGTCATTATAAGATTCTAAATAGTAGTAATACTTCGATAAATATTGATAGAATGTATGCATAAATATCTTCGTTGAACCCTATACTTTTAATCCTCCTGGTAACAATGAACAATTATGCCAGATGTTATGAAAATATATATTTGATACTAGATTATATTTTGTTTACTGACTGGGTCTTATTAATAATGCAACTTCCAGATTTAAAAAAAACGATATGACCTTAAATTAATTCAAAACCAATTTTTCTTGGTTTTGTTGTTTGTGTTTTCCTACCTCTAAAATTCTGCTGACAGTTTATGCTGTGCAAAATTCCAACAACAGAAATTGAAACCAGTGAAGATACAACTTCACATCTAGAGAAGCCCCAATAATTAATTTAGTAGGCTTTTTTTTTTCTTTTTAGCTGCAAGGTGCCTGGCAATACAGGAAAACAAAAGCAAACCTTTCCAGCTTTACAAGGCAATAGATCTTTAAAAGGTAATGCTACAAATAAATGGGTCCAATTCAAGAAAAATAAAGGGCCCTTATGTTAAAAAAAAAAAATTCATCATATATAGCCTGGTAATGTATAATGCAAAGCAAGTTCAATTATTTTTTATTAATAATTTCATGAGAATGTTATTGTTTATTATTTCAAGAAGTTATAAATGTAGAAAAATGACTATTAGTTGCTTTTAGATCTTTGTGTTTATTTTTTAAAGGTTTGTTTTCAATATTCAGGTACTCAAATAAAATATTCTCTCAGATTGTTACTGCTGAGTAGGTTTTCCCCAGAGTCATAGGGAATTTGAAATTAGAAGTTCCAAGATAGCCTTTCATGTTATACTAGCACACTGGAGGTTCAACATTTTCCTAGGGGTCTATATAGAAGAATTTCTTAAAGTTAGACTTTCTTACCAAAATTTACTTGTCATTTTCCAACATCTTATCTCTTTTGAATAGATAGATGAAATCTATAGGATAAATTGACTTAGAGCATATAATGTTCAATTCATTTTTTCAATGTAATATTTAAAGCTATTTTAAAACCACACAATTAAAATAAGATATATGCATTATTACTACAGGTTATTATTTATAGAGTCATATTCAAGATCCTACATTTGAAATCATGGAGAACTAGATTTAAATCCTACCTCAATATATTTATCATTGAGTTGTTTTTCAATTTTGTCTGATTTGAAACCATTTGGGGTTATCTTTGCAGAAATACTGGAGAGATTTGCCATTTCCTTCTCCAGCTCATTTTTTTTATAGGTCAAGAAACTAAGGCAAAGTGGGTTAAGTGACTTGCTCATGATCATATAGCTAGTAAGTAGGTTGTCTCCAAAACATTTTTTAAAAAACTGAACCAAAAGACAAAGAGAAACATTAGGGAGATTGGTAAAGTGGTGAAGGAATAGTTCTAAAGTTGAATACAGAAAATTCTGTCCGAATCCAAATGGGAACTAGAATGGAAGAACATTTTCCTTTAGTAATGGACAGTCAAACTAAATATGAAATATAAATGGAAAAAGAAATACAACAGAAAAGAGGGATAAGGGGATATAGGAAATAAGGAAATATATAGGGAATAAATAAGGAACAAAAGAATAAATGATCATGATTGATGCTAATACATACACATGAATACAGTATTTTAAGTTTTATCATAAATTCCAGAATCTCAGATTTGGAACGGACTTAAGAGGCTACGTTTTGGACCAAGACGAAAGTAATTATAAACCTGAGAGTGCCATAGATATGTAAATTGTTTATAGTTGTGGTTATTTATATTTGGATTTGTGATTATTTTATAGACAGGTGATTACCCAGTGATGGGTAGCTCAACAACCATTCAAGCAACTCATTTCACTTTTGAACAACTTTTACTATTAGGAAGTGATTTCTTAACTCCAGGAAAATAGAACTCCTGTTAAACCTTCAATTTCTTAAAGTGAACGCAAATAAAGGAAAGCAATTGAAAGAGGGCAATGGCTAATTACACCCCTATATAGACTATTTCTCAACACAAAGAACCCTAAAGAAAACTCCAACATTTCAAAGGTGCCATTAATATTACCATTCTTAAGACATAATAGAGCATTAACTGTGATTGCTATCATATAGCTTCTCTCTCCCCATTACTGTAAAGCTTGCAGAGAACATTCTCCTGAAAAAGTACCTAGAATTGATTGCATTCACTATATAAATATGGGTCAATATGAATTTAAATACCAATGTAGTATAAAACACACAATTTCTGTATCATCATGGAAAGACCCACAAATGTATTAGAAAAAAAAAAAACACTGGAGGGAGAACAGACAGAAGTTTAGACGAGACTCAGCCGAGTTGGGAGTTTTGATGCTTTTTTGGATTAAATTTAATATGTTTTAAAAATTGCTTGAAATAGAAGTTCATGGTTTCATATGCAAAAAGGAAGATATACATCAAATGTAAATCTATGCTTTGAATGTGGATGGACCTTTTGGGGCCAAGAATTACAAGTCTAATTTATTTTTATGTCAATCTTTTAAATAAGTAAAGACTATAAAAGAATTATCCCACAACAGCCCTGTGAGAGACGTCACTTAAGAATTGTCATCCTTATTTTAAAGATAAGGAAATGGAGTTTCAGAAAGTTGAATTTAATATGGCTGCAGGAGAAAAGCTAATAAATAGAAAAGGCAAGATGTAATCCAGATCTTCTGATTCTGAGTAGAATACTTTCCAGTACATGGAACTGCCCAGAAGTTTTTCAGAGTGATGATGAATAGGGAAAGGCAACTAGAGAGGACTCTCAAATTTCAGGAAATTTAAGGGATAAAGTGTGAGGAGTTTGAGAGATATGTATATAATAATTAGAAACAATAGAAAAAAGAAGTGTCACATAAGCTTTAGAAGTAGAAAATGTGTGGTTAGAATTACCTGGTGAAAGGGAAAAGAATAGCTGACTAGATAATAATGATTTTTAGATAAATATAGTGATATGAATAAAAACACTAAAGGCAGTAGATGAAAGAGAAAAAAAGGTAATTTTTAAAAAGCAATGGGTTAAAAAATATGTGTATGATGAACTGTAAATAGACTGGTAATGCTGACCTTTCCAAATGCAAGGCATAATGATGACTAAAACAGAATGAAACCAAAAGAAAGGAAATTGACATCAAAAGCAACAAAATGTCAGATACAAAAATAGACAGTTTAACATGTGATTTTCTCTCAATCATGAAACTAGAGAAAAAGAAAGTAAAGTAATAAGTCAAACGAAAAACCTACTAGTAATAATGGAAGGAAGAAAATAAAGATCATACAGTAAAGGAATAGGAAGAAATTTGCATATTTGCAATATATATTGCAAATTTGCAATATATATTATATATTTGCAATACTTGCAATATTGAATTATTTGAAGCTTGCAAAGCATTTTCTTACCATCTTTCTGTTCTAGTTAGAGCAAGTACAGACAAAGAAACTTGATGGCATAAGTGCCTGTCTGGCTTTAAAAGCAAATGCTCTTATACTAAGAGACAGCATGTAATAATGACTAGATTGCTTTATATAGAATAAAAAAAAAATCTGGGTTCTAGCTCCTTCCTCTGATTTGTATTGATTATGTTAAATGAAAGACATTTAATCTCTTACTACTCTAGGTGCTATTCTAGACACTAGTTTCTAAGACTCTTGATTGCAGAGTTTTTGATTTCCATTGATAAAAGGGATTCTCTCATACAGAATTTCTCTGTACCAATGAAACTGCAGATCTAGTATATATTTTTAACCTTATATTAAAGTACCAAATATTCTGGAAACATTTTCCTAGATATTTTGACATTTCAGGAATATCATTTGATTTATTATCAATATTTACCAGTGATGCTAAAGGCATTTGATAGTCCACTGGACCTATTTTCAGGAAGATCAGAGTTCAAATTCAGTTCCAGATACTTTTTAGTTGTGATCTTGAAAATGTTATTCTGCCTCTGACTGTTTCAAGGGGATTGCTCTAAGGAAAAAATGAAATAATATTCATAAAAGGGTTTTGCAATTTTAAGTATTATATAAATGCAAGTGATGATAATGATGATATAGACTACAAATCATGGAACATCATAGACTTCAGAAAAGTAATATGTCTGGGCTCCCAAAGATCAATGGAAAGATGCATAGCAAAAACATGATCATATCTTAATTATATAATTTACATTGGGTTTTTTAAAATAAATCTGGAATTTTTTCTGTTAAATCTTTAGATTTTACTCTTGGCTCTTGATTTTATCTTAATCTTTACCAAACATAAACCACCTTCAGCTATATTCAATGTAGCTTAATTGGAGAAAATGTTTTGAATGTACATCATTTGGATCGATTTCATAATATTTAATACCACATGTGTCTTACCCACAAGGTATATTTTGAACTGAATTCAAAGATTTGTGATTAGTAATGGTAGCAATACAAACAATATTGTGCTTTGTGTGGTCTTTTAATAGTTACCAAATCAATAAATTATGTTTCTTCTCCTTGGAACTTTCTGATACTTCATTTTGCCTTTTAGTCAGCATATTGTTTTTGTTTTTTGTTTGTTTGTTTGTTTTTGTTTTTTGTTTTTTGTGAGTATTTATAGTTTTTTTTGTTTTTTTTTTTTTACTTAAAAACCTGTGAACATTTTATAGAAAGCATATTAATGTGTAGTTGGTTTGTACATAAAGGGGTCAGTGGTGTTCTGATGTTTTGGTAACAAATAATATTAAGAAATATGACATCAATTTTACATTGGAAAGGGAATTAGTGAAATATTCTTGCTATTATTTCATGCATGGCTGTGATGTATTTGATCTAAAAACAATCCCATTACCATAATCATTCTGTCATTCATTATATCACTAGTACAAAGATTTTTGTTTTATGTTTAGTGCAACATGTGATTTTAGTTGATTGGACATTTGTCAGTCATATAGACAATCAGAAATTTTCCACATCCTATTCATTTGAGAGTTTTATTAAACCCCTAATTTCAATGCCAAATTAGAAATTCTGAAATTCACAGGAGAGATTAATAAAACTGAAACTAAGAAAACTATTGAACTAATTAATGAAACTAAGAATTTATTTTATGAAAAAAAATCAATAAACCTTTGGTTAATTTGATTTTAAAAAAGGAAAGGAAAAAAAAAACAAATTAGCAGAATCAAAAATGAAAAGGGTAAATTTACCATTAACGAAAAAGAAATTAAAGCCATAATTATGAGCTGTTTTACCCCAATATATGGATATCATATGGATATATGGAATCAAATCTGACAATCTAATTGAAATGGCTGGATAATCACAAAGACATAAATTGCCCAGGTTAATAGAAGAAGAAACAAAATACTTAAATAGTCCCTTTTAGAAAAAAAAAAAAAAGAATGAATCATTAACAAACTCCCTAAGAAAAAAATCTTCATGAACAGATGGATTTACAAGTGAGTTATACCAAACATTTAAAGAATAATTAATTCTTATATTATGTAGACTATTTGGAAAAATAGGTAAAGGAGTCCTTCCAAATTCTTTCTATGACAGAAATATGGTACTGATACCTAAAACAGAAAGAGCCAAAACACAGAAAGAAAATCTGAGATCAATCTCCCTAATGAATACTGATGCAAAAATTTAAAATAAAATGTTATCAAAGAGATTATAGCAACTTATCATCAGGATAATACATTATGACCAAGTAGGATTTATATCAGAAATGCAGAGCTGGCTCAATATCAGGAAAACTATCACCATAATTGACCATATAGCAATATCAATAGAAATCATGTGATAATCTCAGAAGATGCAGAAAAATCTTTGGATAAAAACACTAGAGAGCATAGGAATAAAGGGAACTTTTCTTAAAATAATGAGCAGTATCTATCTAAAGCCAACAGCAAGCTTACTTGTAATGGAGAGAAGCTGGATGCATTCCCGACAAGATCAGGGATGAAACAAAGATGCCCATTAGCACCAATATTATTTAACATTGTGCTAGAAGTATTGACTTTAGCAATGAGAAAAGAAAAAGAAATTAAAGGAATTACAATAGGCAATGGTGAGCTAAAACTACCACTTTTTGCAGATGATATGATGATATAGTAAGAATTCTAGAAAAATCATGCGAAAACCTATTTGAAACAATTAATAGCATTTAGAAAAATTTCAGGATATAAAATAAGCCCAGAGAAATCATCAACATTTCTATGTATAACTGACAAAGCCCAGAAGCAATAGATAGAGAAATTCAATTTAAAATAACTAGACAAATTAAAATATTAGGGTATCTATCTGCCAAGACAAACCCAGGAACTATATGGACAAAATTACAAAACACTTCTTAGACACACAAAATCAGATCCAAAAAATTGGGAAAATATCAACTGCTCATGGGTAGGCCAACTTAATATAATAAAAATGACAATTCTGCCTAAATTAGTCCATTTATTCAGTGTCATACCAAACTGCCAAAAATTATTTTAGAGAACTAGAAGAAATAATAACAAAGTTCACCTGAAAGAAGAAAATATCAAGAATAACAAGAGAATTAATGAAAAAAAAAATAAAAGATGGTGACTTAGCAATACCAGATCTAAAATTAAATTACAAAGTAGCAGTCATCAAAACCATTTGGTACTAGCTAAAAAATAGAGTGTTGGATCAGTGAAATAGATTAGATACACATGACATAATAATCAATGCCTATAATAAGTCAGAATTAGATAAATCCCCAAATTCTAGTTTTTGGAATAAGAACTCATTATATAACAAAAATTCCTGGGGAGACTAGAAAATAATGTCAGTTACATGGACTGATGCTGGGTGAAATGAGCAGAACCAAGAGATCATTATACACTTCAACAACAATACTATATGAGGATCATTTCTGATGGAAGTGGCTATCTTTAGCAATGAGAGGATCCAATTAAGTTCTGATTGATCAGTGATGAACAGAGCCAGCTACACCCAGCGAAAGAACACTAGGAAATGAATGTGGAATGCTTGCATTTTTGTTTTTCTTCCCAGGTTATTTTTACCTTTCTAAATCCGATTTTTCTTGTGCAACAAGAGAACTGTATAAATATGTACACATATATTGTATTTAAAATATACTTTAATATGTTTAACATGTATGAGAGTGCCTGCCATCTAGGGGAGGGAGTGGAGGGAAGGAGGGGAAAAGCTGTAATAGAAGTAATTACAAGGGTCAATGTTAAAAAAATTACCCATGCATATGTTCTGTCAATAAAAAGCTATAATAAAAATAAAAAAATAATGTCAAAAATTTGGCATGTACATACATCACCCCCACCAAATATTCAAAATGGGTATATGATTTGGTCATAAAGGGTGATATCACAAGCAAATTAGGAGAACAAGGAACAGCTTATCTATCAGATCTTTGGAAAGAGAGGGATTTATGACCAAAAAAGAAGTAGAGAACACTATGAAAGGCAAAATTGACAATGATTACAATAAATTAAAAATGCACAAACAAAACCAAAAGAAACAAAATTAAAATGGAAGTGCAAAATTGGGGAAAAATTTACAGCTGTGTTTCAGATAATGGTCTCATTTCTAAAATATATAAAGAACTGCATTAAATTTATAAGAATGCAAGATATTTCCCATTTAATAAATAGTCAAAGGATATGCACAATTTTCAGATGATGAAATTAAAGCCATTTATAGTCATATGAAAAAACGCTTTAAATCACTATTGATTAGAGAAGTCAAATTAAAACAACTCTGAGAAACTGATTCATACCTCTCAGATTCGCTAAGATAACAGGAAAAAGATAATGATAAATATTGGAGGGGATGTGGAAAAACTGGTTCATTGATGCATTAATGGTGGAGTTGTAAAATGATCCAACCATTCTGGAAAGCAATCTGTATCTTTGCCCCAAAGTCTATAAAACTGTGCATACCCTTTAACCCAATAATGCCATTATGGGATCTGTATCCCAAGGAAATCATAAAGGAAGGAAAAGGACTCACATGTGCAAAACTATTCACAGCAGCTCTTTGGTGGTAACAAAGGATTGGAAAATGAGTACATGCCCATCAATTGGGGAATGGCTGAATAAGTTCTGGTATATGAAGATAAAGGAATATCGTTTTTCTATAAAAATGATGAACAAGATGATTTTAGAAAGGCCTGGAAAGATTCATACAAATTGATGCTAAACAAATCAAGCAGAACCAGGAATACATTGTACATAGCATCATTAAGAATCTGTATAATTTTTCTCAGTGGTTCAGTAATCCAAGGGAATCCCAATAGACTTTGGATAGAAAATGCCCTCTGCATCCAAAAAAAAAAAAAAAAAAAAAAAAAAAAAGAACTATGGAGACTGAATGTAAATCAATATGTGCTATATTTACTTCTTTTTTTTTTTTCTGTTTTTTTTTTTTTTTTCACTCCCAGGGTTTTTTCCCCTTTTGTTCTGATTTTTGTTCCTCAAAATGATTCATAAAACAATGTGCATTAAAATAAATAAATAAAGGGGAAAATCACTAATTAATTTGCTTTTCAAGGCTTTCTAACATGATTTTCAATATATGATATCTTTTTTAGTTATTATGTCTGCTTTTTTCTATCACCTTAAATCTTTGACTTTTGCTTTTAATTAGAGATTATCATAAATGTTATTATGTAGTTCCACCCATTTATTTTTCAGTTTCTTTTTCCTTGCTTTTAATATGGAATATTTATCAAATTTTCTACTATGTATGCTATCTCAATATTGATTTAATCTCTCCATATTTTTGCATCTTTGTTTTCAAAAATCTTTTCTATTATGGTAGTATTGGATACCTAATTAAAATTATTCTTTGAGAACTCCCCCTAACTTGGCAACAACCACAAAGTATACTGTTGTGTTTATGTACTGAAATATGATATATTATGTGTCAAAAACTGGAGGATAATTCATTCATTCATGATAATTTTAGCAGATCACAGTTTTTAAAAATTTGAACTGTTTTGGAATAGTTGTTTAATTAGAGTCTTGCCGTCATTTAAAAAAGACTTCAAAATTCTATTCTAAAGATGTCCACCTTGCTTTGAAAATCTAACAAATCCTCAGAATGATTTTTGTTATCAGTTGTATTATTAGTTAATCCTTCTGGGATTTATATTGTGAGTTTTTTTTTTTTAATTCCTTCAGCTAATACATTTTTTTTTCTTTTTTAAGATTTCAGCATTCCTTAGTGTTGCTCCTTCTTAATCTAATCTGAGGATAAAAATAAAGTTATTTCCTATGATTGGCCTAAATTGATCTGTAATACATTTTTTGCATAACTTGGAGATAATAATGTTGACAAAAATAGCATGGACTCATTGACTATAACTCATAAGATCTAACTTTATGATATAGTACTGGCACATCACAAAAGCATTCAAATAACAAATTCACATTTTATCGTCCTTTTATGCACTCATGTTATTTGTTCCCTTTAGTGGCCAGCAATATGTAGCAAAACATAAGCAGCAAATAGAATATTGATACTTCTGATTCACTCTGATTTATTTTACCTTCTTGTTATACAAGAACATGATAAAGGGTCTATTCTTTCTGCTAAAGTTCTTGTCAAACTGATTACATTAAAAACTGCATGAATGGTCAATCTGCAACACTGTATTACCCCATCTAATTCTTATACTGATAGGAAGTTCCATATTACTGGCCAGAGTACTAATCCAATTAGTGCTGGGTTATTCCATGTTATAATTATTAGTATTATCATCATACTATATTTTCCTCATAGTTTCTACGAGGTTCAAGCAAAAATGTTCCTGAGAAAATTTACTCTTGTTCATTTATTTCATTTGTGCCCACCTCTTAGTGAGCTCATTTGGGGTTTTCTTGGCAAAGATACTGAAAAGGTTTTGTATTTCCTTTTCCAGTTATTCATAGATGAGGAACTGAGAAAATTTATTATTTTATAAGTATTATTTTAGAATTAATGTTCTGTTCTACAGACCATTGTTTAGGTCTAAAAAAATTGCTTTTTATAGTTTAATAATAAAAGTATTAGGACAAAAGGCCAGTGCCTATAGGTTCATTGAAGCATCCTTACTATAATTCCTTAGCAGACAGAATCTGATATGGACCTCACCCTGTTTCCTCAGGATTATTCCTCTTCTGGCTCTCTATATTTTAAAAGTCTTTCATTCCATGTAACATGGAAGTTGAGTATTTGCTATGATGATATATGTTTGGACTATTGTAGGCAATAGTAGTCTATGTAATGACCTAATTTCTGGCCATGTTCTCCAGGATATTTTAAAAGATTTGGGGGATTTGTTGTCTGTCAATTCATGAAAGATAGCTAGTTTGTGCTTTCACATTCTAGCTTCCAAATTGTTATTATTGTTCTTATTTAAATTAAAACACCAGGAAGCTTATCTGAATTTCATTGTTATATAATGCTATGGTCAGTTGGTTTAGAATGTACAATAATGTTACAATTGGTGTATATGGTTATTTATGCATATGTTATATAGTGTTATTGTAAGCCTCCATTGAGAAATTTGCAAACAATAATATTGAAGATTACATACATGCATACACCCCCACCCTCCACCCCCTCAAAGACACAATAATATTTAAAATAGGATAATAGAATTGTAGAGACTTTAGAGACCTTTAGTCTAAATGTCTTATGTTAAATAGGAGGAAATTGAGACTTTAGAATTTGAATAATCTGTCCTAGATAGCATTAGCCAGAAAGTGATGTACTTGGGATTTCAACCCAGTTCCTCCTGCTCTACAATGATTATCTTCCTACTACTTCCTATTCTTTTAATTATTTCTGTACTCATGCATCTAATTATTACCATGATTTTCATTATTGATCTCTTAGTAGAATGCTTGCTTCAGAATCAGAAACCTCTTTCCTTTGATCTTTTCTCTGTACTCCAACATTTTATGGTAATAAGATAATTAGGGAGTTATTATAAATTAATTCAGAAATATCCTAAAAAACTAAGTGTTTTTTGGATAGGAAACACTTGGCACTTGAACAAAAATAATGATGCTATCCTGGCAGAATGGTAAAAGATTAAGAGTTTTTATAATCCTTTGCAATTGCTATGTCAGCCTACTGAGTGGTATTTTCTTTTGCTTACCAAGTCATAATTCATGATAGAAAAAGAACTTATTTTTTAAACCCTTCTGACATGCTGCTTCAGCATTAAGGTAAAACTATAAAAGCAAATGTGATCTCTCTTTTAGAAAGAGAGACAGACGACCTTTGCAATTCTTTTCAAGTCCTTTTAAAATAAATAAAGCACAAAGCATAAAATATACCAATAGACAATGGCAAAAGCTGATCTTTTAACTTTTTAAAAAGTGTACAGTTTTCAATATTTGATATATTTGTATCCCTAATATCTAGCATGGTGTCCTTCACATAACAGATACTTAATGAATTCTTGTATAATTTGAATTTGAGGTAGGGAGATTAAACCATTTTAAAAATGCCTATAGCAACAAAGTTCTTTTAAATACTTGGAATTTCAAATAAGACATTTATAGATTTTTGCATTGTGAATTATTCCAGTATCTAATTGCTTCCTATTTTATAGCATTCTCCAAAAATTGTGTAATTTAAATATCTTACTGCAGAATTGGATGTAGTCAATAAAAGCCTCCAAATATATGGTTATATAATTTGCCTTCTAAAGTTCTATGGATAAATCATCAAAATGCATCAAAAGTAACATCATAATAATGCATGTCAGCTTTCAGTATCTTGAAATAGCTTTATCTTTATTTTCCCCAAATTCTTCTCTCATTTCCATTCCAATCTGGATGATCCTTGTCCTTATTTCCAATTCCATTCTGTTGCTATTGGCTTTAAAACCAGAAGTTGGAAAAAACATAGTAGAATAGGTTCATCTTTTCTAGTGTTCTTCTTAATCCTCTCTACTAAAATAATCTTAAGAGGGCCGAAGACAGAGAGACAGAGTCAGAGACAAATAGAAAGAGAGACAGAGACAAAAAGAGATTAAGAGACAGGAAGAAAGAAATAGAGACACAAAAGTGAGACTGTGTGGTACAGGTGAACTTGGAGGAAGAAGGATTTAAGATTGAATATTATCTCAAACTTTTCACTTAACTTCTTTTTGGTTCAGTTTTCTCATTGGTAAATTGAAAGTATACTAATATCTACTTTGCAGGCTTGTTCTGAGAGTTAGATGAAATACATTGTAACTGATCAGTGATCCCAGCCATTGTGAGCATATACAGAATGCTCAACTGATGCAATCCTCTTATGGATTTGATGGCATGCATAGATCTTTTTTGATTGTTTCCAATTTACTACACAGTTGGTGAAGAGAAATCTTTTTAATCAGCTGCATATCCAAAGTTGGATTGGGGAAAGAAAAAGGATTAATCAAAGTATACAAGTTGACCCAATATTTTTGCCTGGTAGTGTTATGATAAGAGAATGACAATATTGTAAAATGAGAAGATTCAAGCCCTTCTCCATAAAAGGTCCATGCATGCAAAAATAAATTCACTATTTTGATAATTATTCTCTCATTTTAGGTTGGGAGATTTGAGATCAAGTCAAGAATTGGAGTTAAGTTAAGTGACCAAAACAAGTTTTGTACTCATTTCATTTTCAATGTCCACAGGGGCAAGGAATGCCCTTTGGGATCCAATCCAAGAATATCTAAGACAACGTCCTTATCTAACAGTGATGTCAAAATTGGTGGGATTAATACTATGTAGAAACTGACTTAAATCTAAGCCCACACATTCCCTTAGGATTGAAGAGGTTGTAGAAAGAGTGTAGGCTTCCTGAAATGTTAAAAAGAAGGTATGTTGGTATTTCTGTCCTTGCAATATTTTTAGCAGAAAATATTGCTTTGTAAAAGTAAATTAGTGTTAATTGGTTAAACATAACAAAAAACAACAATTATTAGAAGTCAAGAGAAAGGACTATAAACTAAAAATAGGGACTTGAACTAATAATCATTAGGGATGAAATACTCGAACTACTGATGGGTACTCATAGAACCTTAAGAAAGGGAGATGTAGCTAGTCTTGCTGTGGAATACTAAGGCCTAAGTGCATATTAAAATATTGGATACTTTTACTATTATTAGTAGATAGCAAACTACCTATTTATATGAAGTCAGAGAATCTGGATTTGAATCTCAGCTCTGTCATTCACTACACATGATTATGCGATCATGGGCATGATCTCTTTTATCTTGGTTTTTCTATACAGTGGTTTAGAAATCTCTTCCAAATCTAAATGTATGATATGGTGATCCTATAATTGTTCTCTTAGGAATCCCAAGGTCCCACTGGCATTTGGCATCTACTTCTTAAGTGACCAAAAAAAAAAGTCACTTAAACTCCTGGGCAACTTTCTAAGACTATAAAGTTGCAGATGAGTTGGAGATCTGCATCAAGGTAGGAAGAACCCATACTGGGAATTCTCTATAATAATGAAATCACAGGACTGGACCCAAATAGTAAAGAGAAACTAAAACAAATGCTTTCTTTTTATTATTCCTAACATGTTTGTAAAATCTTAACAAACCAACAAAGAAGATTATTAAATATCTCTTAGCAATTTATGCTTTCAACTTAGGCTATAATTGTAAATCACTGGGTAATCAGTCTGTGTAATAATATATTACCTGCTTCAAAGATGTTAAAACTGTTGACATCTTTTATTCTAGAATTTTTATTAACTATTTCTATAATAAAATATTTATTGAAGTTGTTTTTTATTTAAGAGTCACATTATTTATTAGAGATGTAGATATTAGATATGTTTTAAGAGTGTATCAGAGACACAGAATGAAAATAAAATCAATTCATGGCATCAAATGTTTTGTATATTATGAACAAAACTACTTCACTGTTAGGTTAAGATGAACCTACAAGTAAACAGCTGAGTTCCATTTGCCAGCAGTTATTTATGCTACATATAAAAATGACCATATTTTAAAGTTTGCACTTTCTAATTATTCCTTCAATACTCCCTCCCTTCCTTTCTACTTCCCTCCTCTTCCTTTCTTCTCCCTTCCTCCCTCCCTTCCTCTGTCCCTTTTTCTCTCTACCTCCCTTTTTTCCTTCCATTCTCCTATAACCCTTCCCTCCATTTTCCCTCCCTTTCTCCCTTCTTCCTTCTCTCCCTCCCGCTGCCTACCTGCCTTCCTTCCTTCCTTCCCTACCTCCCTTTCTTCTTCTCTCTTCTCTCTCTCTCTCTCTCTCTCTCTCTCTCTCTCTCTTTTGGCAATACACTAAGAGCCCTAATTACAATTTGGTAATTAAGTGACCCAGAGAAAATTAATATTTCTGAATAAACAGTGGAGAAGCTCTAGGGTTTAGACATGAATAGTCAGCAGAAATGCAACAAAATCTCCTCTGGAAAATTGTAAAGAGGATAGTTGTTGTTCTCTCTCCCCCCCTCCCCCACACCTCCTTCCCCACCCAGGATTGCCTTCAGATCCTGGGTATTCTAATAGAGTAAATCAGCAAAACTTGGATTGAATGAAAGTCAAGATACTTATTCCAGGGTAGTTTACACTATTAACATAGAATAAACCCAGACTTTTTTTTTTTTTTTGAAAAGCTAAAATAAAGCAAGAATTCTTATTCCATTTCACAGATCACAGAAACTGATACTCAAAGAGATGACATCAATCAGCTATTTTACATAGCTAATGAATGTTTGTACTAGGATGTGTATACTGTTTCCTCCCCACTAAACAACAGTTTCTCTATTTGATAAAAGAATATTTAAATTTAAAGTTATTTTTATTCTATGTTCTCAAAAATTCTCCATCACCAATTTTAAAAAGAAAAGGTGGACGATATAGAAAATATTTAACCTACACAAAGGAGAAAGAAAACTCTGTGAGGCACTGGAATATGTTACTAATGGAGATAATAGGTTAATTTGACTTGAAACTTTAAAGACAGTGGTTTCATTGTCTTAATTAGATAGTTTAGGTACAAGTTTAGCTGAAAACAAAGGAGTGAATAATATAACCTTTCAATCTCCTTTTATGAATAGTGATTTTATAATGTATACCCACTTCTCAGTGAGTGCAAGTTCTTCACAAAAACTGTGTAACTACCACAGGCAAATAACTAGTGTTGAAACACTCTATAAAATGGAGATAATAATATTTATAGAATTTAACATGATTGTGATGTTCAAAAGAGTTAAATGTTGATGCTTTGCAGACTTTGAAAGTATTAAATCTTGTATAAATACATTATTTCATGTCATGTATACTCTATCCCATTTCATCTTCATTTAGTATGAACTCATATTTATTTATATATTACTGAAGAGTTTGTTTAAGTAAATATTACTTTTATCTTTGACATAGTATAATACTTAATATTATCACTCAGATATTTTATTAATAAGAATAAGAGTAACTAGCATCTATATAGCACTTTAAGATTTACAAAAGAATTTTACATACATATGCACACAATATATATGTGTACATATACATCCATACTTATAGGTGACATACAATATATACATACATGTGGTTATGCATTTGTACATATACATATCTACATGCATGTTGTGTATGATATACACACACATATGCATAAATATTTGGTCAGTTGTATCTAATTCTTTGTGACCCATCCCATGGGCTTGTATAGATTTTTTTGATGAAGATACTAGAGTGGTTTGTCATTTCTTTTATTAATGTGTCCCCATTTTATATGTAAAATACTGAAGCAGATAAGGGTGAAATAACTAGCCCTGAGTCACATAGCTAGCAAGTTTCTGAGGCTGAATTGGAATTCTAGGGCTGGTGATCTATCCACCGCACTATCTAGTGCATTTGGAAAATACACTGCATATGAATAGATGATAGATATATCAATAGATAGCATCTGAATATATATATGGAAAGAAGAAGTTACATGTAATTTTCTTATTCCTATTTTACAAATGAGGAAACAGATCGAGAAAGACTATTACTTTCACAGGGTGACAGAGCTAGTGCCTGAGGAAATATTTAAACTCTAACCTTCCTGACTTCAAGTCTAATGCTTTATATACCATCTAATTATCTCATCCTTATTATATCCTTGCCTTGCTTAAACCTGGAGAGAGAAAATAAAGTGCTCAGCTATTGCCAATATATTGCAATTTCCAGGAAGAAAATATTCAGTAAATGTATGTGCCTAAAATTTCCAGGACTTAAGAAGTCAGAGCATTGTTATTTGTATATAGGTGCTACTCACAGCTGAACTGCCTTTGCCCCACATGTTAAAACTTTTAGCCTATATATATAGACTACTACAAAATATGTATCTGTTTTATATGACACACAGAGACAGAGACAGAGGGAGACAGAGAGAGGTGAGAAATCTCTTTCTCTTTAGTATAAAGAGACTATTTTTGTTTGTTGGTTTGTTTTTTTGGAGGGGTTGGGTTTATGTGCTCTTGGAGAAAGTAAGTACTCTGAATTGAAAGGATGTGTTTTGGGTGTTGGAAGGAAACAAGGATCTGAGGATAAAATATATTGCTCTTGGAAAAATTGTCATAATTTTATTATGACAATTGATAGACAGTTGATAAAACTAGTCCTTATGTCTTGTTATATTGAATGAATCATATTGTCCATTATTATTCTTCATGAAATAACATTTCTAGTAGTGATATACAGTAGAAGCCCCCCTCCACTTTTATCAACAATAGTTTTAAATAAAAAAAAATGAAAGAAAGAATATACAAAGGAGGAAAATTTTCATAAGATCTACAAATGAATGAATGCAACTAGGAAAAAGGAGAAAGCTCAAATTTGGTACTTCAGAAACTGCAACTCTGAAGAAAAATAGAAATGATAAATAATAACTAATATTTTATAGTATTTATTATTTGCCAGGCACAGTGCCATGTGCTTTACAATTATTATTTCATATGACCAAAAAAACCCTGTAATATTGATAAGTGAGTGCTATTGTTATCCCTATTTTGCAAATGAGGAAACTAAAAGAAAAACAGAAATTAAGGGACTTTCTTGGGTCACACAGCTTATAAGTGTCCAAAGGGAGGTTTGAATTAAGATGCTCAGAACATTAAAACATGATAGTAAAAATCAAAATTTAGAAGAAATGATTATCTACAAATTATAAAATATTCAATTAAAAATATAGAGTGAAATAGCAATTTTAATCAACCTAAACACTGGAAGTAGAACTGAACAACCCATAAGTAGCTACTGAGGAGAGGGTTGGAAACCTTGATTGAGATAGATGTACAAATAAATTTTATCAAATTGTTAATTACAGTTATAGCAATTATCTTCAAAAACTGAGAAATAAACATTATCTTCCTCCTTTGATGCATAAATTCTAGTCCTACTCAGAAGGGGGTAAGGCAAAGAAAAAGCTAGAGATCTATATCATTATTGAATATTGAAGAAAGACACAGAAATATATAGAAACAGAGATAAAAAATTAATAGAATACATATATGCTATTAAAGATGGGAAGGTGGGAAGGGATGAAATTTGTTTTTGACAAAGTGAAAGTCTAACTCTGTTAGAAAGTGAAAAGAATAAGGAAGAATGGGAAATAATATCAATGGGGTTTGAGGTTAAGAGAATAGCAGAAGAGGAAGCTCGTCAAATGATCTCAATTTTTTCAATAGACATTAGTTTATTAGTGCCTACTGGCAGTTAAATGCTGAAGTCAGGAAAACATTGGTTCAAATATGGCCTCAGATACTTACCAGTTGAATGACACTGGGAATGTCATTTAATTCTGCTTGTTTCAGTTTTCTCATCTGTAATATGAACTGAAGAAGGAAATGGCAAACCTCCCTAGCGTTTTTGCCAAGAAAATCCCCCAAAAGGCCATGAATGACTGAACAACAACATTCAAAAAAAAATGGAAACAACATTCAAAGAGCAATGTAAAACAGGATTTATCTACCTATCTATCTACATGTATGGAATTAGAGATAATGTCAGTTTCTCATCTGAGAGAGACATGGGGGAAAACAAAGTGTGGAGGGTTTTAGGAGGGAAAGAGAAGGGTTGAAGAATCGTTTGTGGGGAATGCCTTGCTGTAATATGAGCCCAGGTGAAGTTAGATAAGTTGAATTTATAATGCTTTTAGTTACAATTATCAGATTTGCTCTAGACTGTCATAAAGCAGCTCATAAGTAGTAAGAAAGGAAAGAGATTGATGGTAGGAGTAATTCAGGACTGAGGTTTATTAAGAGAAGTGTGATTATAGGACAAAGGAACAGACATTCAGGATCAGAGGGCAATGTAGAGTTGAAGTGGCTAATTACTGGTAAATTCAGAAAAGGAAGAATCTTTCACCAGATTCAAGCAAGGCAAGAACATAATAAATATTAGAGAGCTAGATGGCATAGTATATAAACTGAATTTATTTGTTCATCTCTCTCAATCAAGGTTTCCTACCCTCTCCTTAGTAGTTTGTTCAGTTCTACTTCCAAAAGTGCTCAAAGCACAATGATAATGGCTTAGGAAATACTGAGAAATGGAGGTTTTGATGAGGATGAAGAATAGAAATAGAAAGAATAAAACAGGGGAAAATGTAATCACAGGTTATGATCAAATAGGAGAATGTCTATTTCTAATTAGAGAAACCACACACTTGTGGGTAAAGGTAAATTAGTACGTTACAATTGTTTTGTGTGATTGAACTAGAATGAAGTAATAGTTTATAGAGGGTAAAAAGGTTGAGGGAAAGGAAAGTCAGGGAGACCTGAGAAAACACATCTACATGAATATAAAGATCTCCCAGTAAAAAGGAAAATATTGGGGAAGAGAAGTAGATGAGTGAGTTAGGTTCTGAATTCCTTGAGAATGGGGGGAGAATGAGTGATGATTGAAGTTAGGAATAGAGACAATATCTTACTTCTACTCATGAAATATTTGGGACTCAATATATCAATACCCTCAAGGCTTCTATATACACAATTAGAAAAGAAAAACTCTTCAAAGAAATAATGACAACTAGTTGGAAGAAGTCATTCCTCATAATGCCAGAATCATAACAATTCATTCTATAGATTTAGTGCTACATCAATCAAATATCACGGGTGCTACTTTACAGTACAAAACAAAATAATAGCAAAATTCATTTGAAGCAAAGATCTAGGATCCCAGTAAATAAAATAAAGAGCCAAAGGTTCTTTAAAGTCTTGAATTATTATATTATAGAAAGTTATAAGTAGTATCAATAAAAACTATATTATCAAACAATATTATTTTAATATTTGGTAATATAAAACAGAAAAATATAATAGTAGAATGAATTAAAGTGCAAAGAATTAAAAAAAAAATCCAATATCAAAGACTGATAGGGGAAAGACTATTTAACAAGAACTTCTAGGGAAAATGGAGAAAAAAATATCAAAAAATGAAATTAGATTAATATCTTATATAAAATAAATAATAAACAAACAAGTAAATAATACACATAATACTTAAATATAAGAGGTTATGTCATGAAAATTTTGCAAAAACAGAAAGTATGTTTCACAAATGAATTTAGGAAGAGAATTTTTTAAAACATAATGAATAGATGGACAATTTTGATTACTTGAAATCAAAAAACTTTTACCATAACAAATTCAATGACACTAGGAAAAAAATGCAGACTACAAATTAGAAATAAGTTAATATGAAATATCTATGATATAGGTCTACTAACAAGATGCATAGGAGATTAATAAACATATAGAAAATCAAATCACCCTAAATAATAAATAATCAAAGAATACAAGTAGTTTTCAAAAGAAGAATTTTTTAAAATTCAAATCCCCAAAAGTAAAGAAAAAAATAAGAAAAAAATTAAATCATGCTTGGTTTTTACTGCATAGGCAATAAGTGGCAAAGATGACAAAAGTAGGAATTATTAGAAGGGTGGCAGAGAGGCATGCTAATAAATTATTGATAGCACTGTGAATTGGACCATTTTCAATGTTTAAAAAATAATGCTAAAAAAGTAGGAGGGAGGGAGGAAGAGAGGAAGAAGCATTTTTGAGCATCTACTTCAGACACAATGGGTAAGTACTTTACAAATTTTAATTTATTCAATCCTCACAAAAACTCTGGGAAATAGATCCTATTGCATTGTCTCCATTTTACACTTGAGGAATTAGAAGTAGAAAAAGATGATGTGATTTGACTAAGATCATACTTCTAGGAAGTATCTGGGTCTGGAAACGAATGTATTTCTGACTAGAAAATTGTTATTCCATCATTTCAGTTGTGTTCAATATTTGTAATTCGATTTGGGATTTTCTTTTTTACTACCTGAGTAGTTTACCATTTTCTTTTCCAGCTCATTTTATAGATGAAGAACTGAAACAGCTAAGACTAAGTGACTTGCCCAGGGTGACACAGCTAGTAAATGTCTAAAGCTGGATTTAACTCAGGTCCTTCTATCTCCAGGTCCAGCATTTCATCTCTTGTGCTATTTAATTGGCCTTAGAATAAATATTCTAGTTGGCTTGACCATGTAATTCGTGAAATATAATCAAATAACACAATATGGCAAATAAAATCATAGACTAATAGTAGAATATCATTACCTTATGAGATATTATAAAAATTTAGAAAAAAAACATCAAAAGACATTTACGAATTGATAGAACAAATCAAACACAATCAGGAAAATAATATGTATAATGATAATATAAATCAAAAGAAGAAAACCAAGAAACATATATATACAAATATATGTGTGTGTGTGTGTATACACGTATATGACAATGTACCTTTTTTCCTTAGAGAGGTAAGGCATTATAGCTATCAAATGTTACATAAGTAATTGAATATGTCAATTGGTTTTGCTTAAGTTTTTTTTTTCTTTCAAAGGAAAATTTATTACGTATGAGATTAGGGAAAATAATATATTTCAGATGACTATATATAATGAACAGATGAAAACAATTTGTCCCAATGGTTATGAATGAGGCTGCAGCAGGTGCTGTGGACTGTTTAGAGTTTGGTTAGATATAGAAGACCTTTAGACAATTCACAGCATCCTAGGCTAACATCAGACATCTTGACTTTTGTCCTGCCACTGGACTTTGATGATTCTGGAAAAGGAGTAACACTGCTGACTTTGCACAATTCTGATTCATTGATCCTTTTGAAAATGAAGAAGGAACAACAACAACAGTCACTAGTGAGTTTGAGAGTATCTTCATTAAAGTGGTCAAGAGAAACTTTGGAATTTTGGATTAGAATATTGGAGGCCAAGAAAGCACATGAAATTTATTCAAGAAGTTTGGCAGTGAAAAGACAGAGAGGAATTGGATGCTATCAGTATGAGATAAAAGGGCCAAAGGAGCAGAAAAATCTTTCTGTTGTTATGTATGAAGAATTCATAGTGCGTGAAATCATATTGATTTTATGAGTTTCAAACATGGGGATTAGCAGGTCATAAAAAGTAAAACATAAGAGAATCCAACGGATTCTAGGGTAGTTGTTAATATATCAGGCTGTGATGACAAGGCAAATGAAAATAAGGAGAGGATCTAGAAGGCGACAGAATCTGAGAATATGGGCACATTCAGCTGGTATCTAAAGTCATGAGACTGAATGAATAGAACTTAGAAAGGGGGTATAGATTGGAATAGCATATTAATGTAACAAAAAGGATTGCCCAGTTGGTAGAATTTTGTCAATAAAGAAAGCTGAAAAATGTGTTCCAAAATTACAAAAGGGATATAAACAGCACTGTTTTCAGCAATCATTCAGGAAATCTATATTTAGGGTATCTTTCTTCAGTGCTGATGTTGACTATGGGACTATAGGTGTGAGGGATGTAGATCCAGGACATATGACTGCCCTACAGGAAAGTTCATCCCCAAGTGTTCTGTCTTGACTTAAAGAAGTTGAGGGGCTTGGAATGTCTACACTTTCTCCAAATCCTCACCATTACCTTGGCATTAAATATGCAAAAATTGCCTTGGGCTTCATTTATTCTAATTTCACGTTTTTGAGAAAATTTTTGAGAAAAACTTGCCCTTTTTCAATGATATCCATAATTTTCTTTAATATAATAAAAAATAATTCCCCTTAAGAATTCTAACAGAAAAACACTTACACAGAAGTACATAATAAATTAGCATAATACAATAAATGAGCATTATACAGTACACAGTTCACCCTAGATCATGACCTTCAAATTTTGATGTACAAAATTACTTTGGTTACATGAGGAAATGATGTGGAGATCAACATGTAAAGCACCAGTTAGTGTAAATGGATCTATTACATAAACACATATGCTCAAACATCAGCCCACTGAGTTATTAGAGAACTGTGAAATAAAATATTTATACTTAATTACAGGGACAAAGAAAATGATCTAAATACACTAGAATCAATATTTTTATGGCACTCTCAGCAACACTTCCCATTACAATGAAACACAAGGGACAAGATAGATTTGTATTCATTTGATGAATGTCACCTACATTATCTCAGGAAGTCATAGTCTGAGTTACATATTTCAATTTTTGCTTTGAGGTGATTTCTGAAGTTGGCACTCGATAAGTGTAAATTGTCAAAATCTGTTTTCTGAAACTGTTCAAAATTCTGGTGTGTCTGGGAAGTGCTTGTATTTCTTCCAAATACTGTGCTTATGTGTGTGTATGTGTGTAAAATAAATATAAACATATTATATATGTGTATTACATATTAATGGGCATTTAATTGACACAATGGAAAAAATGCTAGGCCTAGATTCAGGAAGACATAAGTTCAAATCTATACATATTCATTATCTTAGGTGAGTCACTTAACCCTATTTGCCTTAGTTTCTCATTTGTAAAATGAACTAGAGAAGGAAATAGCAGGGCACTCCAGTATCTTTGCCAAGAAAACCTCGAAGGGTATCATGGACAGTTGGACACAACTGAAATAAATGAACAAATTACAGATTTATAGCAGGAATTTTTGTATTTTCCTTCTCTTGATTAAAACTAAAGTAGTTTAAACAATTATGGCATTTTAAATTATCTTTTCTTCAAATTTTCTGTTTTATATTCTTCAAGTATTCAAGGTTTAAAGATAGTTCACTTTGCAGTATTTTTTTCCAATTGTTTCCCGTAGAATCTTGAGATTAGAAGAGATAATGGGGAGATATCTCAGTCAGACTCCTATGAATTCCAGACTCTGAATCTTTTCTGTGACTTTTCTTTTCACTACTGAACAATTTTGGGTATTGAAGTGATTTTTTCCCCTTGTGTTATAATCATCTTTATAACTTTGGCTTGTTGGTTGAATGCCAAATAATATGAGAATATCTTTTTTTTTTATTTTTCTCCCTTACATATTATCAAATATTTGAAAACCACTAACAAGAACACATGCCTGTATTCTCTGTTCCTGGGAAAGTTGAGGCTGGTGAAACTCTTGAGCTTAGAGGTTGTGAACTGCAGTAAATTATTCCAAGCAGAGGTATAAATTCGTTGCCATTAATAATGTAAATTCTCAGGAACAGAAAACCAGCATACTGTTTATGAAGAAGGGAAATTTAAACCTGCCCAGATCAGGAATGGAGTGTGTCTAAGCCCTTATGCCAATGAGAATAGGGTCACACACATCAGCCCTTTTATCAACAGACTGGGCTGGATAGGAATACCAAATCTTTAAAAATAAAAATTAAAAAATAAATGTTATCATCTTTTTCTTAATTTTTTCCTCCAGGATTAACATAATTAGTTCCTCCCCAAATTCCTGAAATTATATGACTTTCTGATCCTTCATTGTTATGCTTTCCTTTTTGATGTATTCCAATTTTTGAAATACCCTATGTAAATGCTTTACCCAGACAAAAATCCAAAAATCCAAATGTAGCATAGAGTGCAAAGGGACTATTATTTGCACTGTTCAGTATATTCTATAGGAAGGCTTCATCACTGCCATATGTCTTTTCATTATTTCACATTTAGCTAGCTCTTTGAATATATTTGTTTGCCTGCTGTCTACCTCATTAGGCTGTAATTTCCTTGAGGACAAGAACTTTCTTTTGGCCCTTTTCATATCCCCAGCTTGTCACATAGTAGGAATTTAATAAATGTTTATTGATTGATTATTATAATCTAATTTTGCATTAGACTTTCCAGTTTCTCAATCATACTGATGACTCCTATGAAATTTTGGTTGACCACAAATCCCAAACATTTTTAATCCTGAACTATTACCAAATCAAGACTTTCCTAGCCTATATTTGTATGTTTAAAAAATCCTTAATCTAAAATTCATCATATTTACCAGTTGAATACCTTCTTGGTGATTTTGCCCTATTTCAAACTACTAAAAGAATTCTGAATCTTAATTTTACCATTTATTATATTTGCTATCTCTCCTTCCCAGTTCTGAATCATGTATAAATTTGTTATACATGTCTGCAATTTAACAATTCAGCAGGCATTTATTAAGCCTTTATTGAGGCTTTATTGAGAATAAAATTCTCAATAGGCATTATTGAGAATAAAAAGGAAAATGAAGCAGTCCTTACAAAAAAGTTGCAGTCTGTTGAGCACAATTTTTACCTTAAATACATAAACACAAAACAAATACAAATTTATTTTTATTCATGTGATTACTAACAACTAAAAAAAAAAATGCAGGAGTTGATAACCTGAGCTAAGACTGGAAGGGAGCTTTGCATTTCAAGAGATTATAATGAAAAAAAAGAGTATGGGGAAGATCCATAAAAAGTATGGAAGTAGCATATGAAAAATATTGTAAAAGGAGAAGCAACCAGACCCAAATGGCCGCAATGTAGATATTATGAATTGGGAAGTAAGACATATTGAGAGAAAGTTGAACATGCTGCTTGATATTCTGCCAACTTTCCCTTGGACTTCCTAATGCAGAGGAAATAGGAGATTTCTCTCCCTTCCATTTTCCTAGCAGTAGTTTCAAGTATAAAACAAGAAAACAAATCGCTAGCTAAATGGGAAGAGATACAAAAACCGCTGACTAGATGAAATCCCTTGATCATACCTGTTACAAAGCAGTAAATAGATATTCCCAACTTTGAAAAGAACAACTTCTGCCTAAATGATGACATTGGAAGCATCATGTAAAGAAATAAAAAAAAAATGGAAAGTGAGAAAGTGGTAAAATTATCTATAATATTTATAAATATCTATAAGCTATCAGGTAAAATATCCCAAAAGTCCTATCATTCCATCATCTGATGCATTACATATCATAGAATTATATATTTAAGGCCAAAAGGGAAGAGAAAAGGAATAAGCATTATTAAAGTGCTTATCATATACTTTTAAAATATGTCATTTGATCTTCACAACAACCCTGCAAAATAAGTGCTAGAATAATTCCCATTTCATAGTTGAAAAAAATGAGGCAGACAAAAGTGAAGTGATTTGTCCAGGGTCACATAGGTAGTATCTGAAATCAGATTTTATCTCATTTCTTTCTGACTCTAGGATAAATGATATATCTACTAAGTCAGCTAACTCAGTAGCCTTAGAGGTAATCAATTCTATCCTTTTCATTTTACAGATGAATAAAGTGATGTTCAGAAAGGGCATGACTTGCCCAGATCATGAAATTCAAAGCTGGGTTTTCTGTATTCCAAGTCAAATATGCTCTACACTATACCATGTGGTACCATAAAAAGCCATTTCCAGTGACATATCAAGGATTACAAAAGAAAATTTGATTAGTGCTCTTCATGTTCCTGCACTTTAGTTTCCAAATGATCTCAAATTTTTCCCTTCCATAATTCTGTCGTGAATCAACATTTAGCTTATTGATTTAAAATTTTTTTCTTTCCCCTCCTCCCTTCTTCTTCTCTTTCCCGTCATGAGGATGTTTCTTAGAACCTTTCTTATTCTCCATGATTTCTTTAATTTATTGGTAATGATTCTAGATTAAATCTGTCAACAGCTTCATGGATAGTTTATCTGGTTCTAGTGACTTGAACTCATTTAAAACCTATAGTTTTTTTTTTTTTTCTTACTGAATTCATACCTATGTAGTGCTTCAATTCATCTTTTTTTTTTTTTCATTCAAGAGGTATTATTTTATCCTTTTCAGATTTAAATCATTATCTTAATGGAAAAAGTTGAATATATCTTCTCCTAGATATCTCTACCTAATGATAATCTCCTATTTTTCAAATATAACCTGTTCCAAAGGGAAGTCATGATTTCCCCTCCAAAACTTGTACTTCTCCCATACACTTCTTTCTGTTGATGGCACCACTATGCTCTCAGGTTAATCTTTGATTTTTACTTCTCTTTCACTTAAAATAGCGAGCTTCAATCTCTGCAGTAAACTTGTTATGCTGTATGACACTTGCTGCAATGACAATCTTTTTCATCTCTTCTCTCCCAAATTACTATCATAGCTTCCTAACTAGTTTTTCATCTTGAAGCCTATTCTCTCCCAATCCATTCTTCACATAATTGACCAAGTAATCCTTTTACTTTAAGATTTGAACAAGAGATTAATCCACTAAAAATCATTAGAATTTCCATTCCTTATAGAACAATGAATAAACTCCTTATGTTGGCATTTATGACCCACCCCATTTTTTTCTGAAATTACCTTTTTAATCTAATTTTATAATGTCCCTAATTATGCATGCTATGGTCCAGAGTGGATTTTGCCCTATTTACTATTCTTATCACTGCTTTTAACATATCATATCCTATGGATTTCTTCCACTACTAGCTACTATCATACTTTTTGAAACCTGTTCCTTCTTCCGGGACACAATTCAGTGCCACCTATTCAAAGATAAAATTTCAAATTTATCTTCTAAATGAAAGTGACCTCACTCTTCTAGTCTTTCTTTATCTTTTACAATTGCATCATAATTATTTGAACCTCATTTAATTTTGGGGTCTGAGAATAAGGCCTATGTTCTATAAATTTTTGTATCTTGAGAATCTTGCAGAAAGTAGATACTTAAGAAATGTTAGTTAAATGAATGTTGGCCTTGAAATCACATGGTATTTTGGCAAAATATCTAGGCTTAAAATCAGGAAACTTGAATTTTATTTCCAGTTTTGATACTTACTAGATATGTGATCAAAGAGTCAAAATGACTGGTAGTCAGCCTTTGACATATCCTTGTTGATTGATTGAAAACAAACTTATTTTGTACTTTTTTTTCTCTTAAAAAAATAATCCTAATCTTTTATATTTGTACTTGGTTATGTTTCACTTTTTTACATATTTTGTATATTTATTTTAAAATGTGAGTTCATCAAAGAATTCTATGCAGCCACACATTCATATATTTTCCCATATTTCCCTATTTCATTTTGATATAATATAATTTGAATTTCATTTTTTTAATCATCTTTTTTCCCCAGGTGCTCCCAGCACTACCTCTGATTTCTGATAAGTTAAATTGTTATCAAGAAATACCAAGGACAGAGCCAAGATAACAGAATAGAGGGAGCATTCTGAGTTCTACCATTCCCCACTATGCAACTTTGAAATAACTCCTGAAATTAAATTCTAGAGTAGCAAAGCCAACAAAAATTTGGGAAGAGACATTTATTCAAGATAATAGCCAAGATAATCTAGAGGGTAAGAAGAAGTCTGTGATTAGTGTCAGAACTGACCCAGTGTCCATATGTGGCAGCTTTGGAGATGGCAACAGAAACAAAAGAAACTTTTGGGTCTGTTGTAACTGATCATAGAGTACGGAAGAAATTGTGCTAATACTGGGCACAAAACAGGGCACTATTTGCCCACTCCATTTCCTATATCTACTTGTAGATCACAGTTCGAAGGCAGAGAAGAGCACTTTTGGACACAAGGGAACAAGGGTCCTGAGGAGCAGTATCACTAGCAATGGCTAATTTCAAAGTGATAATTGCAAATATATATATATATATATATATATATATATATATATATATATAATATATATATATATATATATAGCATATAGCACTGGCTAAGATATATGCAGTAGATCAGTGGAATAGCTATGGTACACAATACATTGCAGTAAATTAGCATATAATTTAAAGTTTGATAAACCCAAAGATCTAAGTTTTTGGGTTAAGAATTCACTATTTGACAAAAAATGCTGGAAAATGGGAATCAATTTAGCAGAAAGTAGTGAGAGATCATTATCTTACATAGTATACCTAGATAAAGTAAAAATAGATACATTGATTTGGATATAGAGGGGGAAATCATAAGCAAATTCGGGAGCCTGGAAATTTTTACCAGTCAAAAAACTCTTATGCTCCAAAATTAGAGCTGATCATATTAAATAAAATGAAAAATTTTCATTATATTAAACAAAAAAAAAAGTTTTGCCCACATAAAATCAATGTTGCTAAAATTAGAAGGAAAGCAGGAACATGATGGGAGAAGCAGGTTCAGTATTTCTCTGATAAAGGCCTATTTTTTCAATTATCTAGGTCACAATCAAGTTTATTAAGAGAGAGACACAGAGAGAGAAAGAGAGAGAGAGATTAAGATGATAGAAAAGGTCAATGATAATTGCTGGAGAGCATTGAGAAAATGATACACTGTGTTACTGGTGAAGTTGTAAACTGTTCCAACCATTCTGGAGAACAATTTGAATTTCAAAAGTTCTACTGAACTGTGCATATTCTTTGACACAGCAATATCAATACCAGGGCTCCAGTCATCCTGATCTATATCTTGCCAGAGAAGGTAACTGGTGACTTTGCATAACCCTACCTTACTTCCATCCAATTCACTTATATGTCATATATAATCTCCCTGATGTCATGGTCTTCTTCAAGAATAAATACAAACAACAATCTTTGTGAGTAGGAGTAGGAGCTGCCCCACTAAGGACCCAACAGGAACTAGCCAGTTGGGCAACATAGCTCTTTTTTTTCCATCATTTTTCTTTTAATTTCTTCTGTCCATATAAGGTATCATACTTTACCTGTGGTGCTCTGCCCAAAAGAATATAAATTTTGATTTTAAGAAATCTCGGGGTTTATGGCTAAGACCATGTCTTAAATCCAAATCATTTTGGCTCTTATTAATGGACAAAAATAGGTTGTAGGCCAAACTCCATTTGATCATTGTTTCGTCTCCAATTGGTTTGAAGTAAATGTAAATATCAATCACTTCTGTTTTAACCAAAACTCTAAGGGTCTTTTCCTTTAAGGTTGATATTTTTTGGGGCCAGGCAAAAGAAGCTATTCTTAATCTTATTTATTACTCAGCCTTAGTCACTGATTAAGCATTGCTTCAGTTAAACTGAGACCTGTTAAATACCTTAGTTTAAAAAAGTCAAGGTCTCCTACAACATCCATGGCCACTTCCAGTTGTCAAAATGAATTCCAGAAATAAATGAATGAATGAATAGAGAGAAGATAAGAGGAAGAAAATTGCTTAGAACATTAAGAAAGTAAGTTACTTATCCAGGGTCTCACAGCTAGTTTGTAACATGCATTATTTCAACATTGGTTTTACTGGTTTACAGGTTGTTTTTATTCCCTCTGCCTCTCAAGAGGGTAACAAATATTAATAGGTATTTATGGCTTTGTTTTTGTTTTAAGATGAAATAGTTATCAAGTCAGGAATATATTTGGATTCTGTTTTTTTTTTTTTTTTTCATGGAACGATATTTTTACTTGATGCCTGGTACTTGAATACCCTTTCTTTATTACATCTAGCCTCTGCTCCAGTTGTACAGACTGTACAATAAAGCTGTTACACATATAATTGCCTACTTTTAGCTTTTACTAATAATAAAATTCAGCATATCTGAGGCGGAAAATAATGGAAGGCAATTCATTTATAATAATCAAATGAGGGTTTTGTTTTGTTTTGCATAATATGACTAATTTCAAACATGTCTAAAATGAGTCAGGATATTTCTGTTAAAATTGATTTTACAAAGCAGCCCAATGGCATGGCCATTTAAATACTAGTTGAGTGAATTGATATTCCACAATATCGCAGTGTGAAGTAGAATCAGGCAATAATAATCTGAGTAGCAAATCAAGAATGAACATACTCAGAGTTTTCTCATATCATCAGTTATGTGTAACATTAAAACTTTATTGGTCTTAAGGAATCCCACTTGTGTTGCAAAGACATATTTCTAATAAATTTATTTCATATTCCAGAATATTTAAATTCTTAATGCTGGTCTTTAGAAACAAATATCTGGTATTGAATATGAATTTTTCCACTAGGATATATTGTTTTCATTCCTCCCCCCACCTTTCCCCTTCTTCTAATTTCATGGGCATTATTTACAATCAAATTCAACAAAGGTTATTCTTTTGAAGAATAAATCTGTTAATAAATAGGTATGTACAAAATTAGCCATCAGCTTCAACAAGTGACATCATATAGATTATTGAATTAGTCTTTTGAGGGTACTATAATTAAAGTACCATCTACTTGTTATTTATGTCACTAAGTTTACTATTGTAAAATGTAGTGGTTTAATTTTCTGAATTCTAGTTAATGCTTTGTACCTTTTGAGGTATAGACCAATGTCTTGAGTAGGTTTTGTATCAATAAAATCCTTCTATTTTCATATTTATTTACATGATACTAATTCTCATAATGGGAAAGTCTTTGAAACACAAAGGATCCTCATAGTCCCTGAGTAAAATAAGTTTCATTTCAAAAGAAAATTGATCCACAAAGAGATAATGTGACTTGCTCAGGGTTAAATATTTAGTAAATTTCTGAGATGAGATTTAAATCCAGCTATTCCCCAATGTTCAGATCTGTAGTTCATGCTGTCTTTGGCTATTTAGGGTATTATCATGAAGTTAATGTGTTAAAGAATCAATATTCTATGGTGCTCATGTATATATGACTAATCAGGATGGGAGTGAAGAGGACTTGTTAAAATTAGTTCTTTTGACTAATCCCAATAAAGAAAACTTTCTCTTATTTAATAGAGGTTTCTTTTCTGTTTGTTTTTAGGTAGCCTGAGGGAAGAGAATACTTATCTTGTAGACTTCACATCTTCATAATAACTGCTAGTTTTGCATTGTGTAAATTTTATTACTGATTTTTTTTTGCTAACACAAAATATTTCTAGTAATTTTGAATAGATTTTATAGATATAATGGAAAACTTCAGGCAGCAAAATGTAATAAATATACATCTGATTCATTCCTTCACTCTTGTAATTAAAAAAAAAAAGGATATGCTATGATGGATAAAGATTTGAAGTATATTATTTAAGATTATAATTAACATTTTTTAATTTAGCATTTAAAAGTCTACCTCCAAATTATCTGTAGCTTGTCAGGAAGCCATTATTGCATCACAATGTTGTATTTCAAAGAAAATATTGAAAAGGAGATGAAAAAAAGGTCCAATATTAGTGGACATCATTATCAGATTATTTAGCTTAAGGAATCAAGTAATCGAAGTTCTTTTTTCACCTCTAAGGAACTGTATAAATAAAACAAAATGACATCAACATGCTTTGGAAATGTTTAATTTAAAAGAATCATTTAATATAGATGCTGAAGTTTAACTCAACTAATCTTTATGGACTTTACTTTTCTTACATGTATATACATATATATGCAATATTTGATACAAATATTCTCAAAAATATCACTAAAATAGGAAGATTTTAATTCAAATGGTTTGTGGCATATCTTCTAAAAATAACCTAATATATTTTAAAAACAAAATTTAAGAAATTTAACTTTCACAGGAAACTGGGAGTCACCTTTGAAGTGAAAAATATAAAAGCATACATACAAGCATGTAAAACTAAAATATTATAGTATTCATTATTTTTTAATATTCTGAATATGTCTCTTATTTCTTTCATTAGTTTATTACTTAAATCTATCCTTTTGCATAATTAGCTTTCTCCAAATTATCTGGCAAACAAATTGTGCACATCTGCTGTCACATGAATTATTTAGATGTAGTAAAATGGTTTGAGATTCTCTGTTTCAAAATACTAGATCTATATTCTAAATTCCCATACTCTATTTTGTTGATGTCAAATGTGTATCTAAAACTGTACAAGGCACATTTGTTATAATTTATTTCTTAAAGTAGTTTTATGCTAATAGCCTTGTGAAAATTATCACCACTAAACAAGCTTTATTGCCCAGCAACAAGGTTTTAATAGTATGTTTACTTGACAGCTTCTCAGTAAATAATGAGCTTCTTTTGCATTTGAACCTCTAGTACAGAAGTCCACTTTTTCCTGTACTCAATTTGAATATTTTTTTTTCCAAAGTCTAATTATTCTAAATAGTGAAGTTTTAAATGCCATCAGTTTCATTCAAGTATAAGCCCAACAGGCTGCTTTCAAAACTGTTTCAAGCTTATTTTTAAGTTTCTTTGATTTTGACAAATTGAAATTAGATCCTGATAGTTAAATAATAAAATATAATTTGAGTGAATGGCTCTGCAGCCTTGGGGAAAAAAAAAAAAAAAAAAAAACAGTACTAAATATGAACTCCAAGAATCCAGGCTTGAATCGTAGCTTTGTCCCTGTTCTTTAACATGATGTTATTGGAATAAATGGTAAAGGTAATTCCACAGAGGAAGCCTGCTGGCCTACTGAAGGAAAAACATGCATGCTTTAGTCTGAAAGACCTAGATTTGAATTCTTGTTCTGACACACACTAGCAGTATAATTCTTAGAATATCATTAACCTATTGGTGAGCCTCAGGCAACTCTTGAAGATTTTAAATTGCGGTATAGTTGCTGATCTGCATTAGTAGAGAGAATGTTCTCAGCAGATGTTCTCTTCCTGAATTAAATCAGAAATATGGCCTTTTCTTTTCTTAAGGTAAAGTCTATTTCTAATATTATTCTAAATGAAAACCATGTTTAATGAATTTTAAAGCATTTACTAAGTACTCAGAATATGCCAAGAACTATTCTAAGGTCTAAAGATACACTTAGAAAAGACATGCAGTCTCTGACTCTAGGAAATTTATTAGCACTATGCATTCTAAATCAGGAATTCGTAATCATATGTAAGTGTGCAAATATGTGTCTGTGTCTAATTGATTTCTTTGGCAATCTGATGAAGCCTATGCCCCCTTTTCATAATATGTTTGTTTCTAATCATAATTGAAGGAAATAGTTAAATTTTAATTAGAGGTTAGAGAAAATAAAGATGTGATTAATTTTTCCCATCTAAATTTGCAGATCACTTAAAGTCTATCCTTGGACTTCAGGTCAAGAAGTTTTACTCTCATTAGAAAGATAAAATTTATACTTTTAGAAATTGTAACATATAAGGAATTCTGTTACTGTAATTTCACCAGTTTGGATATCTCTCTTTGTGACAAGTCTCTCCAACTATGAAGATTAGGGAGCCATCTCTAACTTAAAGACTTGCCTGCAGCCGTGAGTAGTTAATTTACTTAAGTTGACATAGTCTTATGTGACAAGGAAGCAAGACTTGTACGAGTGTATTCTTTAGTCCTTGAGGTCAGAGAGTTTCTTATTGCTATATTTGTATCCCTAGACTTTAACACAATCCCTGACACATAATGGGCCCAAAATAAATATTTGTTGGTTGATTTTTAATTCCAAAGTCAGCCATGCTGCTTTATTTATTCAGAATTATTTAAGTTTAGTATATCTTCTCATTGCACCTTAGGACCCTTCAGGGAACTTGTTACTCTTAGATCAAGTGATTATTTGATCACTTACCACTGTGTCAGTCCCAACAAGATGAGCTAAAAGTCATAAAAAAGCTATTCAACTAGATTTCTCAGTCTTGCAAATATAACTCCTTTTAAAAAGTATATTGTGATGTAAAGGGCAGGAAAAGGAGAAATTATATCATAAAATGCTAAGGTTGAAGAGATCATAAAATCTAAAAACAAAAACAAAAAAATGTATTATTTCTTAAAATAACATTGACTTTTCCCCAGTTAGAAAAGAATCTATCTTAATGACTTCAAGAAAATAAGATAATAAAATGACTTTCCACTGTTACTGTTTCATCTATCAAGCTATAATTTACCTCATTAATAGAAATCCTTCACAATGTAGTTAAGACTCTTTTTGTTGGGTTTCTTTTCTTTAGAGAGGAAGAATCCTCAGATATGAAGGGATTCTTCCATATTATTTCTTCAAATAGATCTTAATTCCAACATCTTAATGAGTTAGTCATTATTGAACAGTCTTATGAGTCTGTTTTGTGTGTGTGTGTGTGTGTGTGTGTGTGTGGTTTGGGGACAGAACTCTAAATGTCTATTATTCTAAGAGCCCTCAAGAAAGAAGATTATGTAGAAAGTGAATATTGTCTTTAAGTTACTGAAAAAAAAAGTGATATTCTTTTTATAAAACTTTGAATTGGACTTTTTTTGTTTTTTAATTTTAGAGGCATAATGCTATTCCATGGTATCAACTAATGCCCCTAGATATTTTTTCATGTGCTGGTCTTTCCTGATACTCTGTATGAAACTCATTTTATAGCACTTGTCAAACTGTCCGGCATTTATTCTTATTGGAACTAGATACAGATTTTTTTTTTAAATTCTTCATTTTACTAATATCATCTACTCAAATCTCCCAAAGATTGCTTTTTTTCTCCTTTTGACCAGTAACTCTTCTTTCTCTCTTTGTCAAGCACATTCATTCGTTCGTTTATTCATCATGTATTCATTGAGCATCTGCAAGATGTAAGGTATTAAACTAGATGCTGGAGTGAGGATAGCAAAACATAATAAAGTATGGCAGTATGTTCTCTATTTCATTAACCAAGAAACTAATAAAAATACATAATTTCAAATATATTCTATTTTAATTCAATGATGTGTGTACTCAATGTAAGTACTCAAAAACAAAGAGCATTAAATTACAACAAAGGGTACATCAGGATACACCATATTTTCAACATTTAAGCACACACAGAACCGCTTCTTTCAAATGAATTTCAGTAGAGAAATCCAGATTATTTTATTTCCTTTGAACAATTATAAAGAAACTCTGCAGTACTATGTTTTTTGATAAGAATTAGAACTCAAATACCAACCAAAGAGACATCGATTCATTTATTCAGGATTTTCTTTAGGGGAAAAAAAAAAAACATCATTTAGTTTTGTTTTTAACCATTTCCCTTCCCACTATTCAGGTCATCTCTTTTTCGTTTAAAGTTTCATGGCTTTATCTTTTTCACTAAGTAGGAAGCAGATATTCGCTAATAAAACTGCTATGATTCCAGCTTCCCCTTCCCTAAATAATAACTTGGTTATTCGCTGAAGCAAGAGGTAGGGTCTCTGATTTAATTTCAATGCCCGTTGCCATGCGACCAAGAAAACGCTTGCTCCAGTACCAGTAACCCTAGAGATTGCTTTTTGCTCCCTGACAGACACATGAGAATAAAAATGACGCAAGGCTTGTCTGAGAAGATATTGGCCATTCGCTTCCCTAACATGAATTTGTTGGACGTGTTTTATACCTACCGTTTTAGGTTCCCGGCCCGGGGGACTATACCAGCTTGTGGACCCTGAATTTGGGAAAGCCTAAAGATCCCAAAGCATCGCTGAATTTCTTCAGTCTTCTTGTTTACCATATAAGTCGCACTGAGCACTCCATTCCTCTCGTTTTCTGCCCTTGCCTGCCTCCCACCCGCTTTTAAAAGTCAAGAAACTCGGATGCTCAAGGATAGGGCGAGCAAAGAGAAGCGGGAGGAGCTGACTGACTTCTTCAAAGCTTTCCCTAATAAGAGTTGATTACTGCAATAAATTCAATCAGGGGCTAGAAGAAGGTTGGAGGAAGGGGGAAGAGAAAGAAGAAGGGAAAGGAGGGAGCAGGGGGGAAAGCTCATTCCTTCCCAGCCTATAACCTCCGTGGAGGGATTGGGGGCAGAAGGGGCTCATAGCCCACTGAGCTTCTGGACAAAGCCTGGGAAAACTTCGTAGTGATCCAGGAAGAGACTGTCAGGTGCCATTTCTCCCCAGACTCCTTATAGCTAGCGGTCAGAGAATGAACCTTTTACCTGTAAAGTTGCTGTCTCCCGGTCAGTTCTCAGACGTAATCACATATCCAGCTGCGCGATGTAGTCTGCAGCTGTGACTTGTGAAAGCACCCCCGACTGCTGCTGCCTTTGGGATTTCCTCAATCTCTGCGAGTTTCTGAGTGTTCGGTTTTCCAAGGAAAACACATGAAGTCACAGCCCACGCAGTTGGCACTGAGCAGAGGGTAGTACAGCTTATCAGGCAGCAATGCCATGGGTGGCAAGGGAAAAAAAAAGGGAGAGGGCAAGGAATCTAAAATGGGGTGGAGGGAGGGAGAGCGAATTAAATCCTGAGCGGGAAAATCTGAGTTCCCAAGACAAAGCGTTTAGAAGGTTTCGTCTGTCTATCTTTGCACTTACATGAGTGATTGACTGAGTGTCGTCACATCCCATACTTGGACTGGAAGGTTGGGAGAAAGCCCGGACCCTGCCCTGGCCACTGGATTGGCCATATCCCTAGTGGGAAGCCAAACGCTCTCTGTGTAGCCTTAGTCCATTCCTTCTCAATCACTGTTACCTTTGGCCAATCCTGAAATGATCTCTACCAACGAATTCGAGGCAATTCGACCAACAGGTATTTAGTGTCCCTTGGCGTACTAAAGGCATCTTTCAGAGAACAAGCTGAGTTCATTCCCACGCCATTATCCGCAGGAGGGTAGTCTCCAAAGTGAACCTGAACTTATAAGATAGCTGATTCAGACATTTGGGGAACAGCTATCAGATGCATAGTCAGGTTCGCAGTGAACTTCATTTAGTCAGGATAAGGTGTTAGAAGCAGATTTCCCAAAAGGCCTGAGTCCTCAGGGGCCGCAGAGCAACGCAGAGCAGCAACCCAGCCTCGAGAAGACCCCTCTAAATCCTGGTTTCTCCCGTTTTACCAGCAAGCCCTCCTTTGTCCTCAAGGTGTCAGACTTTGCCAGCAGTAAGCCCCGAGGATTGCGGCTTTCCAGTGTCAACAATTTAAGTGGTTGCGATTAATAAATTATAAACAACCATCCCTTACTCTCCTCTACCCCCACTCATTTTTCGCAAACCGTTTTCCCCCCTAAAATCGGCATTTTATTCCCCAGTTGGATATTTAAATCTCAAGGGATTTCCCGCTCCCGTGAAAGCAGGACTAGGATGTGTGTATAATGTGTGTGTGTGTGTGTGTGTGTATGAGACATATGGGTGTGTATAGACGGATGTGAGAATACGCTGTACAAAGTGAGCTACCTAGATAAAAGTTATCCCATTCACCTCTTTTTTTTTTTTTTTCCCCCTCCTCACAGGCTCAGAATTAAAAGATGCGAATGAGAAAGCACACCTTGCAAAGTTGACAAGAACTTACTTGGCTTTAAACGTGTCCTGGAGATGTCCGTTGAGCTAGTCATTCGCAAAGCTTTTTGTTTCTCACTCTTGTCCCAGGAGAATCTTTTTGAAATTCCATTTGTCAAATGCGGAATTACAGAAGCGATTTAGGTTCTCGATCCCTTGGACCATCTCCCCACCCCCCACCCCTTTCCCTCCTCTGCTTTAATTTCCTTCATCCCTTCCAAATCCTAGCTTTCTAAATGTTCATCACTTCCATCCAAAGAGACGTCTGTCTTGGCTTTACGCTTGTGCAACAGATGAGTGACCAATTATGCTTCCGATGTCTTCTGTGACATGTTATTGCTTCTGGGAATTCCATCCTTTCTGAGAGAAGGACCCATTGTTTCCCCTGAAATAGGTTCTGCTGTAATTAAGATGGGAAGGCAATAATAGAGCTGCTGTGCACTACCAACAACCCTAGAGTTGGAGAATTCTTCTCCAGATTATCTGCCTCTCGTCCTCAAACACCTGGGCTGGGAGTTTGGAGTTCTTTTGTCAGAACAAGCATGATCATTGAAAGAACACCTCCTAGAATGACTCGCCTGCCGCCTTTTTCTATGGGTTATGTTATTCGCCCTTCTCCTCCTTGCCCTCCCCAGATCACGTTGCTAAATTGCTTTTCTGATGGGATTTCTCCCAGTCTCTCCCCCCCGCCCAATTTTATGCCAAGGTAAATTTTCAAGAGCGCCACCTTTAGGATATTGCTTCAAAAAAATTCTGGGACCAAAAGAGAAAAGTGGCTTCATAATAGAGGGTTTTGAAAAAGAAGACTAGATTTTTTTCTTCTTTGGGGAGTTTTTTTTTTTTCACTTTTCTCCTTAAAATAAATAAAGTAAATGATCATTGATGCAATCTGAAAATGACATTATATTTGTTGTTCTATGCAAAATTTAACTTTTCTTTATAGAAAATATGCAGTGAAACATATAAAGCATATATAACATTTAATACATTTCATTCTATTTTCATCAGGGGAAAGGAAAAAAAAAACCATATGATTTCCCAATTTGTGTGAGAAAAGTAAGTTTTTGGTTTTTCATTTTCTTTAAAGAGGAGTATTTCCCCAATGTTACCTAAATAGTATACCTAGTCTATATTGGAAAATTAATAAAGTATTGAATGAAATGGGATAGAATCAGTCATTTCCCTCAAAGATGACTGCACTTTAATCTTCCTTAAAAAAGCAGACCACAATAAATCTGCATAAGAAAATAAATTCTCATGTCAGATTTTTGAATTTTTATTATATTAGAAAAAATATTTATTTTAGTTGATGCTTTAATAATTATATGAAAGGAAAATTCCCATTATTCATTCATTATAATTATTATATGTTACAAATATTATGTTGCCCAGTTCCTCTCGCTTTTTAAAATATCTGGCAGATTCTTACAAAATAAAAAGTGTTAGTGATTTCCAGTCTGAGGGCAGAGAATATATATCAGTCCTGATGGGCAAGAGAAATTCTGTATAGATTCTTTTAGAAATAGGTTCTGTGTTTTCATGAGATTATTTCATGTTGATTTCATAGTAAAACTTGTTGGGATCCATTGAAAGTTTTAGCAATTATATCAGTCATTGCAGGAAGCAGTTTTACAATTGAAGGAGAGAATTTTCCAATTAAAATGTAGCCTAGAGAGCAAAAATGTACATTATAAAATATTTAAATGGGTGAAATGAACAACATCTCACAAACTGGTAGGCTTCAAATGTCATTTTAAAATGAATTTAAAATAAAATATTCCCATCCTGTTTTAGCATTTTTCTAATCCCTCCTTATGAAGATGAATAATGAAGACATAGGTGAAATGAAGTATTAGTTTATTAGGAATAAAATAATTCTTCTAGAATATCTAAATATTGTATTTGGCTTTATGAACAATATTATTTCAAGCTTGTTAAAGTTTAGGTCCTAATTTTTTGTCTTGTACCCCAGGACTCTCTTTAAACAGAAAATAAATATTCTCTGACATAGCTATAATGCCTTAGAGACATTGTCATGGAAAATGATAGATAATTTGAAAATGTTTACTTTTCACATGTACAACTATTGATATTTTTGCTACAAGCAAAAACACTTCATAAATTGAAACATATACCTCAGTGCCTTACAGAATGCTCTATAAATATTTGTTGTATGAAAATGTTTAATCATGAATGAAGAAATGAAGTTAGTCATGACTGGATAATCATAAGATTAAGATAATGAATACCATATAATCATATATACACATTTTATTTAACACATATAGATATGCATAGATATATAGATTCATCTATATCTGGAATTTTCTAATTATTTACCAGTTGAAAGAACATAGATATGAACCAACAGAAAGATTAATTAATAATTACTATATTACCATTAAATAAAAGCAAAGGAAATAGCATCGGTTATCTGATAGTAACTGAAGGAATAAAAATTTAAATGAGGTAGTGAGTTTACTCTTAAAGTTAGCATTGAAAATATCAGTTATAGTTGGGAGTACATGAGATTTTTGAATAAAGACTTGTCCACCTTGGGTGAGAATGATTGGATGATCTATGAGAAAGCTCAAAAGAGCAGGAACTGAGTGTATTTAAAGAAGAATTAAATAATAGACAAAGCAATTTAAATGCAAAAGGGCATATATAATCTAGAATTGTATGAAGAAACAATTGACTTGAGATTTATTTAGAAGGATCTCATAGCAGCACATACTTTATCCTCACCCAAAATTTAAACTTGGATCCTTCTTCAATTTAACATTAAGGATATTTTAGCTAGGAAATCCTTTGTTGCTATCCTAATTAAATTTTCTAAAAGAAGTCAGAGTAAGAGGCAATTATATGATGCAATGGATAGAGAGTTAGGCTTGTGTTAAGGGAGAATTCAACTGTCTTAATTACTTACTAATTGTGTGATTCTAACTTAATCTCCATCAAGCTGTTTCTTTAACTCTAAACTAGAGAATTCTGTGCTTGTTGGCCCTAAATTTTCCTTCCACTTCTTAATCTAGATCCTACTGAGGATCTTATGTTTTCATCATAACTTATTTTGATGTGGACTAAGCACAGTACCATGTGAATGTTTAATAAATCTTATCTGCAGCTAATATGAGTAGCTGGATGGCACAGTAAATAAAGTACTGGGCCAGAAGTCTGGAAGACTAATCTTCCTGAACTCAAATCTGTCTTTGGACAGATTTACTTACTTACTTAACTAGTTGTGTAACTCTGGGCAAGTCATTAAACCCTGTTTGCCTCAGTTCCTCATCTGCAAAATGAATTGGTGAAGGAAATGGCAAACCACTCAAGTATTTTGGCAAGAAATCCCCCAAATGCATCATGAAGAATTGGATCTGACAGAACAACATCAATCTGAAACTAATAAGATGGTAATCTTAAATTCCTTTTCAGCCTATAATTGGGATTGATTAAAAGATATTTTCTTAAATAAGTGAAGAAGTGTATTGCAAAATTAAGTTTTGTGAGGGAAATACTTTGGAAACATTAAACAATTATAGATATAAATATAAAACACATTATCATGGCACTGGGGAAGATAAATACATTGCCCACATGAAGAACTGGTGAAACTTCTCAGTTGCTTTGAGAGCTTCCAGTTTCTAGTTTCAAGAAGAAATGGAAGAGATAGAAGAAATCAACCTCACTTTGCTAAATAAAGAAAGACTATGGGAAGATATGAAAGGATCTGTCAGTTTAGATCATGTTCCTAGCCCAGTTAATTACAGTAGGGACTACAAAGAGTTTCCCTTTGGAGGTCTGGGACACTTTGTCTTGGTTGAATAGACTTTACTCACTCCAAATGAGAGAGCTCCTTTACTATTTATTGTCTGATATATATCCTCGTGTTTACATTTTTAATGATTTCTGCTTTGTTATTATATGGATAAATTAATGTCTTTGCTATTTTTATATGTGTTCATTGTGGAACTGTTATTTGGTAGGAAAGGATCTAGTCTTAGATGTATGTCCTCCTTTACCCCAATCATGACATAGTCATCAGAAGTGAGATCAAACCTAACTATATTACCTAGACTAATAGTATTTAAGGGAGCAAATAGATAAAGCTATAGCTTGGTATTTCCTCTCTCTGAGGAAAGCAAACTGGCCACTGTCTCCAACTTCTTGCTACCTTCCCAGAAGACTAAAAATAAACATAAACTAGAAATATTTAATTCTGCCTCTATTTAAACAATACAATGACAGTCCCATATTGCAGAAAATTGGGATGGTCCTTTGCAATACATGAGCTTTTTGTTTTATATGTTTTATATGTAATAATAACTATCACCATTGCTTTCTTAAAAGTAGTATGATTAGAGGCATCTAGGTGGTGCAGTGAATATAGAAGTCAGGAAGACCTGAGTTCAAATTTGGACTCAGACACTTAACACTTCCTAGCTATGTGCCTCTGGGCAAGTCACTTAATGCCAATTTGCCTCAACCAAAAAAAAAAAAAAAGTATTATGGCTAACATTGTACACAGTAACAGCAAGATTATACCATGATCAGTTCTGATGGAAATGGATCTTTTCAACAGTGAGGTGATGCAGGTCAGTTCCAATGATCTAGTGCTGGACAGAGTCATCTGCACCCAGAAAGAGGATTGTGGGGACTGAGAGTGGATCATAACATAGTACTTTCACTTTTTGTTCTTGTTGTTTGCATGCATTTTGTTTTCTTATACATTTTATTTTTGATTTGACTTTTCTTGTGCAGCATGAGAACTGTGGAAATATCTAAAGAGAAATTGCACATGTTTAGCATATATTGAATTAGTTGCCATCAAGAGGAGGGAGTGGGGGGAAGAGAGGGAGAAAAAAAAATTGAAACAAAGTTTTGCAAGGGTGAATGTTGAAAAAACTTCATGTATATATTTTGAAAATAAAAAAAAAAACTTTATTTTTAAAAAGTAGTATAGTTTATTTAATAGAGGACCAATCTTGGAATCAGAAAGACCTGGATTCAAAACCTACTTATGGCTTGGATTAGCTGTGTGATTATGTGACTCTTGTAGTTCTACCAAGAGCTCTAAATTTCAACAATGGGAGATCCCCACATGATCGGAATCACAAGTTCACTTGTCTAAACCCCTTCTTTTCTCTTTCACTCAAACTCTCCAATATTTCCCCACAAAAATGCTATTGCTGATTACAAATAGACAATAAGGATGAAGTTTTCATATAATGGTTACTGTGAAGTCTGAAGTTTTTAGGGAAATGCAAGCTCAAAATATGATGTAATCATAAAAATGCTATTTTAGAATGGGGAATTATAGCAAAAAATGAAACAATCTCTGTCATAGTGTCCAAAAAAGGAAAGTGATAATCACATTGAATTCTACTCTGATCAGAGTGCAACTAAAATATTGTTTTCTGTTCTAGGCAACATACTTCCAGAATGATATTAATAAAGGGTATACTGAATCTAGAAGAAATGACAGGGATGGAAAGGAAACAAAAGAATATCTTATAAAAGGATAAAATTTAGAATTGAGGCATTTTTAGCTTCATGGAAATCACCAACCTAAAATGACTGACTTTTTTTTATACGAAAATGTAAAACAATAACCTGTAGGTTTGTTTGTTTTCGTGTGTGTGTGTGTATAAACATGTGAAAGCATACATATGTGAGAAAGGTCTTTTTAAACGGAATAAGAATAACTCAAATGGATAAGAAAAAAATGAAAAGTCTTTGTTCCCAATAAGCTTACTTTCTATTTGTTTTGTAAAATATACAAAGCAACTAAACTGAAATTCTTTTGCAGGAGGGAGTGGAAGGAGGAAAGAGAGAAAAAGACAGAAAAAGGAGAAAGAGGAAGAGAGGGAGAGAGGGAGAGAGGGAGAAGATAAATAGAAAAACTCAGCAGATACTTGTCAAATGAAATGGCATTGAGCGTTTTTGAAGAAAGTAAGGATTAATTCTAAGAAGTCAAGATAAAGACAGCACTGTTAAGGCAGAGACAGGAGATGGAATTAGATTAAGGGGCTACTTTTGGGCTAATTTATCTGGAATATTCATAAAGCATATTATTATACTTTCTTATAAAATAATAATAAACAGGTAATAGGAGACAGATTATAGAGGGACTTGTCTACCATGCTGAAATTGAATGACTATTATTCTGATAGTCAAATGGAGAGAGGAGAAAAGAGGAAATATTCAGGTGCAGGATGTGACCTATAGTATTAAAGGTGGAGAGAAGTCAAGAATAAGGCCTGAGAAATAACATATTGAGTAGTTTAGAGACATTAACAACTAATTAAATCTTAGTACATGTCAATATAGTATAATATAAAGGGGAAGTTAGTAATTCCCCAGTGATTGCAGACAGAAAATGGTTAGTGCAGAGAATTCAATCCCCCAAATGGATCTTTTCCTTTAATTATGTGGATGCAAGGGCATGAGGGTTAGAAAATAAAATACTCTTTCATACTAGAAAATAACCAGAAATATCCTCCCTGATTTAGACATTCATCTATCTCAAGAAAAAGAGCTTATTATATAGGATGGATCTTTGAGTCCTTTTTATATTTGCATATATTTTCATATCTATGTTCTTTTCATTTCTTTCTTTCTTTTTTTTTTTTTTTCTATGCTAATTACAGTGACAAGATGGCTTACAGGACAGAATGCTAGACCTGGAATCAAGAAGATTGGATACAACTTCAACCACTTGCTAGCTCTGTGACCCTGACCAAGTCACTTAACTTCTGTTTACCTCAATCTATTGGAGAAGAAAATGGCAAGTGGCAAACCACTGGACTATCTTGATCAAGAAAATGCCATGGATGGTATAGTTCATGTTTTCATAAAGAGCTGGACAGGACTGAATAGAAAAAAAAAAATAGAACAAAATCCCGAACAGCAAAATGTTACAATTGATTCATATAAGTTCAGATTTTTTATATAAGAAGACTAATGAAAATCAAATGTTTTTATGTGTTTTCTTATTTGGTTGTTTTCCTAAGAGAATATATAGTTTAATTTTTACCTTAAACAAACAGACAAACAAAAATAACCCTGACACAACTTGGGTTCCCTCTGGAAATAGCTGAACAAATTGTTGTATATGGATATAATAGAAAAATGTTTTGCTATACAGAATAATGAATATTCAGAATTTTAGGAAATAGAATATAGAATAAGGAAGCAAAAAGAGAGTATAACAGAGATAAAAAAAAATTACTAAGAGGAAGCCAGCCTAATTACTTATAATACAGAATCTCTGTACTGGAGAAGAGATAGTGAACTATACTTTTTATCCACTCTTGGTAGAGAAGTGGAGGATTATGGCTACAGAATATTGAATACCCTGCCAAATATAGTTATTATGTTGCTTAGTTTTGTTTAAATGTCTTTATTTGTTACAAGGAAAGTTTTACATTAGGAGGAAGATGGCATTAAGGAAATAATGGTGTTGCACAAAAAAAGACCATCAGTAAAAATTTTAAAATAAATTTCAATTAAAAGTAAAAATAAAATATTTGTTCCAAGTCAAATTATAGTGAAATTTGTCCATGTTTTGGTTTGTTTGAAATCACATGAAGCTGTCTGATAATAATTAATCATTCATCAATGAGGCTGAAATTGTTCATTCCCTTCTTACAGTTTACTGTATTTAATTGTATAGCAGTGGACAATTTTGAGTAGCATTTTGAATGCTGAAATTTCCTCTGGATAATGAGAATTTTTTTTTCTATAAATGCATATTCTCCCCTTTCCTTCACTAAACATGATTTATTCTTTTTAACCTTCCAGTAACCAATAATAAATATCACCCCTCAGTTTCAAGATCCTTCTCTCCTCAGCTAACTGACATGTACCTCAATAATGCTTTCTACCCTACAAATTTCATCATTTATATTTATCAAAATTTTGCTCAAGTTATATTTCTATCATGTAACTTTATTTAATTAGTCCAGCTAAAACTGATCTCCTATTTTAAAATGTACCTTATTTATTGTTTATTCACCTACTTGAGTTTTTTCATATTTTACTTCTTATTATTTAGGTCATCATGTATATGCATCTTTTCACCACTAGTAGATTGTAAGCTATTTGATGATTATAATCATGTTTTGTTAAGTATTTTTGGAAAAACCTAACATTATAACATCATACCTTTCACATAGTTGGCACTTAGTAAACACATTAAAGTTGATCCTTGTTAATAAATGAATTAACTAACAAGATTAGGGAAGGACACTAAAAATTGCAGCTGGATTTAAAAAAAAAAAGATACTTTCATACCTTCTGAATCCAATTCTCCCTGTGCAACAAGAAAACTGTTTGGTTCTGCACACATATATTGTATCTAGGATATACTGTAACCTATTCAACATGTAAAGGAGTGCTTGCTATCTGGAGGAGGGGATGGAAGGAGGGAGGGGAATAATCGGAACAGAAGTGAGTGCAAGGGATAATGCTGTAAAAAATTACCCTGGCATGGATTCTATCAATAAAAAGTTATTAAAAAATATACTTTCAAAAAAAAAGGATGAGAAACTCATAACGATACATTATAAAAATTCACACAATACTTTATAGAAATAATAAAACCTATTTACACATTATTCCTTCCAGGAACTCTTCAATAATTGAATATATATTCATTTACCCCAATCTCTAAATGACCTCTGTCATTTTTACTGATACAACTTAGTTCATGCATTATAATAACTAATACTGAGACATAAATTTATTGATGCATCAGGGTCTATGAATTGTCAACTTCTTATGTTTAGGTCCAGGTGACAAATAGTTGTGGATAATCTTTATCAATACTAGAAGCTTTTTATTGGTTGTAAGATTCATTTTTGAGAACATTCTACTTTGATAGGAACAAATTTTTAAGCTATCAACTAAATTAAATATGTTTAATAATATGTATGAGAGAGTTACTGAGTTGCTCTTCTTGGGCAAAAGGAATTGTAAATTCATTTTACTTAGGATGGTTTAGACACTAACATTTGTTTTGAAATTAGGATGTTGCTTGCATTAATGAATAGACATCAATAAAGACAGAAATAGGTCATTAGATAGATAAATACATAGAATAGATAATAAATGAGTGAGTAAATTGATAGGCAAATAAGCAAGGGACTATATATATTTGTATGTATGATGTGTCCTTAGCTTTTACGTTATAATAATTTGAATGGCACTAGGACTTTTGATACATTTTGCCTGTATTTTTAAATGTTTACATATGCAACTTCAAAGTTTTAAATTTAAAGAAATAATTATGTGTTGCTGGGTATATAAAAACTCAAATATCTTAAAGATATAATTGTAAAAAAAAAATCATCCATACAAAATAAACACATATATGATGGGATATGTCTACAAATGAGCTCTCTACATTAAATAATTTTATAAGTCTTATGAAATCAAACCATGTTGGTTTTCAAGTGGTATGTTTAAATATAAAATTCAAAATACTCACACTTCTATTAAAATGGGACTGTGCCTTCAAGGTTAGTATGCACATTTAGTATTAGTATTTAATTCTATATTCATGCATAGGTATGAAAGTATTTATATTTAAGCAGCAGCATTAGGTAACAATCTTCACTACAGCATATTTAGCCATTGGTTATTCATCTAATACCTGAACAATTTCAGTTACAGGGAACTCAATGGCTAACATGGTATGTCATTCCATTTTCAGAATCCTGATTTTGGAAGAGTTTCTGTATGTCAAACCAAAATTTACCTACCTCTAACTTTTCTTTATTGGTTTTAGTTATGCCCTCTGATTCCAGAGACAAATTGAATCTCTAACATTTAAAGATGTTAAATCTTTAACATCAAGTTATTTGCCCCCAAAGTCCTCTCTTAGGTGAACAATCTAATTTTTTTTTTTCTTTTAACAAAACCTCATGAAATAGTTTTGAATTACTGCCCAGTCTGGTTTCCATCCTCTAAAATAGCTCTAACTTAGTATTTGAGAAACTAATAGCAACAACTGAACATAAAATTCCAAGAATAGTTTGGAAAGTGATTAATTTTAGAGATAGTAGTTCAGTATTTCTGGAGCATAGTGTGCATAAAAAAGAATAATGTCACTTAAGATATGAAAAATAAATTTACTTCCAGATTGTAGTGAGAAGGTTGTGGAAGGTTGTGATGAATACTGATAAGAATTAAATAGATACCTCAATAAGATATCACACTTACTGATTCTCCAAGGCAGGTCACTTATGAATAAAAACTTCTGTATTGCTTAGCTGTTTCTTTAATCTTTGTCCAATAACCGACTTCTTCAACATCATCTCAATAACAATGGATATCCTATATCTTTCCTTGGAACACTAGTTGTTGCTTCCTCCTCATGATATGCAAATTTAATTTTTATAATTGAATTTCCAAAACTTAAAGCATGGATAGTGAGCCTAAATTTTTTTGGCATGATGTTGAGAAGGGAAAAGAAGAGTGAGTGAATCAATACACAAAATTATTAGATATTTTCAACCTCAACCCCTACTAAAATATGCATTTTTAAAGAAAAAAAACTTCAAATCAAAGTCTATGAAGTGAGACTCACATGGAAAATATAATCCAGCTAAAAATGAAGTTAGAGCATAATTTTTTTCATATACTATAAATAAATGATGTCAAATATAAGATAAACAAAGCTTCATGCTGGGTGAAGGGTTTGGCAAGGGCTTGGTTAGAATGAATTATTATAGTTTTAATTATATAGTTACATTGAGGGATAAACTGGATGTAGGCCTGAGAGTTTCTTCCCTTCTCACTGTCTGGGGTAGGCTAGAAGTTAGGCCCCAGACTGCATACAGAAGGATGCTTAGTAGGGGGTAGGAATTGGGCAGAATGAGGAGGCTTCATTTACAGAGGCACATCAAGCCTGACTGCCATATTTAATTAGAGGCCTGCACTGGGAGGATATACATTGAAACTTCCTCCCTTACATACAACTAGGTCTTCCTCATCCCTCCACTTTCCATTCCATCTTCCATTTTCAATCAGTCTCTTACCAGTTGTTGTTTCTTTATCCTGCCCCGACTGTTAAAGTCATAATCCAGAATCAGATGGATTTGCTCTATTATTTCAAAGCTCTAGATAGGGTCCATCCCCAGGGTCTAATGTTTGCTGTTCTCTCAGAGCTTTAATAATTGCTGTATGATCAAGAATCTGGCAGTGCTGAAATCACACAATATTTGTTTATAGTTTTATCTCTCTGTATATTGTAAAATATAATAGATATTTTGGAAGTGCTTATTAATTGATGTTGTCTGCCTGGGAACTATAATATAGCCAAGATGTTCTACCATCATTCAGCCTCTCAGAGCTAATAGCACAGATGATCTGTTTCTTAGGACTACTTTTTCTGTCTTTGAATCCATAAGGTATTTAAATCCAAAGTAAATAATCTTTCTAGAAAAAATGAAAGTAGTATAATATCTGTTATATCTCTAATAATCATTTTTGATAAGCAAAGTATTTGAATCAAATACTGTCCATTATTTTGGGATTTTTTCCACTCCAATAACTCTCCATTATTTTTATTGTATATGTATGATTTATTTTTATGACATTTTAAAAATGTAATAAATTTTATATATTATTTGAATAAAATTTAAGCTAAGAAAATCATCCAAAAGGAATTGTTTTAAAAAAATGGGGACAGGTAGGACTATTTTTAATATAAAAAGAGTATATCTAAATAAAGTTTGGAACTCTTTTTTTTTTCAAAATTTCTCTATTCTATAACTAGTTATTCGAAGTTTCTTCTCATTTTTTCTTTTTTTCTTTTATTAGTTGCTATATTGTATGAGGAGTTGAATGATTAACCATAATAATAGTATGTATAAAGACTGTAGCCATGAGCCTGACATGGAAAAAAAATATAGAAAATATCTGTTTCATTTTTCTTATAAATTTTTAAATACTTATTACCTAGATAGTCCCAAGAATCTTTTTCCAGATCTTGCTCTCAATGTTTCTAAATTAGTATATCTGTATCCTCAGTAATAGCAACTAGGGACTAATATATAAGGAGCCTCAAATCTAAAAACATTTAATGTAGACAATTCATTACTTGAAAATGGTTGATCTAACTTGGGACTCATCTCTTCCCTCATAGGACTATAAGACTCTTTACTAATGAGAATGTAAAAACTATCCATTTGTCATAGCATCACCACTAGTTGAAGTATAATCCTTCTTAAACAAAGATGTTGTATGGCACAGTTCTCACTTCCTTTTCCTCTTTGACACTTCCATATTTTCATTAAATTTATTGCTTCCAAGATGGAGGAGTAAAGTCAGGAAGCTGTTTGAGCTCTTCCAGTTTCCCTTGAAACCACCTGAAACCAAGCCTCTGAACAGTTTGATGGAATGAAACCCCTCTCCAGCTCAAGGTAGACTGAAAAAACTTCAAGAAAGGTGAGTTTCACTGCATTGAAAAGAGTGTTCAGCCCAGGTCAGATAGACTCTGGAAAAGCTGGTGAGAGAGTCTTAACCAAACAAATCAGCAAATGAGACCCTCGGTCCTGTCTCAGTAGAGTAGGAAATCATAGAACAGCTTCCAGTCCCAGCTCATAATGCAAACTCTGGGAAACTAGGTTATTTCCTGAACAGAGCAGACAAAGCTAGTCCCTGAAAACACAAAGGGACCCTGTGCTCAAAGCCAAGGCTCAGAGCTCCAGGGAAGCTTAAGACAGTGTACCCTGGTATCCAGGAGTAGAGATCTACCTTAAAAATAAAAAAAGGGGAAATACCAAAAGGAAGGAAAATGAGGAAAAAACAGAAAAGAATCTTGACCATAGAATAGAGTGCATTCTATTGCCTTCTATTGTTTTGAAGGTGAAACAGGAGTATTTACTCCTTTTGTAGTAGAAAAAATCCCCATCAATCTATGGGGAAGAGACATCTTACAACAGTTAGGATTACAATTGCGTACTTTGGCTTTTTGGGCAGGGCTGCTTTTGAAGGCCTGCCAATACTCTCACCTATTCCCATTTAATGGAAAACTGATACATCAGTGTGAGTAGAACAGTGGTCCTTATCAAATGATAAAATCCAGGCCTTATTGGATATGGTACAGGAGCATTTGACCAAGGACATTTACAACCTTCTCTAAGTCCTTGGAATTTTCCTGTATTTGTTGTAAAAAAGAAATCTGGAAAGTGGAGGATGCTCACTGATTTAAGAAAAGTAAATCAACAGATGGAAATTATGGGAACTCTTCAGCCTGGACTTCCATCTCCTACTCAATTGCCCAGAGAATGGTCTCTTTGGGTTATAGACATTAAGGACTGTTTCTATTTTATCCCTCTGGAAAAGGAGTATATGAAAAGATTTGCATTTTCAGTGCCCATAATTAATTTAGCTAAGCTTTATAAAAGATATGAATGGACAGTTTTGCCACAGCAAATGAAAAATAGCTTTACTATGTGGTAAATGTAGGTGGCTGCTGCTCTTACTCCAGTAAGAAAAGCATTCCTAAAAGTTATGTTGTTACATTACGTGGATGATATCTTGGGGTGTGCACCTGAGGAGCAAATGTAGAAGCATGTCTATAAAAGACCATAAAAACACTAAGGAACTAAAAGTTGCATATAGCTCCAGAAAAAAATCCAAAGCCACACTCCTTTTCAATATTTAGGATATGAAGCATATCCTAAGGTGCTAATAATAATAATAATAATAATAATAATAAAAACTTTCTTTAAGAACAGAAAAGTTGAACACCTCAAATGATTTTCAGAAACTGATAGGAGATATTCAATAGATGTGTCCAGTGTTAGGCTTTTCCTATCAATTACAACCATTATTGACATTTTAAGGGGAGACAGTGCTTTAAATTCACCACTCCAGGTTACAAAAGAAGCTCAAGAGGCTTTGAGAGAAGTTGAACTGGCTTTATCCAGTGTGGTTGAAAAATATTCGAAAACTCTTGGAAATATCAGCTTTTTGCTACAAAAGAGGCATCCAAGCAGTCCTTCATCAGAGGCACAGTGTGATCAAATAGGTAACCATCCCAGCATAATCAGATCAAAGTCTTACTCCTTACCCAGTGCTTTTGGCTAGAATTTTATTAAAGGCCATTAAGCGAGCAGTACAATTATCTGGGATAAGACCTGACAAGATATACACCATTTATACCAATGCACAAATTAATGCATGATGCAAAATCACCCCAGAGTTGCAAATTTTGTTGGGCACAGCTCCAAATTTCACACACGGGTCTCCATTAAAGATAACCAGACTATTACATAGTTAGCAATTGATTCTTGAAGAAAAGGTTTCTAAAGTTCCTCTTAAAGGACCAACTATCTTGACAGATGCATCCAAACATAATATTTGCACTGTATACTCTTGAGACTTAACTATAAAGAGAGAGTAGTCAGAACTCCTTTTCAATCCACTCAGCAGAATGAATTGTATGCAATAAAATGTGAAATACTTTACTGGCAAAATAGCTGAGCTGGAAAATAGATCCAGAAGAGAAAATTTAAACATTATTGGCTTACTTGAAGGCCATGACCAAAAAAAGAACCTATTTAGCATTCCATAAGAGGGCATTAAGGAAAACTGACCCAATATTTTAGCAACAGAGAGGGAAATTCTCACTGAAAGAATCTATCCATCACCTCTAGAAAGAGATTCCACAAAGAAAACTCCAAGAAACATTGTTGCAAAACTCCAAAACTATAATATTAAAGAAAAAATACTGGAAACAGCCAGCCAAAAATAATTCCAATATCAAGGAGTAACAGGCAGGATTACCAAGGATCTAGCAGCTTCTACAGTAAAGGAGTGAAGGGCCTGGAATACCACATTCAGGAGGCAAAAGACCTGGGGTTAAAACCAACAATTAATTACTCACAGACACTCAGTATTATCTATCAGGGGATGAGATGTAGCTTCAATAAAGTAAGAGACTTTCAATCATATCTGTTGAAAAACCATAATTAAAAAAATTACAAACACAGACAGACATAACTCTTATTATGACATACCAAAATCTATGTGATGCAGCCAAAGCAGTTCTTAGGGAAAATTTTATATCTTCAAATAACCAAATAAATAAAATAGAGAAAGAGGAGATCAATGCATTAGACAGGCAACTAAAAAACTAGACAAAGGACAAATTAACCTCCTCTAAATTAAATACCAAATTAGAAATTTTGAAACCCAAAGGAGAGATTAATAAAATAGAAACTAAGAAAACTATTGAGTAAGCAAAACTAAGAGTTGGTTTTATGAAAAAAATAACAAAATAGATAAATCTTTGGTTAATTTGATCAGAAAAAGGAAAGAAAGAAAAGACCAAATCATGAGCATTAAAAATGAAAGGAGAGAACTTACCACCAATGAAGAAAAAAATTAAAGCTATAATTAGGAGTTACTCTGCCCAACTCTATGGCAGCAAGTCTGACACTCTAACTTAAATAGATGAATATTTACAAAAATATAAATTACTCAGGTTAACAGAAGAGGAAATAAAATACTTAAATAGTCCCATTAAAAAAAAAAAAAGAAATTGAACAAGTCATTAATGAGTTCCCCAAGAAAAAATCTACAGGGCCAGGTAGATTCACAAGTGCATTCTACCAAACATTTAAAGAACAATTAATTCCAATACTATGTAAATCATTTGCAAAAAATAGTAAAGGAGGAATTCTGCAAAATTCCTTCCATAACACAAATATGGCATTGATAACTAACTAGGAAGGGCCAAAATACAGAAAGAAAATTGTAGAACAATCTCTCTAGTGAATACTGATGCAAAAAATTTAAATAAAATATTAGCAAACAGATTATAGCAAGTTATCAGCAGGATAATACACTATGACTAAGTGGGATTTATATCAGGAATGCAGGGCTGATTCAATATCAGGAAAAGTATTACTGTAGTCAACCATATCCATAACAAAACCAATAGAAATCATGTGATAATCTCAAGAGATGCAGAAAAAACTTTAAACAAAACATAACACCCATTCCTATTAAAAACACAAAAAGAGTATAGGGATTAAAATAAGCTTTCTGTAAAATAATAAGTAATATCTACCTAAAACCTACAGCAAACATTATTTGTAATGGAGAGAAGCTGGATGAATCCCCAGTAAGATCAGCTGAGAAACAAGGATGCCCATTATCACCAACATTATTCAATATTGTACTAGAAATAAGTAGAAATAAAAAAAAAAAGCTTTACAAATAAGAAAAAAGAAATTAAAGGAATTAGAATAAACTATGAGGAAATAAAGCTATCAAATTTTGCGTATGATATGATGATATGCTAGGAGAATACTAGAAAATCATCCAAAAATCTACTGAAAACAATTCACAGCTTTAGCAAAGTCACGGGATATGAAATAACCCTACAGAAATCATCAGTATTTCTCTATATTACTGACAAATTCCATCAGAAAGAGAGAGAAAAAGAAGTTCCATTTAAAATTATTGTAGACAAAATAAAATGCTTGGGGATCTACCTGCCAAGACAGCCCCAAGAATTATAGGAACTCAGCATAGACCTACATCTCACACCCCATATCAAAATAAAGTCAAAGCAGATACAAGATTTGGGCATAAAGGATGGTACCATATGCAAATTAAGAGAACACGGGATAATTTACTTCTCAGATTTTTGGAGAAAGGAGGAATTTATGACCAAAGAACTAGAGGACATTATGAAAGGCAAAATGGACAACTTTGATTACATTAAATTCAAAAGTTTTTGCACAAACAAAACCAACAGAAAGAAAATTAAAAAGAAAGTACAAAGCTGGGGGAAAATCTGTATAGCCACTATTTCTGATGATTTCATTTCTAAAGTATATAAAGAACTGTGTTAAATGTATAAGAACACAAGCCATTTCCCAATTGATAAATGGTCAAAGGATATGAACTGAAAATTTTCAAATGACAAAATTAAAGTCATTTGTAGTGATATGAAAAAAATGCTCAAAATCACTATTGATTAGATAAATGCAAGTTAAAACAATTCTGAAGTTCTACCTCATACCTCTCAGATTGGCTAAGATGACAAGAAAAGATAATGATAAATTTGGATGGAGTTGTGGGAAAACTGGGACACTAATACATTGCTGGTGGAGTTTTGAAATGATCCAACCATTCTGGAGAACAAAATGGAACTATGCCCAAATAGCTATAAAACTGTGCATTCCACAGTCAAAACTGAGCAATGCCACCACTGCATCTGTATCCCAAGGAAATCATAAAGGAGGAAAAAAAAAAAACCCATATGTGCCAAAATGTTTGCAGCAGCTCTTTTTGTGGTAGCAAAAAAATTGGAAAAGGAGTGAATGCCCATCTACCTCTCTCAGGTGCCAGAAGCTCTTAGCCTGGCTTCTCCTATATTGTTTCAGTACTAGTTTGGGAATTCATCACTGCATCATCCATACCTGCTTCCTTTAATAGCTTTTAGCAACTATTTTCATTAAAGTTATTACAAAGTTGTTGTTTTTTTAAATCTTCTCCACACATCATAAGATTAAAAGTGAAAAAAAAAATCATTAAGGTAAATCTAGTGCTCACAGTCATAAAAATATCACTTTAAATAAAACCACCACCAACAACAAAGTATTAAGATTTTTAAATTTAAATTTAAATTTAATTTTAATTAATTTTTTAAAAAAATATATAAAATACAAATAATGAAAAATACAGATAGATTAAAAAGTAGAGTAATGGATGGATAGATAGATGGAGAGAGACAGAAAAACACAGAGAGACAGAGATAGACAGTGACAGAGACCGAGATAGATAGGCGAGGTGGTTCATACCTATAATTCTTGATACTAAAAAGCTGGAATTATTGTACCTGTTAATTTTGGAAGTCCTGAGATGCAGTGTGTTAAAACAGTCCAGTATCTATACTATACTATACTATACTAAATCTCCAATATGGTGAGTCCACATTAGTAGAAAGATACTAGGCTGCCTATCAATGGGTAATCAGACCAGTTTAGAAACTGATAAAAGTCAAAGTTCCATTGATGATCAATAATATAACTGAGTTATTGTTATGGGCCAGAACTCTGCACTTGAAACAAGGATTTTTATAAAGTGTTGTCAGTGGAATTGATAAGACAATGATTATGTAGTTTAGCATGGTGATTAATAGTTCTCTAGTTCAGTATGATTGATTTAATCTTACAACAAATAATGATTCCCTAGTGATGTAATGATTGGTTTATATTTAGTATACTGGATATAAATTAGGACAAACTCAGCCAGAGACAGACTCAAAAGGGCCAGGGTCAGATTTGGAAGGGGACTGGAACAGACTGGGAGAAGACAGTGGCTGGAGGCTGGAGCACAAGCTCTCAGAGTGAGACAGACTTCAAGACAGAGACCATCGTAGTGATCCTCCTGCCTCCCCCACAGAAACCAAGACACATTCTGGAGAAATTCAAGACAGCTAGCCTGGGCCCCAGGCAAGGAAACTAGACTTTGAAAGAGATAATAAAGAATTTGGACTTTATCCCTAGCTATTCTCATGGTGATTACTCTGCTGAAACAAAGGCTGGTCCCAAGACCTCTAGAAAACCAACCAGTATACTATAGGCTATGAGTGTCTACTGTACTTTCAGCATAATAGAAGATTTTGTGTCAAGAAATAAAGACATACATATTTTAACTTTCTTCTTGAAGAAGGTATGAAAGATATATGCACAATACTTTTGAGAAGTCTGCTAGTCTTTGACAGATTTCATAATTCTGGACAGCTTTGTCCCCAACACTAACTTTCACTATCTTTCCTTCTTCCTTCCTTTGGAGCTTTGCCAGACCATACCATTATGATACCATGTCAAATTCTTAATACCATTTTTAAAAATTTGTTAATTCCCTATAAGAGATGTTTCCTCATAAGTGACAGTTAACTCCAGAGTGTTCTACAAACTCATTGGGATCACTCTAAGATGATTTAGAAACTGAGGGCTTTTTCTTGTTCTTATTTTTGAATGTGATAAAATTGATTCCCTCATCTCATTTATTAAGTTTTATGAATTGAACCTGTGAGTTGTCATCGCATTTAATTCCACAATCAGAAACATTTTGGATTTGCAAGCGAAAGACTTGTACTTAAACATGGTTCTAAAACTTACTTGCTGTGTTACCATGTCTTTCTTGAGTCTAAGCTTCGCTTTATTCATCCATCAGTAAAATTGATTTAATTTTTTAATTAAGTACCTTTTATAATTGTTTTGTAAAAAGTGCTTTTTAAACGTTAAAGCACCATATGCATGTGAATTATTGTTATTACTGTTATAGTTTAATTTTTTAGCAAAAAATGCCAATGTTGATATGTTCCAGTTTCTTTAGTTGCACATTACGTTATTGATTTATTAAGTCAGAGATCACGAACTTGTACAATGATCATTCATTTATTAATTGTTCACTAAGTATAAGCATATAGTAAAGGAAAATCACATAGTTTATGTTTCAAGGACCTTACTAAAGAAGATATGACATATATCCTGATAAGTATGATTTAAAAAGAGATGTGATATGAGTGGATTAGGAAGTGAGATGAAAGTAACCTGACAGAGTACCCTGTAAAAATTTCTGAAGGTAGAGAACAACATATTTCTTAGAGGACTAGCCTAAGAGAATAAATTATATATAAATAATATATATGAATATATATTACATACATTTGATTGGAGAAAAAATGAGATCCATAGTGGACAGAGATATATTACATTTTTATACTTCATGTTATTCTCTCATTAAGGCTAAATCACACAATAAAACCTACTTGTTAGTTAGAAAATAACAATTTTATTAAAATATAATCTTACACATGATGGATCAAAAGAAGCAACAGATTTGAATCCCTGCGTTTGAATCCCAGTTTTGCCATTTCCTAACTGTGATCTTAGAACAGTTAGGTGGCACAGTGGATAAAGGAAGACTCATCTTCCTAAATTCAAATTTGGCCTTAGATATTAACAAACTGTGTGACACTGGACAAGTCACTTAACATTGTTTACCTCAGTACCCTCATTTGTAAAATGAGATGGAGAAGAAAATGGCCAACCATTCCAGTATCTTTGCCAAGAAAACTCCAAATGGGGTCATGAAGAGTTGGAGACAAATGAAAAAAATGACTAAACAAACTGTGGTCTTAGGAAATTCAGTTAATCCAAAGATATTTGATTTTGGAATTTCTTTTTTTCTTCCTGAATTTTTTCCTAATTATTTCATTTGAATTATCCATTGACATGCATTGTAACTATTGAAAAATAACTTTTCCTACAACTACTGATTTCAATTTTTAAGAGTTCAATTTCATTTCAGTTTGTTTTCAGTAAAGCTTAAGCATATGGTTTCATCAATATAATTTTTTTCCCCTGAAACAATTGGGGTTAAGTGACTTGCTAGGGTCACCTAGCTAGGAAGTGTTAAATGCATGAGACCAGATTTGAACTCAAGTCCTTTTGATTTCAGGAGTGGAGCCCTATCCACTGTGCTACCTAGCTGGCCCTTAATGTTTTTAATTTTAAAATACATCAATAACTCAACTTGCCAACAGCTTAAGAAACGTGTATTTAATTCCTGGTATGTTATTTACTACAGATTCCCTCAATACATGTTATTAATCTAGGATTAGCCCTTCTTGTGGTTCTAAAGTGACAGCTATAGAATTTACTAATGGAAATTACTTATATTCCATGATTTTGTTTCACTATTGATCACTGCAATAAAATAGGTATCTAAATGATCATATTGTTTTCTACATATTGACTATTTCAATCTAAGCTATACATGCTTCTCAGCTCTCTTTTCAAAGAGATTCTCCTTCTATAGCAAAAGCAAAGAAATGCTTGGGGAAAAAACCAGATGCTAACACTGCCCTCTCAAGTATCAATTGCACCTATCTCCAGATAATTCCTCCACTGACAATGCTTTTTCTTCTTCAATCTTCATACCTTGAGAATATTCATTTATCTTGGGATTTATATAAATGACTATAAGATGAGAAATTCAATTAATGTGTGTGATTTAAAGATGTTTTCAGTCATGGTTACATTTCTAAATTAAATTATTTAGGGGTAATTTTTTCCCTAATATATTCCACATATCACTTATTTTTAAATGTTACTGATTTTGAAAACTATTATATGAAGAAAATTTATCCAGAAAACCATAAGGTTTTCTTAAAGCTAGAGCATCGATAAGAGAATTTCCATTGTGATTGATAGAAAATGAATTTTCTAAAATCTAAAGTAAGTCACTTGTCTAAGCCAAAATGATGACTAATACAAATATTTTATGTGAATGCATGCTCTCCATAGTCTGGGAAATGTATTGCTAAATCTATACAATTGGAGAAGAGGTGTTCATGCATTTATTTCTGACAACTGGAACTCCATTTTTATTAAATAACAAGAAATTTGCTTGTTTTTTTTAAGTTTAGCAAATGTGTTTTTGAAACATATGTATATGTATATAGAAATCCATTTGAGTATATACACATTTGTACACATATATATCTTTGCCCACATAGCTGAAGGGAACCAAAGATAAGGAGAGAGAGAGAGAGAGAGAGAGAGAGAGAGAGAGAGAGAGAGAGAGAGAGAGAGAGAGAGAAACACAGACAGAGAGAGAGAGAGAGAGAGAGAGAGAGAAAGAGAAACAGAGACAGAGAGAGAGAGAGAGACAGAGAGAGACACACAGAGAGAGACAAAGAGAACAATGACTAATTAACAAGTATTTTTGTCCAGACCTGTGATTTCACCAGTTTTCAGAGCTTTCTAGTAGGAATTTACCAAAATTCACCTTTTCTAGAACAAAGTCTTACATAACAGCCTGGAGATAGAAGTTAGATGACTTGCCCAATGAGATCACATTGTGTTATGTGATAAACTCAGGACTTGTACTGGCTTCCTGGCTTCAAAATGTGTCTTTTTACACAACAAATCATTATGTATTTTACATGTGAATATACATAATATATTTACATATACACCCATACCCATATTACATAGGTCATAGACGAAAGATTATAGACAGACAGTTGTATTTCCCAAAGAACTAGCTGGTTTTGATTATTTAAAATATTTAATTATAACTATACATTCAATCATAATAATATATTGGTTATAACCTCAAAAGCAGAATCATTTAGTCTATGGTATTTCCCTTAGCACATAGCATGGTATTCAACAGAATAACAAAAGCTATAATGTTATAAGGAAAGTGAATTAAACAAAATTAACATCATTGTATAGTCAATGAAAATAAGATATACAGAGTTGAAATGAGCTATATAAGGTCAAAGATAAAATTTCCAGTGTTCTACTTTCATCTTCAGCCAATTTTTTGATTATAAATTTCATTCATGATGTTATCAATGATCATATCTGGAATGGGAAAGAAAATTAAACCTCAGTTCCTTCACTTAATTTTCAAGGATATTTTCAGCATTTGAAAAAAGTTATAAATTCATGTAAAAGTAAAAAAAAAATTCATTTAAAAAAAAATTTAAAAATCAAATAAAAATAGTAGAAATAGTTTCCTTATATCCTGGAGGGTAGAAATTTAAAGGAAATAGAAGGCTGTTATGAAAGGCCTTCAAGGCAAGTTATCAAGTCTAATGTGATTAAGATTTTACAAACATTTGATAGCAAGTAATCACATTATTTTGACTAAATAATCTATTTGTAATAGATTTAGAATAATTCTAATTTGTAATTCTTTTCTGTTTTAATCCACCTTTTGTCTTTGGTACCATGTGGTACTATAGATTTCAAAATCATTAAAAAAAAAGATTTTAAGGGTTCATCTAATACTTTTTTTTTGAAATATAGTTCCAAAAACCTAACTTAGCTAAAACTGATTTTAGAGAAGAATTGAGTAGAATATTGGACAATCTATCAGATATGGTTAATGTCTTGATTTTGCTGAATTGTTCTTTCTCTACCCACTATTAAAAAAAAAAGAGAGAGAAGGCTGGGTATTTGAATGAAGAAGGATATATTCTGAAATGTAAGCAATATTAAAAAAAAAAAACTTCAATAAATAAATCTTTAAAAATAAAATTAAGATTTTCACCATCACAAAAGGTAAATGACTGGTCTGTAGTAATACACTCACACATTCTGCTCCTCCTCTAACATGAACCAAACTTCATTTCTGGGGATTTCAGACTCTAGTTTATAGGAATAGAACAATGGGGAGAAAGAGTTTATAGAGGTATGAAAGGGAGAAAAAAAGAAAGGAGATATAATTTTCCAATTTCTTAAATGACTGCATGATTAGGAGCTCTAATTGCTCCTCACATGTGAATGTTGATTGCCACCTTCATTCCATTTAAGAAAATCTCAAATTTTTACTCTAAGAAAATGTCTTATCATATTCTACCAATGGAAATTTATCATAACTCTGTAAGGACATATGCTCAATTACTTATATATATATATATATATATATATATATATTAGTTACCAATAATTACTAATTATCAATTACTAATATACATATGTATATACAATGTGTATATGTTTATATGTATGTATTTTCCAGGTATAAGGTAGCATTTTATAGACTATTTTTACTTGTCATAACTTGGCCCAATTGAATAGGAAAAAAGACACAAAAAATCTGTAAAGTATCTAGAAATAATCACAGCCAGATCCTTAATTTTATTTTTTCCACAGAGCTATTTATTGATCATGTTATTATTAATAGTTAGAAGCTCTCTGGTTGCACTGCTTTAGGTGGGCTGAATATGAAGATGAAAAGGTTGTTTATTTAATATGGCCTTCTATATTTAATTTTTTCCACACTTTGTCTGGCTCATCTGAAACTCTGGGAAGGTTTTTGTGGATTTCTGCAATGAGGATGAGAGTATCTTTGATATACTTGTATTCTTCCATTTTTTCTTGTATTCTAGTTAATTCTAGAAAGGACTTTTTGCTTGTCATGGAGGCAATGTCTTTAAGTTCTCTTTTCTTGTTATGATCAGAATTATGTGCTGAATTAGGTTCTTTTTTTTCTACCATTTTTCTCACAGGTGCCTTTGAGTCTTTTTGATTCAGTTTATTTACCTGCTGGATAGATACAGAGAAATCTGACTTTTCTGACACAGGATTTTCTCCTTCTGGTTTATGGTGCAGCTTTTTAGTTCTACTTTTTTTCCTCTGCTTAGACATCAAATTTATCCTCGTGGTACAGAAAGAGCGTAAGGCAGCCAATTCTACCTCTGTTATTTCCTCAATTTCTTTTTGGGAATTGGTGCCTTTTTGGTTTTGGACAGTAGTATTTTCTTTGGCCTTGAGACAGTTAGCCCATTTCTTACACCATTTGTTTTCTAAAGCAATGGAGTCTGTCACATTCAATAATTTGGTTTCATTCTTAAAACTTGAGGGCTTCTTACTCACAGTCTTTCTTCCAGATATGTGAGCCAAGATCTTGCATTGTTCCGGAGAACCCAAAGAGCCAGAGGGTTTTCCTTCAGTTTGCTTATAATTCTTCTCTTCCTTTCCCTCCTTTGTAAAGAGCTCACAGATCTCATTAGAATTGTCGGAAAGGACTCGACAACAAATCTTATCTGACTCCGCTGATTTATCTTTTGAAATGCCAAGGTCAACTGAACTTAGAGTCATCGTTTTGCAGCTTTAATAAGACTTCAAAATGATTTAAATAAACTAAGGCTCAAAAGAGCCTCTGCCTCGGCTTCCTTGGTTGGGTTCACTTCCGTCTGGCTTTCTGATCGCATGGTTCTCCAACTGTCAGTGGTCCCGTGAGGCAGTGGGTGGGAGAACAGAACTTTGAGCTCTTGGTACAAGATACCTGGGATTGGAAAAGCAAACTTGGATGCTGACTCTAGTGGCTGTCTCGGGTAATGCAAGTGATAGACGCTTCCTGAGCCGGGGTGGGAGCTTAGTTCACAAAAGTAGAAACTGAAACTGGATTTCCAGAAGGACTTGCCCATGACCTATGGGAAGACTCAGTATGAATTAAACCCAGATGAGGAAAGAGACTGATTTTGTTTGTTTGTTTTATTTTGCCTAATTCCATCATCTAGCACCATCCCATTGGAGTCCTCTGTCACACAAAGTGTTTTTGATCTTGAAAAAAAATCAGAGCGTCTGAGGTCACATAAATAGCCATAATCTGTCTCATGACATGCTGAAAAAACACTTTTCAATGAGGAGTAAGGGGAGTTTCATCTACCAAAGCTGAAGATTAGTATCTCAATGTCTTTGTTGCATATGCTTGCTATTAAGAAATGAACTCCATTTTATTAGCGTTCATTGATTTATGAGTGTCTCATTTCATTTCAAATTTGAGCCTCAATTAATAGAGTACTATTGTAAGGCCCAATTCAAACACTTCTTATAGATATTGTGAAAATTATATTAATAATATGCTTAACATAAAAAGTGACTCACATCACCTAAATCACTACAAATTCTTTTTTGTCATCATAAAATATTCATTTACACATAACCTTAAACATATTATACCCATATATCACGGATATATCTTGTGCTTTTATGACCTGTATCAATTATATTATTTGAATATAGGTTCCATGAAACATCAAGTGAATCATATGTTCTCTTCAAACTTCTTCACACATTCAATTCATTAGGACAATAATAATGTCGTAAATTTTCACAGAGAAAAATTATTCTAGGTCTGATGGAACCATTTATTTCTTTGAAAAATTTACTTTAATCCTATTACCTTATTTTACTAACTTCTCTAAATTTTCTTCAAATGAGTTTCATGGAAGTTATTCCAGCAAAAGCATATAAAGAGGTGAAAATTCCCTTAGGTTTCTAACATTTGATTGCCATGTTAAAAATTAAACCCCAAGCAACCAAGTCTTCATATTTTTTTAAGCTTTAACATTTAGCAAATTTATTTTGAGGCTATTCTAATATATAAAGTGAATTAAAGTAATATAGGATTTCATGTTTATTTTTTCATTTGTTCCTCACATGATAGTGATATGATATGATGATACAGATGAGGTTAATTGAAGTGATCAAATCAGCAAAAACTGGAAATTTAAACCAGACTTTCTGAATCTAAACTCCCTCTTGCTACTATGTCATTATGTCAATAGCTTTGTTTATTTTTGCTAATTCGGAGGACTAAGTCAAGTTTAGCACTTTCAGAGCACTACATTTGAGGTTCTGAATGTTCAGATGTCACGCTATGGTGTATAGATTAAATATAGCTTCACTTAGCATTGTGTGCACTTTTGATTAATGAAAGAGACTGCAATTTAGTGGAAAGTACTCTAAATTTATAGACAGAAAAGATTAGGTTTGAAGCCCAACACCAATGCTCATCAATTGTGTTACCTGGTCCAATTCCCCACAGTCTATCAAAAGCTCTGTTTTACTCATCTGTAAACTGCTTTTGATTTATAATAGGGTTGTTGTGGGTCAAATAATCTTTGCAAACTTTAATGTGTTTAAAAAGCTTCTGCTGTGATTCTTTTTAAGTCTGGAGGAATGCAATACAAATAAATATATATATTTTAGATTTAAGGTCGGATTAATAAATCCAATCTCAACATTAAATGGAAAAAGAAATTGAGGCCCATACAAGAAATATGCCTGGTGTAGGATCCAAGGTAAACATTCTATGTGAGTATAAGTAATGGATTCTGGAAAAGTTAGAATTTCCAATCTTTTTATCAATATTCTGGAAAGCATTCCTGGATCAACTGATGGTAGTATACATATTAAGAGCCAAAGATTCATCATGTTTCAAGAAAATTTCTTGAGTACCCAATAATTGGGAGAAAAAGACTTCCACTAATCAGAAACTCTGAGTTGTTGCTTTTCATAATGTATTTTTAAAGCTTAACCAACTTTTCTCTGGAATCTGTATGTACTTGAAGAAAAGTTAGCCACAGACTTTCAGAAGTATGGTTTGTGACTTTTCTTAATGTATTACCTCATTAAATACTCTCTTCTTTAATCCACTTGTGGTTGGATCAATGAAGTATAATCATAGTGGGAAGAATATTATTGTTGAGGATAGAGAATCATTATCATTAGAGAATCATTTCTTTATCTTGTTCCTTGGAAATATAGCCAAGTTATGGGGACCCAAATCTGAGAATCCAATGGGACTAGCATTTGGGATAGGAATTATAGAGTTTACATGGACAGCATTTACTTCAGGGTTCTAGGGATGACTAACTAGAGAGCTACCTCTTATATATTACAAAAGATCAACCAATATTTATAATGAAAATATTAATGTCACTATTTTTTGAGTTTGCTTATTATAAATACATGCTCTGTGAATCCTATTTTGAAAGCTTTCAGATGTGAACCCAGTAATGGACTTTTCCTTTGCTGCTGTCTGGGGACCTAAGTTATTATCTGAAAACCAGTATAGCTAAAAGTGTAAAGTTTCTTTAGCAAATGTGTTATAGGGCAATGATTTCTGGTGCCATACTAAGTGTCAGGGAATATTTGCAAGGCATGTTATTATGCTTGCTGTGGGACTTATTCTATCCATCCTTAGAATAAATTGTTCTGCTTTGCTGAAGACAAGGTCCACATATGAGAATTTGAATTATTAAAGTATCCATTGAGCCAAAATAAGATGATTTACTGTCAATAATAAGTTGACTAATAAGTGAGATTGTTATTCTAATAAATAGTTACTGGAATAGTTATTCTAGTGAATAGTAAATAGTACCACTTACCACATACAATATATTTTTAATATTTATTACTTTTTTATTTTAAACACATGATTTATTAATTATTCACATTTGAACTATGTATAACAAAATCTTTGAAGAGAGCTAGATAGACCAGCCAGATAGACATGAAGTCAGAAAGATATGAGTTTGAATATTGCTTTAGTGTAACCCTGGGTGAATCATTTAATTTCTCTAAACTTTTGTTTATATATATACAATCTACCTTATAGGTTTGTTATAAGTATCAAATGAAATGATAAGTAGAAAATGCTTTGCAAACCATAAAGTACTATATTTAAACCACAAAGTATTATATTTAAAATATTATAAAATTAATTTTAAATGGTTTTCTACTTTTTAAAAATTCTACTTTTTATAATAATCATGTAATTGGACCTTAAAAATAATAAACCTCAACTTTCAGGCATTTAATATTTTAAAGAAAAGTGTTTAATAATTTAAAAAATATCTCTGTATTCTTTCCACTTCACTTCTTAACATGTTTCCAAATTTCATTATTTTTCTTGAATTTTCCACAGAGATAACACAAGCTGAAAAAAGATATGTTAATTAATTATAGAGCATTATATTATGATTCTTGAACCGTGTTAAATCTTTATCAAAAGAAGTCTTAAGAATTACTTTAATTCCTTTGAAAAGGAATTTTTTTAAGAAAAAGAAAAAAAAGAGAGAGAAAGAAAGGAATGGAAGGAAGGAAGGAAGGAAGGAAGGAAAGGAGGGAGGAAGGAATGGAGGGAAGGAGAAAGAAAGGAAGGAAGGGTGGGAGGAAGGAAAGGAGGGAGGAAGGAAGAAAGGAAAGGAGAGAGGGAGGAAAGGAAGGAGAAAGGGAGGAAAGAAGGAAAGAAGAAAGGAAGAAAGGGAGGGAGGAAGGGAGGGAGGGAGGAAGGAAAGAAGGCAGGGAGAAATGGAGGGAGGAATGTGTTGTTCTCTTCTTTTCTAAAATATAATGGTTCTCTCTGGGAGCAGGTTTCTTGGGGAGGTTTTCTGAAGGTAGCCTTGGTTTCCGTTCAAATCAATAATCACCTCAAATACAGCCAGGAGTTAAAATCCAGTCTTTTATTGTCTCTTCCAAAATAGCCTGCTTAGTTTTCTTAGAGGCCTATCTCCCTCCTTGGTTCCAAGAGCTCTTGCAGCTTGTCTTTTAGCTCTTCCACCTTCTGCCTCTAGCTCAACTCCAACTCCTGGCTTCTCAATCTCTAACTGACTTCTCATTCCATCAGTCTCCTGAACTGAACTGACTCCACTGACTCAGCTCCTTTTTATGCTCTTTTAGAGGTGTAAACTCAAAGGTTGACTCCTCCTCTGAGAGTGAGATTATGGGAGGAGTGAATCTCATTCTTGCAAATCTCATACTGAATTCTGACTTGTGAGTCTCCCAAACTTGTGAACTAATGTGTGTGAGCTAATGTGTGAACTCTCAAAGGTGCAAACCCAAGCACACAAGCATTGCTTTCATCAATTCCAATGAGTCAACACCTTGTTTCAACTTCTGGCCCATAATAGAGGAAGAAAGAGAGGAAGGAGTGGGGGAGAAATGGAGGGAGAGAGGGAGAGAGAAATGGAGGAAGGAAGGAAGGAAGGAAGGAAGAAAGGAAGGAAAGAAGGAAGGAAGAAAGGAAGGAAGGAAGGAAGGAAGGAAAGGAGGGAGAAAATAGGAAGGGAGGAAGGAAAGGAGGGGAAAAAGTTGGGATGAAGGAAAGAAGGAAGCACCAAAAAGTAAGTAAAGAGAGGAATGAAGGAAGGGAGGAAGGAAGGGAGGGAGGGAGGAAAGGGAGAGGTAAAGAGGAAAGGAGGAAAAAGAAATACATTTTAAACTCAGCCATAAGTGATAGTCACCCCAATGCTAAAATTACTTGTATCTGAATAAAAAGAATCATCTCCTTGCAGCTTATGATAGTAGTAGTCCTTTGCATCAAGGCTCTCCTGTCTTTTGAATGGTTGAGAAAGGCTATATGGCAGTTTCCTAAATAATGTAAGGGGCATTTTATGTACTTGCCAACAACCCTGGAATTATTACAAATCAGCCTTTTGGGGATAAACATTCATGCAAATAACTGTAATCCTATACTAAAAATAAAGGAACACAATTTCTTTGCAAGATGAAGACAGCCACTTATCTTGCCTGCCAATGGAGAGTATTACTTTGACTATATTTGGATCATGCTGCCTCCTCATGGGAAATGCTGTTGCTTCCATTTAGTTTACTTTCAAGGAAACTTTTTTTTTTCTTTTTTGCAATGTTCATGTTTTATTTAGTTGGAAAATGAGAAAATATATTAGTCTTTTGGTTAATGAACTGAACTTCACCAAGGGCTGAACATTCCGCGTATAGGTATTTTTCAATATAATTTCTTGCTTTCTAGCTTTTCCCATCCCATAAAAACTGCCTTTCCACAATTTTGTGATAACAATTTTTTTCAGAGGTCACAGCATACTTGCTATTTAAAAATTGGCTACAAAAATACTATAATAGAAATCTGTGTGTCAACTATATGACTAAACAACAGGATCCAATATTTTGGAAAATAATTCTACATTAGCCTGTTGCTGCCTTTTCAAAGGAAGTTTACTTTATTGCAGTGAAGGTAAAACATTTGGCAATCTCTCAAAGAACTCCATTATAATGTTTCTCAGAAAACTAGGTATAATTTTACCTATGGTAGAAACTTTAAAAGATGATTTTTTTCAGATAAATGTACTCCATTCTCATTTCTAATGAGATAAAATTCCACAGCAAAATTTCATAGACTTCACATCTCTTATAGCTATGAGATGCACAAACATAGATAAATATGAGAGTACTATGAAATAACATTCAATATACATTTTCAATCACATAATAAGCCTTTATTAAATGCTGATTATATGACAGACATTTATAATATAGGGGATAATTGCTCTCCAAAATGGTTGGATTAGTTCACAACTCCACCAACAATGTATTAATGTCCCAGTTTTCCCACATTCTCTCTGACATTCATCATTATCTTTTCCTGTCATCTTAACCAATCTGAGAGCTATGTAGTGGTAACTCAGAGTTGTTTTAATTCCCATTTCTTTGATAAATAGTGATTTACAGCATTTTTTCATATGACTAGAAACAGTTTCAATTTCTTCACCTAAAAATTGTCTGTTCATGTGCTTTGACCACTTACTAATTGGAGAATGGCTTGAATTCTTATAAATTTGAGTCAATCCTCCATATATTTTAGAAATGAGGTCTTTATTAGAATCCTTGGATATAAAAATTTCCCCCAAGTTTTCTGCTTGCCTTATAATCTTTTTTGCATTGATTTTGTTTGCACAAAACTTTTTAACGTAATATAATGAAAATTATCCAATTTACATTTTATAATGCACTCTAGTTCTTCTTTGGACACAATTTCCTTCCTTCTCTTCAAATTGTAGTATACTATGCTTTGTTCTTCTAATTTTTTTGTAATATTACTCTTTATGTCTAAATCATGAAGTTGTTATGACCTTATCCTCCAATATGGAGGAGAATATATAGGATGTTAGATTGGGTCAATGTCTAATTTCTGCCATAATAGTTTCAAATTTTCCCAGTGGTTTTTGTCAAAAAGTGAGTTCTTGTCCCTAAAACTGGGGTTTTGGGGTTTGTCAAACACTAGATTAGCACAGTCATTGACTATTTTGTCCTGTGAATCTAATTTATTCCAGTGATCAACTACTCTATTTCTTAGCTAGTACCAAATGGTTTTGATGACTGCTGGTTTACAGTAAAGTTTTAGGTCTGGCACAGCTAGGCTACCTTTATTTATATATATTTTTATTAATTTTCTTGAAATTCTTGACCTTTTGTTCTTCCAGATGAACTTTATTATTATGTTTTCTAGATCTCTAAAATAATTTCTTAGGAGTTTGATTGGTATGACACTAAGTAGATTAATTTAGGTAGTATTGTTATTTTTATTATATTCACTTGGCCTATCCATGAGCACTTGATATTTGTCCAATTGATTAAATCTGACTTTATTTGTGTGGAATGTGTCTTGTAGTTGTGTTCATATACAACCTGACTTTGTCTAGGCCGATAGACTCCCAAATTTTGTATGTTATCAACAGTTATTTTAAATAGAATTTCTCTTTATATTTCTTGCTGCTTGACTTTGTGGGTAATATGTAAAAATGCTAATGACTTCTGTAGATTTATTGTATATCCTGCAACTTTGATAACTGTGAAATGTAAGAAAACAATTTCATGAAAAGTACAATCTATCTGGACTGTTGAATATGTGAGTAAAGAGTTGGTAGTTCCTAGAATTACAAGAAATAACTACTCCTGTGCAGAAATTGTTATTGAATTATTCCATGCTCAATTTTCACAGAATCTTAGTGTACAAGTGTATTCTATAAATTGCCAATTATTGCAGACAAATTCCTAATTCCAACCCGTATTTTCATAGTTTAGTAAATATCTGGTGACATGGCAACAATTTTACTTTCTTTCTTGAATCTCTTTTCTATCCATTTTAGCTCTATTCTAGTACAGGCAATACCCTCCTCTGTTCTACTTCATCGTGTCCTCAGTACTCTTTTTTCTCTTGCTATTAAATCCCTCATTATCATATATCTCTTCATCTCCTCTTCCCAAGGACCTTTTCTATCTTTGGCTACTCTTTCTAGTACTCTCCGTCTTCTCTCAGGTTCCAGGAAGCATTAGAGCAGACACACCCCTCAACTCTCATTTTAAGACTTCTTATTTGCCACCAGTTAAAAGCATCTTTTCTTCCTTTGAGGTTTTTTTTTTTTTTTTTATCATTCTTTACAATTGGTCCATGTCCATGTTAGAATCATCTACTATTCTCAAAATCATTCTTCATTCTGGCTCAAGGAATTAAGTACCTAACTGACAATCTTCATCACTACATCACCCTCTAACATCATACGGGGGGACTTCAGCCTACCTATTGATGTCTCCATGAATACTCTGGACTTACTACTGATTCTTTTCCTAAACTTCTCTGGTCCATATTTTCACTCCACTTCAAACCATACATTGAGATAATCATATACTTTATTACCATTCATGTTTTTAATTTGAAATAAAAAATTGGGGGTGGGGCAGAGCCAAGATGAAGGAGAGTAAATATGTCTCTGTCTGAGCCTCTTCAAGCAGTCTCTCAAATCAAGGGCTGATTAGGGCTCTGAAATGGTTTTGGAGTGACAGAACCCAAAAATATTTGGAGCAAAAGAAATTTCTATAGAAAATATTTTGGAAGAAAATCAGAAAAGGGATTGTCAGGCAGGGGGAGAGGCTGCCAAGTCCAGATATCACTGCAGGGAGTTTAGGACAAGGAGCTGGGGTAGGAAGCCAGAATATTGAGGAGTCCATGTACCAGGAAATCTACTGCAAGGCTGCTCTGCCCTGGTTACAAATAGGTGGTTCAGCAGATTTGCTGTGAGAAATCCAAAACCAAATGCAAAAGGCAAAAATAGCCACTTAGCCCAGAAGATTGTGGGAACTGGCTGCACCTACCCAGCACCAAAAATCAGTCAGCAGCACCAGCCCCAAAACAAACTAAAGTGGCTATAGTTCCTCTGCTTTAAGAGCAAACCTCAACTTAAAAAAATGAGCAAAAAAGCAAAGAGAACTCTGACCAATGACAGTTTTTATGGAGAAAGAGAAGAACAGCCCTCAAATCCTAAGGATCCTAAAGGCAAATCAATTCCAGATGAAGTCTTAAAAGGTTATATGAGTTAATCCCCTTTTCATAAGGCTCTTTTGAAAGAATTCAAAAACATCTTTTAAAAAGTTAGAAGAAAAATGGAAAAAGCAAATGAGATCTTTGTAAAAGGGTATAAAAAAGTAAAAACAGAAATTATCTGAAGTAAACTCCTTAAAAATAAACTTGAAAGAATGGGGAAAAACATATATCTCCTTACAAAATAGATATTAAAAAGAAACCAATTTCCTGAAAAACAAAATCTGTAAAATGGAAAAAAAAATGCAATGAACAAAACAAACCCTTTAAAAATTCAATTGGCCAAATGCAAAAGGAAATAAAAAGCTAATTGAAGAAAATAATTCATTAAATATTAGAACTGAACAAATGAAAGCAAATCAATCAATGAGACTTTGAGAATCAGTCAAACAAAGAAAAAATGTTTAAAAATAGAAGAAAATGTAAAATACCTCATTGGAAAAACAATTCAGCTAGAATATAGATCTGGGGCAAACAATCTAAGAATTATTGGACTTGCTGAAAATCATGATTGAAAAAAAGAGTCTAAACATCATCTTTTAGGATATCACCAAGGAAAACTATCCTGATGTACTAGAACCAGAGGATAAAATAGCCATTGAAAAAATTCAAATTACTTCCTGAAAGAAACCACAAAATGAAAACAACAAGGAACATCATAATTAAATTTCAGAATTATCAAATCAAGGAGAAAATATTGCAAGTAGTCAGAAGTAAATAATTCAAATATCGAGAAGCCCCAACCAGGATTATCCAGGACATACCAGGTTTTTAAATTATCGAAGGGGATGGAATCTGATATTCCAAAATGAAAAGGAACTTGGATTTCAGCCAAGAATCAACTATCCAGAAAAAATGAGCATCATCTTTGAGGAAAAAAAAGATGGATATTCAATGAAGTAGGTGAATTTCATCTGTTTCTGATGAAAAGATCAGAGCTGAAAAGAAAATTTGATCTTCAAATACAGAACTTGAGATAAGCATATGAAGGTAAAAAAGGAAAGAAAAAAAAATTACTTTTTTTTTTAAAAAGTTAAAAAGCTTATGTCCCCATATGAGAAGATATTATGTTTAACTCTTGAGATTTGTATCTCTGTTATGGGTATACTTGGAGGAGGCAGATATGATTTAATTTTATTGTGATAATATAAAAAAGAAACTAGAGGATGAATGATGATTCTATTGGCAGAAGAGGAATGTGGAGTTAAAATGGGATAAAATACATTTCATGAAAAGGCAAAAAAGACCTATTTCAATTGACTGAGGATTGATTGAGAAGGAGGAAGAGGAGGAGGTGGAGGAATGATTGAGGAGGAGGATCCCTTTCCCTCCTTTAAGATCTCTTTGGGATAAAAGCCCAATGGAAACATAGATGGATCAAAAGATATGCATAGTTTGATAACTCTTCGAATGTAGTTCCAAAATACTCTACAGAATGGTTGGATACATTCACAATTCCACTAACAATATCTTAATGTCCCAGTTTTTTCACATCCCCTCCAACATTCGCCATTATCTTTTCCAATCATCTTAACCAATCTGAGAATAAGTAGTGATATCTCAGAGTTATCTTAATTTACATTTCTCTGATTAATAATTATTTAGAGCACCTTTTCATATGATTAGAAATGGTTTCAATTTCTTCATCTGAAAATTATCTATTCATATCCTTTGACTATTTTTTAATTGGAGAATGGCTTGAACTATTATACATTTAAGTCAATTCTCTATATATTTTAGAAATGAGGCTTTTATAAGAATGTTTGACTGTAAAAATGTTTTCCCAGTTTATTGCTTCCCTTCTAATCTTGTCTGCATTAGTTTTGTTTGTACAAAACTTTTTAATTTAATATAATGAAAATTATATACTTTGTGATCAATAATGATCTCCAGTTCTTTTTTGCTCACAAATTCCTTCTTCTGCCATAGATCTGAGAGGTAAACTATTTTTATATTCTTCTAATTTGTTTATAATATCATTCTTTATGTTGAGATCATGAACCCATTTTGACCTCATCTTACTATATGGAGTTAGGTGTGGGTTAATGCTGAGTTTCTGCCACACCAGTTTCTTATTTTCCAGCAGTTTTGTTCAAATGGTGAATTTTTATACTAATAGCTGGAGTTCTTGGGTTTGTCAATTATATAGCTCTGTAAATGTATGCAGTAATCATCAGAATTGCTATAACTCCACAATTGTGAGCATTATCATGCAACAAGTGAACCTGGCGAAAAAGCAATTTGCTTTGGCAGTTCTAGGGTTTCTGCAGGGATCTTTTTTCAACCATCCTTGGCTGTTAACAACTGACCAAATTATCTTCTAGTTGTTTAGAACATGAGTAGAATTACTTTCCTTCTTGTTTATTTACTTTTGGGTGAGTATAACATTATAGGAAAGAATGTCACAAAAAGTCATAAATTAGGAAATTTAGCTTTCTTTTATTAATAAGGAAGGATCTTCTTTATTCAAAATTGTAGTCTCCAATGAATTTTGTATATTGAAGTGAGCATTTGAATTTTCTACCTTCTTTGATTCAAAACCTTAATAAAAAGAAAGCTACACTAAACTTCAGACCTAGGAGAGTTTGAAGTGTGCAAGATTAAATTTAGTGCCTTAGAACTTTTAGGATACATGCTGAAGGAGCAGGCATTGATTCTCATAAAATAATCACATTAGGGTAATGTTATCTAACATGCCCACAAAAGGAGAAATTTTAGCACAGAGGCATTCTGGAAACTTTCTCTTGACTTTTTTTTTTCTTTTCCCTTTATGGAAGCATAAGTTTAGTTTGTTTGTTTTGTTTTGTTTAGGGAAGAGGTGAATAGTTACTCTGCTTACTCTGTTCTGTCTGCTTTGTTTTTTGTTTGTTTGTTTGTTTGTTTTTTGTTTTTGGAAAATACCATAGAAGGAGCTGTACCAGATCTAAAATTATATTATAAAGCAGGAGTTATTAAAACCATCTGGTATTGGCTAAGAAATAGACTAGTTGATCAATGGAATAGGTTAGGTTCAAAGGACAAAACAGCCAATAACTTTAATAATCTAGTGTTTGACAAACCCAAAGACCCCAGTTTTGGGGATAAGAATACATTATTTGACAAAAAATGCTGGGAAAATTGGAAATTAGTATGGCAGAAACTAGGCATTGACCTACATTTAACACTGTACACCAAGATAAAGTCAAAATGGGTTTATGACCTAGGCATAAAGAATGAGATTATAAATAAATTGGAAGAGCATAGGATAGTTTACTTTTCAGACCTGTGGAAGAGGAAGCAATTTATGACCAAAGAGGAACTAGAGATCACTATTGACCACAAAATAGAAAATTTTGATTATATCAAATTTGTTAGAGTTCAAATGTTGGAGTTTGTTCTTCTCAGAGCACAGCCGGTTTAGAGGCTTAGAGCCCTTCGGATGTCTCCAAATCCAAAGGTTCTGTCCTTCAGCCTCTGCCTCTGCTTTCTTCTGCCTCCAACAGAGATGGAAGATCTCTCTTATCTCCTTCTGGGGAGCCCAGCCACCAACTTGCCGCAGAGAGAGGGCTTCTGGCGTAGCTCCACTGAAGTCCATCAAAAGTGTTCTCTGCACCAGAGTCGTTCCTCTCGAGTCTAGCGCGATCAGCCAGCCAAGAGGAAAAAATGTATTCTGGAATGGCTGTCTCGCCTTATATGTGAACCTTCTGAGAGAATGGGATTATGGGTTTTCTCCCATAGTGCTCTCTGGCCCAAAGAGCTTTAAGGTGTGGACTCCCTTGAGTAAAGGTGGGAACACAAGCCTTGTCTTGATTAGTTCTACTTAGTACCTTGTTTCAGGTTCTGGCCAAAACAACTTCTTGTAAGATTAGATCAACTCTAATTACTTAGCAGTTAGTAAGGATTCCAACACAAATTGAAAAGGTTTTGTACAAAGAAAACTAATGCAGACAAGATTAGAAGGGAAACAATAAACTGGGAAAAGTTTTACAGTCAAAGGTTCTGATAAAGGCCTAATTTCTAAAATATATAGAGAATTGACTCTAATTTATATGAAATCAAGCCATTCTCCAATTGATAAATTATCAAAGGATATGAACAGACAATTCTCAGACGAAGAAATTGAAACTATTTCTAGTTGTATGAAAATATGCTCCAAATCATTATTAATCAGAGAAATGCAAATTAAGACAACTCTGAGATACCACTACACACCTGTCAGATTGGCTAGAATGACAGGGAAAGATAATGCGGAATGTTGGAGGGGATGTGGGAAAACAGGGACACTGATACATAGTTGGTGGAATTGTGAACACATCCAGCCATTCTGGAGAGCAATTTGGAACTATGCTCAAAAAGTTATCAAACTGTGCATACCCTATGATCCAGCAGTGTTTCTACTGGGCTTATACCCCAAAGAGATACTAAAGAAGGGAAAGGAACCTGTATGTGTCAAAATGTTTGTGGCAGCCCTGTTTGTAGTCGCTACATGCTGGAAAATGAATGGATGCCCATCAATTGGAGAATGGTTGAGTAAATTGTGGTATATGAACGGTATGGAATATTATTGTTCTGTAAGAAATGACCAGCAGGATGAATACAGAGAGGACTGGTGAGACTTACATTAACTGATGCTAAGTGAAATGAGCAAAACCAGGAGATCATTATATACCTCAACAATGATACTGTTTGAGAATGTATTCTGATGGAAGTAGATCTCTTCGATAAAGAAATCTAATTCAGTTTCAATTGATCAAGAATGGACATAAGCAGTTATACACAAAGAAAGAACACTGGGAAATGAATATAAACTGCTTGCATTTTTGTTTTTCTTCCCAGGTTATTTATACCTTCTGAATCCAATTCTCCCTATGCAGCAAGAGAACTGTTCGGTTCTGCACACATATATTGTATCTAGGATATACTGTAACCTATTTAACATGTAAAGGACTGCTTGCCATCTGGGGAGGGGGTGGAGGGAGGTAGGGGAAAAATCAGAAAAGAAGTGAGTGCAAGGGACAATGTTGTAAAAAAAATTATCCTGACATGGGTTCTGTCAATAAAAAGTTATTAAAAAAAAAAAAGAAGAAAATACCATAGAAGGGAACATAATGGCTTCTTGACTTCTCTATGGGAAAAGATGCAGAGAAGTCTTTGATTGTAAGAGTGATCTTAAAATTTTTTGGTTTGGAAGTGTTTCTTTTTTTCTTTTTTCTTTTTTTGCTTCCTTGATATGGTGGACTATTCTTCCTTATCTTACATCATATACTTAAGGGTTGAGTAGCAATGATGCTATGTCACAAAATCAATGACATTTGTACCCTCAATTACATCTTTTTAACTCTTTGCTATTCTCTCCACTGTCTCAATGCCAGTTATAATAGCTTTTGTGATTTTTCCCTGTTAATATAAGAAAAAAAAGCAAGAACAAAATTACTCTGGATTTAATTCCAGCCAACTGAATATTAAATAAAAATAATTATATTTTCAAGTCTAATGATCTTATTTTTGCAGTCAAGAAAATTGAGACATTCTACTGCTATCTTGATTTAATCTCACATCCCAATTAAATCATATAATTCTTGAAAGTATTATGGTCAAGGAAATACTGCTCCTCATACAAACATTCATATAAGTGAATTTACAAAGGTATGTTGAACATATAATAAATAATTTCACTTATAGTCAGGTTTATTTGGAATTTTCCTTTCACTGTATTTCTTCCTTCCACTGTTTTTGATTCTACCTCTTTCAGGTCTTATAATAAAATTTGTCCATTTTCAATACTTTACATTTTATTAGAGAAAGAGACAATAGCTTCCAAAGCAGACAATAACCAGGGAAGATACAGTTAAGCAAATAGATGTTAAGAGGTAAAATAACTCTATCTGTTGTGAACTCTGTATCTGGTCATATGCACACAAAAAAATTAACACTAAAAATATAACATTTCCTGAATCACTATTTGCTATTTGTTATGATTTATCTCTTATGTTCCACACTTCTTTTGTAAAATTCTCATCTCTGATATCTTTTTCTGGTTGCTCAGAAAGTTAGAGGTTTCTCTTTTCCAAGATCATTTGCCAAGCCCTGTCAAAACATATGCATGGATGATTTGACAACACTGAACCTTGAATATCCTTGTATTTCAGATTTTCTCCTCCTTCCCTCAACTCCCTGCCCAGATTGTAAGCAATTCAATATATGTTAAACATGTTAAAATATATGTTAAATCCATTATTTCTAAACATATGTATACAATTCTCTTGCTGCACAGGAGAAACCAGATTAAAAAAAGACCCTGTATTTTCAATTCATTCTCTTCAGTTCTCAATTAGACTGCAGTGATTCATACCTAATACCTTTCCATAGATGAGTAAGAAAACTAAATGCAAGTAAACAACAAAAAAAGAATGAGAAAGTTATGTTGTGATCCACACTGAGTTTCCACAGTCCTCTTTCTGAGTGTAGATGGCTCTCTTCATCATAAGATTATTGGAACTGACATCAATCATCTCATTGCAGGAGTTATGTTCATCAAAGTTGATTGTCATATAATATTGATGTTGTCATTATGATTTCCTGGTTCTGCATATTTCACTTAGAATCAATTCATAAAGCCTCTCCAAGACTGGGCATCCACTCAATTTCCAATTTCTTGCCACTAAAAAGAAGGGCTTCCACAAACATTTTTACATATGTGGGTCCCTTTTCTTCATTTAGGATCTCTTTGGGATATAGACCTAATAGAAACACTGCTGAATCAAAAGATATGCACAGTTTGATAACTTTTTGAGCATAGTTCCAAATTGCTCTGCCAAATGGTTGGATCCATTCACATTTCCACCAACAATGTATTCGTATCTCACTTTTCCCACATTCCCTTCAAAATTTGTCATTATCCTTTCCTGTCATTTTAGCTGTTTGAGATGTATGTAGTGATATCTCAGAATTGTTTTAATTTTCATTTCTCTGATCAATAGTGATTTAGAAGACCTTCTCATATGATTAGAAATATTTTTAACTTCTTCATCTGAAAATGGTCTGTTCATATCCTTTGACTATTTATCAAATGGAGAATAGCTTGGATTCTTATAAATTTCAGTCAATTCTCTATATATTTTAGAAATTAGGCCTTTATCTGAACCCTTAAATGTAAAAATAATTTCCCAATTCATTGCTTCTCTTTTGATCTTGTCTGCATTAGTTTTATTTATACAAAAACTTTTTAACTTAATATAATCAAAATTACCTATTTGGTGTTCAATTATGAGTGCTAGTTCTTCTTTGGACACAAATTCCTTCCTTCTCCATAGATCTGAGAGGCAAACTTTGCTATGTTCCTCTAATTTACTGATAATATCACTCTTTATGTCTAAAACATGAACTCACTTAGATCTTAATTTGATATGTGGTGTTAGGTGCAGGTCAAGCCCTAATTTCTTCTATACTAGTTTCCAATTTTCCCAGCAGTTTTTGTCAAATAGTGAGTTCTTATTCCAAAAGCTGGGGTCTTTGGGTTTGTCAAACAATAGATTGCAATAGTTATTTTGTATTTTGTCCTGTGATCCGAAGCTATCCCACTGATCAACTACTCTTATTTCTTGACCAGTACCAAATGGTTTTGATGACTGCTGCTTTATAATATGGTTTTCAGTCTGCAGACCCTGTATTTTCAACTCATCCTCTTCAGTTCTCAATTATACTGCAGTGATTTATACCTAAAATAAGCTGCAATCAATTTTATTATGTTCTTTGTGTACCCTAAAGTTCTTAAATAGTGCCCCAAAAGCTCAGTTATGTTGAGAGTTTTTTACTACTATTAAAAATAAATCCATTTAACTCTATACAGACTATAGTCTGAAAAATCTATTTTCTGAACAGTTACCATCTCATCTAGTGACAGAAAATAGATGTAAATGTTTGTCAACAATGAGTAAATGAACTTCTAACACAGTTTATCAACAATGAATCGGGGATATTCTAAAACATGATTCATATCAAGTCAATAGTAATTTTGTTCTACAGATTATGCTGGCATAAGCTTTGTTATCTGTGATTAAGATTCATCAACCTGGATTTCCAGAGATGGAGTCAAGATAGCAGAGTACAGAAGCACTTAGGCAAGCTCTTTCAATATTCTCTTCCATTCAGTTTTAAAATAATGCCTCAAATTAAATTCTGGAGTAGCAGAGTTAACAAAAGCTCAGTGAGATATTTTTCCAGCCCAAGACAAAACAGGAGTTTGAAAAAATATCTGTGATATGAAGGAAGAGAATGGCCTAGAACCCACATGTATGAAATACCAGTGCTGGGACTAGGTGGTAGTAATAGAAGTATAAGTATCCTTGGAAGCTTTTAATCCAGGGATTTTCTTATCATCTTGATGCATCCAAAACTTCCAAGCACCTAGACCTAGCTTTAAAAACAGCAGGGAGAAAAAAAAGCTTGAAAGAGTGCCCCATCCCAAAAGCAGGAACAAAGACTAACAATAGCTGAAAGTTCCAAATCAAATTTCGGAGCAGTGAGGAAATAGAAAAAAAAAAGAATTTTATAATAAAAATATTATTTTAATAATGCAGATTGAGACACAAATTCAGAAGGCAATTATATGAAAACAGCTACAAGCAAAGCTTCAAAGAAAAAAAATGTTAACCAAACAAGAATTCCTGGAAGAACTAAAAATGATTTTAAAAGTCAAGTAAGAGAAATAGAGAAAAAATGAGTAAAAGAAAAGGAAAAAAAAAATAACTTGCTAAAAGAGATACCAACAAGTTCTGAGGAAAATAAAATCTTAAAAAAAACAAAAACAAAAACAAAAACTGATGGCACAAGGGAATAAGAGCCACAGCTCACTAAGGAAAATAATTCATGGGAGGAACTAAGATGTCAGAGAAATGTCTGTGTGATCTCCTCAAAGCTTCCTCCAAATTAATAGTCGATTAAGCATCTGAATTGTGACAAAACCCACAAATATTTGGAGTACAACAAGTTTTCAGAAAAAGATGCTTTGGAAGAACTTCAAAAAAGATCTCTTTCAATCAAATAGAGGTAGAGGCTGCTGAGCCCAAACTCCAGTTCAGGAAGTCTAGGGCAGTGAGCTGGAGTTGGGAGCCAGCATTGCTGTGTCTGCACACCTGGGAATCTACTGTAAAACTCTTAGAATACTTTGTCTTGGGTGCAAGCTAGTGTTCAAGCAGATTTGCTGTAAGACACCTGAAAGCAAATACAAAAGGCAAATTGTGAGCCACTCAGCTTCAGAAAAATGCTGCACATAGCTGTGCTTACCCAGCCTCAGAAATCTGGCCAAAGCCAAATTAAAGTGGCCGTTGTCCCTTTGCTTTAAGAGCAAACTTCAACCTTAAAAAATTTAGCAAAAAAGCAAAAAACAAAACAAAACAAAGAAAAAAATCTCTGACCATAAACAGTTTTTACGGAGAAAGAGAAGAATAGAGCACAAACCCTGAGGATACTAAAGGCAAATCAAAACAGATAAAGTCCCCACGGGTGATATGAGTCACAAAAAAGTCACAAGACTCTTAAGAGAATTCAAAAAGGATCTTAAAAGAGAGTTAGAAGAAAAAAGGGGAAAGGAAATGACATCTTTGCAAGAGGGTAGGGGAAAGAAAAAAACAGAAATTATATGAAGAAAACTCTTTAAAAAATAGACTGAAATGGAAAAAATATAACTCCTTACAAAATAGATATGAAAAAGAAACCAATTCATTGGAAAACAAAATCTATGACATAAAAAAATGGAATAAACAAAATTCTTCATACAAAAGTTCAATTAGCCAAATGCAAAAGGAGATAAAAAAGCAACCTGAAGAAAATAATTCACCAAAAATTAGAATTGAACAAATGGAACTGGATGAATCAATGAACTTCAAGAACCAGTCAAACAAAACCAAAAAATAAAAAAAAAAAATAGAAGAAAATGTGAAAAACCTCATTGAAAAAATGACTGGCTGGACAATAGATTTAGGAGAGACAATCTAAGTAGTATTGGACTTCCTGAAAACCTTGTTGAAAAAAAGAGCCTGTACATCATGTTTCAGGAAACCATCAAGGAAAACTGCCTGGGTGTTCTAGAACTAGAGGGTAAAATAGCCATTGAAAGAATAAACCAATCACCTCCTGAAAGACACCCCAAAATGAAAACTCCAAGCAACACTGTAGCTAAATTTCAGAATTATCAAATCAAAGAGAAAATATTGCAAGCAACCAGAAGGAAACAATTCAAATATCAAGGAGCCACAATCAGGACTAACCAGGACCTAGCAGGTTCCACATTAAAAGATTGAAGGGCATGGAATCTGATATTCCACAAGGGAAAGAAACTTGGATTGCAGCCAAGAATCAATTATCCAGTGAAACTGAGCATCATCTTTCAGGAGAAAAGGTAGACATTCAATGAAATAAGTGAATTTTATCTATTTTTTATGAAAAGATCAAAGTTGAATATAAAATTAGATCTTCAAATACAGAACTCAAGAGAAGCATAGAAAGGTTAAAAGAAAAGAAAAAGTTCTTTTAAAAGTTAAAAAGTTTATGTGACTATATGGGAAGATGATGTATTTAACTCTTGAGACTTGTATCTCTTTTGTGGGTATAGTTAGAGTATAAATATAATTTTATTTTATTGTGATGATTTAACAAAAAAATTAGAGAAGTATTGGTGTTTGTAGTGGAAGAAGAGTAAAATGGAGGTAAAATGGGGTGAATTACATCTCATAAGAAGGCAAAAAAGATCTATTGCAATTGAGACAAAGAGGGAAGGGGCATGAGCATCTTACTGTCATCAGATTGGCTCAAAGAAAGAATATCAGAAACATTCAGCTTCAAAGAGAAGCTTGTTTCATTTTATAGAGAAGTAGTAGGAGAAGAGGTGAAGCAAGATGGGAGGCTAATAGAAGGTAAACAGAAGTAGAAGAGGAAAGGTATGAAAATGGAGGACTGCAAAAGGGGAGGGCTGCTTGTGGCAGAAGGTCATCAGTGACAAAATATTGGGGAGAGGGGAAATGAAAAAGGAAAAGAGAAAAATAAAAATGGCGATAAAAAGATGGCAGGATAGTAATTTTATTTGTGAATGTGAATTGGATGAACTTTCCCATAAAACAGAAGCAAATAGCACGCAGGATAAAAAGCCAGAATCATACATTTTTTTTAACTTGTTTAAAGCAGAGTGATACTTTTGGGTAAAGATTAAAGACTGGAACACACTCAATTATGCTTTAGCTGAGGTTAAAAAAAAAGGAGGGGTAGCAATACTTATGTCAGATCAAGCAAAAACAAAAATAGATCTAATTAAAAGAAATAAGGAAGGAAACTACATCCTACTTAAAGGTACCACAGATAATGAATGTATCATTACTAAACATATATGCATCAAGTGGTATACCATCCAAATTGCCAGGGAACTTAAAAGAGCTGGAAGAAGAAATAGCAAAATTATAATAGGAGGTGATATCAACCTTGCTCTCTCTCAACTAGATAAATCGAACCACAAAATAAATAAGAAAGAAGTTAAAGAAGTAAACAGAATTAGAGAAAAGTGAGAGATTATATATATGGAGAAAATTGAATGAAGAGAAAAAGGCATCTTTTTCTTGGCAGTACATGGAACTTTACAAAAATGGACCATATATTAGGGCATAAAAAGTTCAAAATCAAATGCAGAAAGGCAGGAATAGTAAAAAAGCATTTTTCTCAGAGCATGATGCAATAAAAATTACATGCAATATAAAGGCCAGGGAAAAACAATCCAAAAATTAATTAGAAACTAAGCAATCTTATCCTAAAGAATGAGTGGGTGAAACAGTGTATTATAGACACAATCAATAATTTCATTCAAGAGGATGACAAGAAGGAGACGACATACCAAAATTTGTGGGATGCAGCCAAAGCAGTTATCAGGGGAAATTTTGCATCTCCAGATGCTTACTTGCATAAAATGGAGAAACAGAAGATAAATGAATTGGGCTTGCAACTAAAAAAGCTAGAAAAAGGACAAATTAAAATTCCCTTAGTTAAATACCAAAGTTGAAATTCTGAAAATAAAAGGGGAGATTAATGAAATTGAAAGTAAGAAAACTATTGAATGAATAAATAAAACTAAGAGTTAGTTTTATGGAAAAAACCAACAAAATAGATAAACATCTAATTAATGTGATTAGAAAAAAAGAACAAAGAAAAATGAAATTATTAATCATAAAAATGAAAAGGGAGAACTTTTCATAAAAGTAAAGAAAATAAGAACATTAGGAGTTATTTGGCCCAATTATATACTGATAAATTTGATAATCTAAGTAAAATAGAGGATTACCTACAAAAATAGATATTGCCCAGATCAACAGAAGAGGAAATAAATTACTTAACTAGTCCTATTTTAGAAAAAGAAATAGAACAAGATATTAATCAACTCCCTAAGAAAAAATCCTCAGGGCCAGATGGTTTACCAATTCCACTAAATTGCTAAAGGGCTAAAAACTTCAAAATCTACCAAAAGAAGAAAATCTACCAAACATTAAAGAACAAATAATTCTAACACTAGGCAAACTATTTGAAAAAACAGGGGGAAAAGAAGTCCTATGAATCTTTTTTTATGACACACATATGGTGCTAATACCTAAACTAAGTAGGGTGAAAATAGTGAAAAACATGGGTAAAGAGATTACAGCAAGTCATGCCCAGGTTAAAACACCATGACCAAGTAGGACTTATACCAGGAATGCAGGATTGGTTCAATATTAGGAAAACTATTAGGATCATTGAATATATCAATAACAAAAGTAGGAAAAATTATATGATCATCTCAACAGAGGCAAAAAAGCATATGACAAAAAACCACTCATTTGTATTTAAAACAATAAAGAGTATATGAATAAATGAATTTTCCTTAAAATGATCAATAGAATCTATTTTAAACCATCAGTAAGCATCATATGTAATGGGGACAAACAAGAACCATTCCCAATTAGATCGGGGTGAAAACAAGGTTGCCACTATCACCATTACTAATCAATATTGTATTAGAAATGCTAATTTTGACAATAAGAGAAGAAAAATAAATTAAAGGAATTAGAATAGATAATGAAGAAACCAAACTATTACTCTTCACAGATGATATGATAGTATACTTAGCAAAACCTGGAGAATCAACTAAAAAACTACTAGAAGCAAGTCACAGCTTTAGCAAAATTGCAGGATACAAAGTAAATCCACAGATATTATCAGCATTTTTATTACCAACCAAGTCTAGCAGCAATAAATACAAAGAACAATACCATTTAAAATGACTGTTGAGATTTAGTACTGGATTTAATACTTTTCCAACTATGTTTGGAAAAAGATTACTTTTCCGATATTATTATCTCAAACCCTGAAAAGTGACCTGGTGTCTATTCATTCCATCATTGGCCTCCATTTTTTTTAATTCAGGGTATCCCCTACTAGATTGTTACATCCCCACCCCCCAACTCTGCTTGACAATTTAGTTTTCCTCCACGTTTAGCTCATGAGTTACCTTTTTTAGGACATCTTTCCTGAGTTCTTTATGTATTAAGGAGTTGAGCCAGATAATTTCTTTTTTAAATAGTATTTTATTTTTTCCAATTTTATATAAAGACATTTTTAACATTCATTTTTAAATAAAATTTTCAATTCCAAAAGAAATGACTGTTGATAATATAAAATATTTGGGAGTTTACATGCCAAGTCAAAGTCAGAAAAAATATGAACACAATTACAAAACATTTTCCACATAAATTAAGTCAGATCTAACAAACTGGAAAAATATCAAATACTTATGAATATGCCAAATTAATATAATAAAAATGACAATACTACCTAAATTAATCTACTTATTCCATGCCATACCAATCAAATTCCCAATAAATTATTTTACAGAGCTATATGAAATAATGACAAAGTTCATCTGAAAGGACAAAAAGTCAAGAATTTCAGTGAAATTAATGAAAAATGCAAATGAAGGTAGCCTAGTTTTACCAGACCTAAAACTATAGAGTAAACCAGCAGTCATCAAAACCATTTGGTACTGGCTAAGAATTAAATAAGTCAATCAGTGGAATATTTTAGGTTCACAAGATACAATAGACAATGACTATAGTAATCTAGTGGTTCATTAATCCAAAGACTCCAGCTTCTGAAATAAGAACTCACTATTTGTCAAAAATTGCTGGGGAAATTGGCAATTATTATGGCAGAAAGTAGGTATTGACTCATATCTAATCCCCACATCAAGATAAGGTTTAAATAGGTTCATAATGTAGACATAATGAGTGATATTATAAGCAAATCCAAAGAAAAAAGGATAGTATATCTTTCAGATCTTTGGAGAAAAAAGGAATTTCTGGCCAAAAAAGAACTGGAGTACATTATGGAAAGAAAACTGAATATGTTTGATTATATTAATAAGTAAAAAACATTTTTGTAGAAACAAAAGCAATGTAGACAAGATTAGATGAGAAGCAATAAACTGGGGAAAAACTTTACATCCAAACATTTTGATAAAGGCCTTATTTCTAAAATATATAGGGAATTAACTCAAATTTATAAGAATTCATGCCATTCTCCAATTAATAAGTGATCAAAAGATATGAACAGACAATTTTCAGACGAAGAAATTAAAACCTTTTCTAGTCACATGAAAAGGTGTTCTAAATCACTATTGTTCAGAGAAATGCAATTATACAAAATTTGTATACCTCTCTGAGGTACCACTACACACCTCTCAGATTGGCTAAAATTTCCTAAAATAACAGGAAAAGATAATGATGAATGTGAGAGAGGATGTGGAAAAACTGGGACACTAATCCATAGTTGGTGGAATTCTGAATGGATCCAACCATTTTGAAGAGCAATTTGGAACTATTACTAGAGTTATCAAACTGTGGAGCAATTTGGAACTATTACTAGAGTTATCAAACTGTGCACACTCTTTGATCCAGCAGTGTTTTTACTGGACTTATATTCCAAAGAGATCTTAAAGGAGGGAAAGGGACCCACATGTGGAAAAATGTTGGTGGCAACATTTGTGTAGTGGCAAGAAACTGGATACTGAGTGGATGTCTGTGGTGTTCTCTTCTTTAAATTAATAATGGTTCTCTCTGGGAAAGCAAGTTTCTTGGGAGGTTTTCTGGAGTCAGCCTTAGTTTCGGTTAAAAGTAATAATTACTCCAAATGCAACCAGGTGTTAAAAGTTCAGATCTTTTATTGCTTCCTCCAAAAGAGCCCGGTTAGTTTTTCTTAGAGGGCTATTTTTCTGCTTGGTTCTAAGAGCTCTTGCAGTTGTTGTTTGCTTCTGCTTTCTTCAGCCTCCAGCCAGCACCAAGGTGAAAGTTGGAATGAATCTGACTCCACCTCCAAGAGTGGGCTTGTGGGCTTCTTCCCAGAGTGCTCCTCTCCAACTCCTGGCAATGTTCCAAAGTGACTCTGACTGGCTCACTGAAGCACTATTTATGCTGGGTGTAAAATGTTGACTCCTCCTCCGAGGGAGGGATTAAGGGAGGTGTGAATTCACAAAGTTATAAAGTCAACTTTGTGAATCTCCCATACTTGTGAACTCCAATGAGTACTTAAATACTTCTTGCTTATATGAGCTCTCTAAAGGGGTGAACAAAAGCACTGTATCAATTCCATTGAGTTAACACTAGGATTCTAACATCTCCCTTGAGTTATCACCTTGTTGCAAGTTGAGTTAACACTAGGATTCTAACAGATGTCCATCAATTGGAGAATAGCTAAATAAGTTATGGAATATGAATGTTATGAAATAATATTGTTCCATAAGAAACTACCAGTAGGATGATTTCAAAGAGGCCTGCAGAAAGTTACATGAACTGATGCAAAGTGAAATGAGCAGAACCAGGAAATCAAGATTATACAAAGATCAGTTTTGATGGATGTGGCTCTCTTCAAAAGTGACTTGATTAAGAATAATTCCTGTGAAGACCGAGTTAGCACCTTGGATACCTTAGAATCAGTCAGAATCAGGATAAGCAAAAGTCCTTGGTCTTTATTCTTGTTCTTTAGGGGTAGAAGTGAAGGGAATGGACACCGGCATCTCCACACCTTCTTTCTCTTCCTCTACTGCCAAAAGTCACTCTGACTTGTCTTACTCTACCCTATAAATACTCCTACAATTCTTTGCCTACACCAACAGATAGAGTCAGCACAGAATAGTGGGAAGGGCAATTTTCCAAGCATATGCCAATAGAGTATTGTACAATTAGTAATTAGCTTATGTGCTCAGTTGTCTGACCCCAGTGCATCAACTCAAGAGTTTCTGCCCTTTACAAATTCCAATGATCTTAAGATGAAGAGCGCCATTTTCACCCAGAGGGAGAATTGTGGGAACTGAGTATGGTTCAGAACATAGCATTTTCAGTCTTTCTGTTGCTGTTTGTTTGCATTTTATTTTCTTTCTCATTTTTTCTTGTCTGATTTGATCTTTCTTGTGTAGTAAGGTAATTGTATAAATATGCATGCATGTATTGGATTTAATATATATTTCTACTGTGTTTAATATATATTGGACTACTTGATATCTAGAGGAGCAGTTGGGGAAATGAGGGGTATATTGCAACAAAATGTTTTGTAAGCTTTAATATTGAAAAATTATCCATAGGGGCAGCTAAGTGGTGCAGTGGGTAGATCACCAGCCCTGAATTCAAATCTGGTCTCACACACTTAACACTTCCTAGCTGTGTGACTCTGAGCAAGTGACTTAACCTCTGCCCCTCTCCCCCAAAAAAAGAAAAGAAAAAGTTTTATATATATATATATATATATATATTTTTTTTTTTAAGATAAACTCAGAGTATTACTCCAAAGGAGAATTTCAGAGCATTCCTCCAAAGGATAACAAAGGATAATTTGGCTAGGCAGAAAGTAGAGGCATCTTTTCTTATATACAACATTTAAATGGGTAAATTAGTTTTAAAGATCAAAATTTTAATGAAGCAAAAAACCTTTTGTTTTCCTACAAAAACAATTCCTGACTACAATGTAATAAAATAAAAACTTTGAAATGCTAAAAAAAATGTAATTTCCTTCCTTATCACTTTTAATATGATCTATTTTTACTTTTGCTTTATCTAAGATTAGAATTCCATCCCCATCTTTTTTTCTTTTACTTCAGCTGAAGTACAATAACTTCTGTTCAAGCCTTTTGTCTTTACTCTGTAAGTTATCTTTTGGTTTCAAATGTGTTCCTTGTAAACAATATATTTTGTGATTCTGTTTTTGTTTTTTTTTTAATCCACTCTGCTATTCACTTCTATTTTCTGGGAGTGTTCATCCCATTCACATTCACAGTTAGAATTACCAGCTCTGCATTTCCCTCCCATTCTATTTTCTCCATTTTATATATTTTTATTCTCTCTTTCTACCCTGTCCTTAGTGGTGCAGTTTTTTTTTTTTTTAACCCACAGAATCCACCACTTTATCTCCTATCACCACTCCCCCTTCTCTTAGTAGTATTTTTAAACCAACTTATTACTGTCTTATCTCCTATCATCTCTCTCCTTTCTTTTAATTTTGTTTTTAATGCACTTCACTCTCTACCTTATATTCTGTCAAGCCTTACCCCCTTCTCCTATCTTTTCTTCTGGTATTTCTGATCTCCCTTCTATCCTGTCCCTTTTTTTTCCTCTTTCTCCTCCTACTTCTTTATAGGATTAGGTAAGTTTCTATACCCAACTAAATGATTAAGATATTCCTCACTGAGCCAAAAATGTTGAGATTAAGCTTCAGAAAATGCTCACTCTGCTCCCTTCTTTCCCTAGATTGTAATAGGACTTTTTCACCTCTTCATGATGAACTAATTTTCTCATTCTCTCCCATACCTCCCCTTTCCTCTTTTTCCAGTACAGATATTTCCCCACACCTTAATGTCTTTTTATTTGATATCATCATATCAGAGTCCATTCACAACCATACTCTCAGTACATATAATGCCCTTCTTTGTCCCAATAACAGATACAGTTCTTAAGACTTATAGATATCATTTTCCCATCTAGGCAGGTAAACAGTGAACCTTTAAATAATATATATTTTCCCCTGTTTACCTTTCTATTCTCTTGAGTCCTATGCTTGTAGATTAACTATTCTGTTTAGTTCCAGTTTTTTTCAATAGAAATAATTTAAAGACTCTTACTTCACTGAAGCTCTATCACCTCCCCTGAAAGATGATATTGAAATTTTCTGGGTAGTTAATTCTTGGTTATAAACCTAGGTCCTTTGCCTTCTGGAATATGGTATTCCAGGCCCTCTGATCCTTTATTGTAGAAGCTGTCAAATTCTGAGTAATCCTAACTGTTGTTTCCTGATATTTGAGTTGTTTTTGTCTGGCAGTTTGCAGTATTTTTTCCCTTGAGATTGTAATTTTGTACTTTCATAACAATGTTTCTTGAGGTTTTCCTTGTGTAATCTCTTTCCAAAGGTGACTGATGACTTCTTTCAGTCAATACTTCCCACTCTGTTTCTAGAATATTGCAGTAATTTTCCTTTATATCTTGTAGAATGGTATCCAGGTTCCTTTTTTGGTCATTGCCTTCGGATAAGTCATATATATATATATAGTAGCTTCTGAATTTATTTTACAGGTTGGCTATTTTTCCAGTGAATTATTTCATATATTCTTTAATTTTTTAATTATTTTTAGTTTGTTTGATTGATTCTCCACAACTTGCAGAATCATTACTTTCATTTGCCCTGTTCTAATTTTTAATTTGTGATTTTCTTCAGTTAGTTTTTGTATATATATATATATTTTTTTCCATTTGGTTAATTGTACTTTTAAGACACTGTTTGTTTTTCAAGCTGTTGACTCATGCATACCTCTCATTTCCTTTTTCATTTTTTCTTTGATGTCTCATATTTGCCTTTTAAAGCATTTTTCAGCATTTCCAAGAAGCCTCTTTGGGTTTGAGACCAATTTATATCACTTTTTGAGATTTCCTCTGTTGAATTCTGTCCTTATCTGAGTTTATATTTTGGTCTGCCCTGTCATCATAGTAGCTATCTATGATCAAGGTTTTCTTTTTATTGCTCATTTTCTTCCCTTTTCTTTTGGTATTGCCTCTTTTTGAAATATTATGGTTGAGCTCTGCTCCTGGGGCAAAGGGGCAATGGCCCCAAGCTTCCTGTGCAGCTTTGAGCCTTGGTTTGAGCACAGAGGCCCCTTATGTTTGCAGAAGTTAGCTTTGCCTGTTTTTTTTTTTTTTTTTTTTTTTTTTTTGTTTTGTTTTGTTTGTTTGTTTTTTGTTTTTTTAGAAAACAACTTGGTTTTCTAAGCTGGTACTTAGATAGATGTGTTTCTGAGCTAGTACTGGAAGCTGCCTACTGTTTTGCTCCTCTAATGATCCAGGAGCTATGATTAAGACTCTCTCACCAGCTTTCCTAGAATCTATCTGAGCTGGGCTGAACACTCTTACACTACTAAGACTGTTTTTTTTTTCCCTTGAAATTTTTTCAGTCTATCTCGAACTGGAGAATGGTTTCATCCTATCAGACTCTGTTCACAGGCTTGGTTTCATGTGGTTTTCAAGGGAAACTTGGAAAGCTCAAATAGCTTCTTGATTTTACTCCACCATCTTGACTCCATCCCTGGAATTCCCCCCTTTGTCAATTCTTATAACCCAATAATGTTCTACCATTATCATATTACATGATCATAGCTTTTAGGTTGCCCAATAATTATTAAATTATATCTCCTCAATCCATTTTTCAATATCACTTGTTTTTTTTTTTTTTCAGCATTACAATTGAGTCATAATTTTCCATGCCATAATATTAATATTTTCATTGTTAGGGCTTTTTAAAATTGTTGTTCATTTTCACATCATGTTTCTTGATTTTGAACATCATGTTAAAATTGGACTCTTGTTCCCAGGATTGGGACAGGGGTAGGAAGGAACGAGGAATATCAAAACTAGTTCTAAAGGACTGAAAATTTTTCTATAGAGAGGAGCACTTTAACTCTGACCTTTAACTATGACCCAGAAATTGATATTGATAATTTATCTGGTCCTACATTCAGTGCTACTCTAGTGATCCTTTGTAATCTCTTTGACCACTTGCCAAGTCACCCTACAGTCTCTGGTTTGAGAACTCTCAAGGCTAATGCTATTTCTGTTATCACCACTTAGTTCTACCACTGGTATTTTATCCATGTGGACTCTGGGTCAGCCTCTACCCTCACATCACAGATTGTTCTTTACAACCTTTCAACTTTTCTTGAGATGAAAAATTGCCTCACTCTGATCTTTTGTTGTTTCTGCCACTCCAGAATTCAAATTGAGACTTTATTTTATAGTTGTTTAGGAGGGAATTTTGAGAGAACTTTACTTAGTCCTTCTTTTACTCCACCATCTTGGTTTTCCATCTGAAAGTCTTTTCCACTAAATTGGTATTGATATTAACATTTTTGTAAATGACCAATCAGCTGACTACATAGCAATAGTTAATCTGAGTGCTTGCAAAGTACTATGAGAACCAAATGGCTCCCAGAAACTCCCAGGGACAAAAAGGGGAAACATGAAACTCTAGAATATGATGAGATAGATGTGTGGGCGCACATGGCTCAGACATCCCTATTTTCCTTTCTTTTCCCTTCAGAGAGACTTTTTGTAGGTCATTTAGGATATATATAGCTGAGAAATATTACTGTCAGACTTAGTTTCCCTGTTTTCTATGCTACTTTGTAGTAATGAACTTTGTAAGTCAAACTCTTGAGTTGCTTGTTTCCATTGTCTTCTTTCAACATTATGATGTTGCTCTCTATCAGCAGTACCAGACTGGAGATAATACTTTTAAAATGACCAGATGAAGTGCAGAAGTAGAAAACTGAATAAGAGGAGTTGCAAAGGGCAACTCAAATATTATACTGCTGCTGGATAATTTATAAGCTGATCCTTTGATTTTCTGCAGATTTGCTGAAGGTTGTACACAAATTTTTATGGCCAGCCTGCATGATTATAGAGGCTCATAATACTACCCACAAATAGGCCAAAGGTATCACATGTAAATGAACTCCTATATGTTAATTATTCATTCTTTCTCCATTAAATATATTCAATCTTATGTAGGAAGAGATTGTATATGCAAAGTCTAAAATTTTATGAAAATATTTGTGATATAGCAGCCCTGTTTGTGGTGGCTAGAAACTGGAAAATGAATGGATGCCCATCAATTGGAGAATGGCTGGGTAAATTGTGGTATATGAATGTTATGGAATATTATTGTTCTGTAAGAAATGACCAGCAGGATGAATACAGAGAGGACTGGCGAGACTTACATGAACTGATGCTAAGTGAAATGAGCAGTACCAGGAGATCATTATACACTTCGACAACGATATTGTATGAGGACATATTTTGATGGAAGTGGATTTCTTTGACAAAGAGACCTGAGTTTCAATTGATAAATGACGGACAAAAGCAGCTACACCCAAAGAAAGAACACTGGGAAACGAATGTGAACTATCTGCATTTTTGTTTTTCTTCCCGCGTTATTTATAACTTCTGAATCCAATTCTCCCTATGCAACAAGAAAACTGTTCGGTTCTGCAAACATATATTGTATCTAGGATATACTGCAACATATCCAACATATAAAGGACTGCTTGCCATCTAGGGGAGGGAGTGGAGGGAGGGAGGGGAAAAAAAATCGGAACAGAAACGAGTGTCAATATAAAGTAATTATTAAATAAAAATTTAAAAAGAAGAAAAAAAAGAAAATATTTGTGATATACAGATAAGAAATCTGAGGATTCATAAAATTCCTCAGATCTATACAAAGTGTCTGAGATATGTATATGTCCTTATCATTTAGTGGGGATATTAAGAAAAGGTTTACAAAGTTATAATATTAAAACATACTTATTATATATTTTGGTGTTTCCAGGTGCTTCATGACAGAATACTTTTTCAAAGATTAGTATTGGCCATATTCTGTCCTCTCCTCTTCCCCTGTGGATTATAAAGAATAAGGGAATTTCTAGTACATCATATAAGCACAGAGAAGCAGACCAGATAATAAAAAATGAAACCTGAGAAATAACTTAAATAGGGAAACACTGGCATAACTCAGGAAAATTTAAGTTTTAACAGCTGAAGTCAAATCGGGGCATGAGAGCCTCTGTTATGACTTTATGCCTTATTCTAATTTCATTTTTGAAATATAACATAAGCAGTCTTAGTATATTAGGCCACATGCCACATGTAGCATACATGGTGAACAAAAAAATAGCATCCAAAAACTGCTAAACCATTTCTAAACTAGAAAAGAAAACTGAACTGAAAAAAAAAAAAAAAACAGACCACCAACACTGAATAATTTCTATGGACTATAAATAGGTTGTTAACTGGGAATAAAAAATCAGCCTAGCTATAGAAGGAATAAAGTCCTATAAGTATTCTCATTTTTTGGTCTATGTAAACCACAACTTAAGAAACAAGATATAAAATTAAGATTATGTGTGTGCAATTCAATGGAATTCTGGGTATGAAAATTATCTGATTTGATCAATATCAATCAGTAACTTCATTCAGGTTGGCATTTTTTCTTTATGTATTCTCATATCTAAAATAACTCTTGTCAAGGTATTCATTATTTGCATAAGACTCTCAGCAGGATTGCCAAACCAGAACTGGGCAAATTTCTAAAGAATTCACTAAGTGCTTAATAGGGGAAAGTTCTGTGTGAGCTACCTGGGACACAAAGTCAAAAACAAGAAGCTATCCTTGAATTGAAGGCCAAGTACTGGGAAATTTTCTTTAAAAACAAATAAATCAACCAAGAAACTTAAATGCCAGGTAAATGTAATGACTAGGGACTAAACAAGTAAAAATTGCTTATATTTTAAGATGGAAATATGGTTCTTTGAACCTTCTCATCATCAGTGGCTATAGGATGAATCTAATTTGAAAAGACCTAGGATTAATTCATTATGACTTAAGAGAAGAAAGAAAAGAGAGGATAAGAGGAATACAGTAAAGGAAGAAAAAGAAAGAACAATCAGGAAAATAAAAATTCCTATAAATAGTATAACCCAAATCCAAAGCTTCTGGATTAAAAAAAAACAGCCAAAAATTTAAAACTAAAACAATTCCAAAAACATTTTTAAAAAGCAAATACCAAGAAGCTGCAGTTAGCTCAGGCAAGGGAGGAAGGATAGATTTTTGCTAATTAATTACTATAGATATTAATTATTATATCTATTAATTAATATATTAATTATTATAGATATACTATAATAATCAAGGGATAATTGATACTCACAATAACAGTAAATAATAAAAATTTAATTGCATTTAGCATATTTAATTTACAGAGTTTATGGATGTAGTTATCCATGTAATACATTTTCAAGATAGTGTAATGGACTATGAATATAAAAAATCATTGTATGCATATTCCAAGAAAATCCATTTATATGTAAGAATCTGGTTCACAATGCAGCCAGATAAATGATCAACTATAATCAAACTGTTTGTTATAGTGTACAATGAAGAGCCAAACTATATAATTGCCTTAAAAGTAGGAAATGTCATGGTCCTGTCTTCATCATTATTTTGTTTACTATTATTCTATTTCTTTTATAAAATAATGAGTATATTTTCAACTAAATTTCAACTGTGGTCTTTTTTTACCAAAGAAAGAAACCATGAGCACTGAAAATATTATCAGCCAAAGTTTTATTCAAAAGAATACTATAAAGATGTGGAGCCAAGATTTTGGACAGTAGACAAGTGTTTGGGCTCTTTCTGGTTTCCCTTAAATGAACACCAGATCAAGCCTGTGAATGGGATTCAGACTGACAAAACTCACAGATATTTGGAGTGAAACAAATTTCCAGCAGATGGTATTTTAGAAGAACTTCAATAAAAGTCTGTCTCAATCAGGTTGGGGGGAGGGGAGATGACCCAGGGCAGGTACAGGGTAGAGACCCAGAATGGAGGTGGTCTGCATGTGTAGGGGAAATCTACTGGAGGCTCTTAGCCAAAGTACAGAATTTTGTTACTCTCTCCTGAATCTTAAAAGAGAGATAGAAAAAGAATGGGGAAATGAAATGAGAGTTTTGCAAGAGAGTTCAGAAGAGGAAACACAGAATTTATCTGAAAAAAACTCTTTAAAAATAGATTTGTCAAAATAGAAAAGAATGCAACTCCATTAAAAAACAGAATTGGTGAAATGGAAAAAATACAAGGAGCAAAACAACTCATTTAAAAGTAAAATTGGCCAAATGCAAAAGGATTTAAAAAAGGTAACTGAAGAAAATAATTCACTAAAAATTGGAAATGAACAAATGAAAATGAATCACTCTATGAGGCATGAAGAAAAAAATTAAAATTCCCCCAAAATGAAAAAAAAAAAAGATAAAGTAAAATGACTCATTGGAAAAAAAAACAAGTAACCTGGAAAATAGATCCAGGAGAGACAATATAAAAGTTATTGGATTACATTAAAACCACAATGTAAAAATAGTCTAGATAACATCTTTCAAAAAAATCGTCAAGGAAACTGCCCTGATATTTTAGAATAGTGGGTAAAATAGGCATTGAAAGAATCCAATGATCATTTCCTGAAAGAGACCCCACATTGAAAACTCCAGCAAATAACATAACTAAATTTCAGAATTATCAGATCAAAGAAAAAAATACTACAAGCAGCCAGCAAAAACAAAACAAAACAAAACAATTAAAATACTGAGAAGCCACAATAAGGATTATCTAGGACCTAGCAGCTTCAACTTTAAAGATCAAAGGACCTGATATATGATATCCTGGAGGAAATTGGGTAAAGATGGCAGAGAAGGCACATGCGACTTTCTAAACTCCTCTCATGCCCTCACAACCAATTATTAAATTCAGTCACAAAAATAGCGCTTGACTGCTAAAATTTATGAAGATTAGAAGTACACAACTTACCAGAAGATAATCTGGAAGATCTCCAGCAAAGGTTTGTCCTGAGGGGCCACAAACAGATCAGTGCAGGCAGGGAGAGACTAGCATCCTGAGCAGAGCAGGGGATGGGGTAATGTCTGTGGCTAGAGATGTTATAGAGACTACTTTGCAATAGGCTAACTACTCTGCCTTGATTACAAAGCAGTAAACCGGCAGATAAATTAAAGCCTAAAACAGAGGGTACTCTCTAAAAAATGCCAGAACCTAACAAGATTTGGCTTTAGCCCCCCAAACCCAAAAGTGACTCAGGGAGACCCTTAACACAGCTCTGCAGCTACATCCTGCAGTACGGGGCTTTTGTGGGGGCCGTTACAAATTTGCGCAGCGGGGGGCACAGCCCGAGGCAGCCTCTAGTCTGCACAGTGTGGGGCTCAACCTGGGGCAATAGAACTTCCCCAGCACAACTGTGCTTCTAGGGGCAGAGACACTTCCAGCCCCTGCAGGGCTATTCGCTGCTCAGCAGCTAATACCCACAACCCCAGGGCAGGCTTTGGCTTGAGATAGTGAAACTTTCACTGTTCAGCATCTAGCCTCAGGGCAGTTGTTATCCCACACAGTAGGGTTCTTTGCAGAGTATTTTCCTAGCTCGACCCTGCAGGCCTGAGTTAATTCCGGGTGGGGAACTTTTTCCCAGAGTACTCCAGTACCTCACTGCTCTTTGTAGCTAGCTGGTTGGCAGGACAGCTACCCATCCATACACCTATCACTGCTCTGCAGAGGAAGCTGGTAACCTTCTGGCCCTGAAGGCAGATCCTACAGTTTTTAAAAAAATGAGTAAAAAAATCAAAAGGGCAATCGATATCTTCTATACAGAAAGATAGCAGCTTTTTAACCCCAAGAAGACTAATAGCAGACAGTTTCCAGACAATTGTTGGTCCCCAACACAAAAGGCTCACCTAGAAGAGACTATTAAAAACCTTAAAAGAGTACTAGAAGAAAAATGGGTAAAGGAAAGAGAAGCTATGCAAAAGAGCAACAACTTCCTGAAATGTGAATTGGAAAAGGAAAAAAAAAAAAAAAACTCCCAAGAAATACAGGAAAACAGATGTAAAAAAGAAAATAACTCACTAAAAAAAAAAAAAAAAAGAATTTAGTGAAATGGAAAAAAATTCCATAGAGCAAAACAACTCATTTAACAACTAAATTGGACATATACAAAAAGAAGTAAAAAAAGGTATTGAAGAAAATAACTCACTAAAAATCAGAACTGAACAGATAGAAATGACTGACTCATTGAGACATCAAGAATCAGTCAAGCAAAACCAAAAAAATGAAAGATTAGAAAAAAATGTCAAATATTTACTTGGAAAAACAACAGACCTAGAAAATAGATCTAGAAGAGATGGCCTGAGGATCATTGGACTACCCAAAAAATTTTGATGAAAAAAAGAGCCTAGATACTATTTTATAGGAAATCATCAAAGAGAATTGCCCAGAAGTAATAGAACCAGAAGGTAAAATAGTTGTTGAGAGAATTGTTCGAACACCTGAAAAAGAACCTAAAATAAAAACTCCAAGGAATATTGTGGCCAAATTTCAGAATTTTCAGACTAAAGAAAAAATATTACAAGCAGCAAGAAAAAAAAAAAAAAACAATTCAAATACTGAGGTGTCACAATAAGGGTCACTCAAGATCTGGCTGCCTCAACATTAAAGGATCGAAGGGTCTGGGATCTGATATTCTGAAAGGCAAAAGAACTTGGAATGCAGCCAAGAATAAAATACCCGGCCAAGCTGAGCAATTTCTTCCAGGGAAGAAGATGGACATTTAATAAAACAGAGGACTTCCATTTGTTTCTAAGGGAAAAAAAAAAAAACAGATGTAAACAAAAGATTTGATTTCTAACCATAGGACTCAAGAGAAGTAGAAAAAGGTAAAAAGAACTCTTGAGAATTGTATTTCTGTTGTGGATATACGTAAAGACTACATGTATAATTTGATTTTACTGATATAACATAAAACAGGGAAGTAAAAATGGAAAGGGGATAGTATCAGAAAAAGGGAAGAGGGGAGATAAAAAGAGGGAAACTACATCCCACGATAATGTAAAGGAAATTTATTATATCTGAGGGAACTTAGAGAGGGGGAAGAACATTGTGTGAATCTTACTCTCATTAGAGTTGGCTCAAAGAGGAAATAATTGACATATTTGTTTTACAGAGAATCTGCTGTCACCTCATTAAAAAGTGGGAGAGGAAAAGGGAAAAGGGAAAAAGTAATAAGGAAAGGGTACAAGAAAGGGGAAGGGATTCAAAGGGAGAAGAGAGGGATCTTAAAGAGGGAGAGCTGTGTGATGTAAGTGTGACCCATAAGTTTAACACTAGGGAAGGGGGTAAGGGAAGGTAAGAAAAATAAAAGCATAATCTGGGGATATTAGAATGGCAGGAAATAGATAATTAGTAATTTTAACCATAAATGTGAATGGGATGAACTCCATAAAGCGGAGGCAGATAGCAGACTGGATCAAAAGCCAGAACCCTACAATATGTTGTTTATAGGAAACACATTTAAAGCAGGGAGATACATACAGAGTAAAGGTAAAAGGATGGAGCAAAATCTATTATGCTTCATCTCAAGTCAAAAAAAGCAGGGGTAGCCATCCTTATTTCAGATCAAGCAAAAACAAAAAATTGATCTAATCAAAAGAGATAAGGAAGGAAACTATATCTTGCTAAAGGATACTATAGACAAACTATATCAATACTAAACATAAACATATATGCATCAAGTGGTATAGCATCTATCTTCCTAAAGGAGAAGTTAAGAGAGTTGCAAGAAGAAATAGACAGCAAAACTATAATAGTGAGAGATCTCAACCTTGCATTCTCAGAATTAGACAAATCAAACCACAAAACAAATAACAAAGAAATTAAAGAGGTAAATAGAATATTAGAAAAATTAGGTATGATAGATCTTTGGAGAAAATTGAATGGGGACAGAAAGTAATATATTTTATTCTCAGCAGTTCATGGAACCTATTCAAAAATTAAAGATATATTAGGACATAAAGACCTCAAAATTAAATGCAAGAAGGCAGAAATAGCAAATGCTTTCTTTTCAGATCACAATTCAATAAAAACTACATTGAACAAAAAGTTAGGGGTAAATAAACCAAAAAGTAATTGGAAACTAAACAATCTCATCTTAAAGAATTATTGAGTGAAACAGCAAATTATAGATATAATTAATAATTTCACTCAAGATAATGACAATGATGAGAAATCATACTAAAATTTCTGGGATGCAGCCCAAGTGGTAATAAGAGGAAATTTTATATCCTTAGAGGCTTACTTGAATAAAACAGAGAAAGAGAAGATCAATGAATTGGGCTTGCAACTAAAAAAACTAAAAAAAGACCAAATAAAAAAACCCCAATCAAATGCTAAATTTGAAATTCTAAAATTAAAAGGAAAAATTAATAATATTGAAAATTAAAAAAAAAAACATTGAACTAATTAATAAAACTAAGAGTTGGATCTATGAAAAAGCCAAAAAAATAGATAAGCCTTTGGTAAATCTGATTAGAAAAAGGAGGGAGGAAAATCAAATCAGTAGTCTTAAAAATGAAAAGGGAGAACTTTCCACCAATGAAGAGGAAATTAGAGAAATAATAAGAGTTACTTTGCCCAACTTTATGCCAATAAATTTGATGACCTAAGTGAAATGGATGACTACCTCCAAAAATATAGACTTCCCAGATTAACAGAGGAAGAAGTAAATTGCTTGATGAGTAACCATTTCAGAAAAAGAAATAGAACAAGCTATTAGCCAACTCCCTAAGAAAAAATCCCCAGCACCAGATGGATTTATATGTGAATTCTACCAAACATTTATAAAACAATTGGCCCCAATGCTATATAAATTATTTGATAAAATAGGAAATGAAGGAGTCCTACCAAATTCCTTTTATGACACAGACATGGTACCGATACCTAAACCAGGTAGGTTGAAAACAGAGAAAGAAAATTATAGACCAATCTCCTTAATGAATATTGATGCTAAAATCAAAAATAAGATATTAGCAAAAAGATTACAGAGAATCATCCCCAGGATAATATATCACGATCAAGTAGGATTTATACCAGGAATGCAGGGGTGGTTCAATATTAGGAGAACTATAGGTATAATTGGCCATATTAATAATCAAATTAACAAAAACCATATGATCATCTCAATAGATGCAGAAAAAGCATTTGATAATATCCAACATCCATTCCTATTAAAAACACTTGATAGTATAGGAATAAATGGACTTTTCCTTAAAATAATCAGCAGCATCTATTTAAAACCATCAGTAAGCATCATATGTAATGGGGAAAAACTGCAACCATTCCCAATAAGATCAGGAGTGAAACAAGGTTGCCCACTATCACTGTTACTATTCAATATTATATTAGAAATAATTGGCAATTAGCCAATATTTTGGCAATAAAAGTTGAGAAAGAGATTAAAGGAATTAGAGTAGGCAAGGAGGAAACCAAATTATCACTCTTTGCTGATGATATGACAGTATAATTAGAGAATCCCAGAGATTCTACTAAAAAATTATTAGAAATAATCCACACCTTTAGCAAAGTTGCAAGATACAAAATAAACTCACATAAATCATCAGCATTCTTAAGTATCACTAACAAAATCCAATAGTCAGAGTTACAAAGAGAAATTCCATTGAAAGTAACTACTGATAGTATAAAATACTTAGGAATCTATCTTCCAAGGGAAAATCAGAAACTTTATGAGCAAAACTACAAAATACTTTTCACACAAATTAAGTCTGATCTAATCAACTGGAAAAATATTAAATACTCTTGTATAGGGTGAGCAAATATAATAAAGATGACAATACTACCTAAACTAATCTATTTGTTTAGTGCTATAACAATCAGACTCCCAAAAAACTATTTTAATGACCTACAAAAAATAACAAAATTCATATGGAAAAACAAAAGATTAAGAATTTCGAGGTAATTAATGAAAAAAAAAATAAAATGAAAGTGGCTTAGCTGTACCAGATTTATAATAATATTATAGAGCATCAGTTACCAAAACCATTTGGTATTGGCTAAGGAATAGATTAGTTGATCAGTGGAATAGGTTAGGTTCAAAGGACAAAACAGTCAATAACTAAATCAACTTAGTGTTTGACAAACCCAAAGACCTCAGCTTTTGGTATAAAAACTTACTGTTTGACAAAAATTGCTGGGAAAATTGGAAACTAGTATGGCAGAAACTAGGCATCGACCCACACTTAACACCATACACCAAGATAAGGTCAAAATGGATTCATGACTAGGCATAAAGAATGAGATTATAAGTAAATTATAGGAACACAGGATAGGTTACCTCTCGGACCTGTGGAAGAGGAAGGAATTTATGATCAAAGAAGAACTAGAGATCATTACTGGTCACAAAATCGAAAATTTTGATTATACCAAACTGAAAAGTTTTTGTACAAACAAAACTAATGCAGGTAAGATTAGAAGGGAAGCAATAAACTGGGAAAATATTTTTATAGTCAAAGGTTCTGATGAAGGAATCATTTACAAAATATTTAGAGAATTGACTCTAATTTACAATTGATAAATGATCAAAGAATGTGAACAGACAATTCTCAGACAAAGAAATTGAAACTATTTCTAGTCATATGAAAAGATGCTCCAAGTCATTATTAATTAGAGAAATGCAAATTAAGCCAATTGAGATACTACTACATACCTGTCAGACTGGCTAGAATGACAGGGAAAGATAATGCTGAATCTTGGAGGGGTTGTGGGAAAACAGGGACACTAATACATTGTTGGTGGAATTGTGAATACATCCAATCATTCTGGAGAGAAATTTGGAACTGTGCTCAAAAAGTTATCAAACTGTGCATACCCTTTGATCCAGCAGTGTTAATACTGGTCTTATGTCCCAAAGAGATCATAAAGAAGGGAAAGGGATTTGTATGTCCATGAATGTTTGTGGCAGGTCTCTTTGTAGTGGCCAGAAACTGGAAACTGAATCGATGCCCATCAATTGGAGAATGGCTGAATAAATTGTGGTATATGAATATTATGGAATATTATTGTTTGGTAAGAAATGACCAGCAGGAGGATTTCAGAAAGGCCTGGAGAGACTTATATGAACTGATGCCGAATTAAATGATCAGGGCCAGGAGATCGTTATATACTTCAACAACAATACTATATGATGATCCCCTTATTACCACTTTTTGATCATTGATCATCATCATCATCTGATGGACCTGGCCATCCTCAGCAATTAGATGAACCAAATCATTTCCAATGGAGCAGTAATGAACTGAACCAGCTATGCCCAGCGAAAGAACTCTGGAAGATGACTAGGAACCATTACATTGAATTCCCAATCCTTTTATTTTTGCCTACTTGCATTTTGGATTTCCTTCACAGGCTAATTGTGCAATATTCCAGAGTTCGATTCTTTTTGTACAGCAAAATAACAGTTTGTTCATGTATACTTATTGTGTATCTAATTTATATTTTAATATATTTAACATCTACTGGTCATCCTGCCATCTGGGGGAGGGGGAGAAAGAGGGGAAAAATTGGAACCAAAAAATTGGCAGTTGTCAATGCTATAAAGTTAGCCATACATATAACCTATAAATAAAAGGTTATAAAAATTTTAAAAAAGAAAGAGAACCCCAGAGATTCTACTAAAAAGTTAATAGAAATAATTCATAACTTTAGCAAAGTTGCAGGATACAAAACAAACCCACATAAATCCTCAGCATTTTTATATATCACCAATAAAATCCAACAGCAAGAGATACAAAGAGAAATTCCATTCAAAATAACTGTCAATAGCATAAAATATAAAATATTTCTCTACCAAAGGAAAGTCAGGAATTATATGAGCAAAATTACAAAAAACTTTCCACACAAATAAGTCAGATTTAAATAATTGGAAAAATATTAAGTAATCTTGGATAGGCTGAGCAAATATAATAAAGATGACAATACTCCCTAAACTGATCTATTTATTTAGTGCTATACCAATCAAACTCCCAAGAAAATATTTTAATGATCTGGAAAAAATAACAACAAAATTCATATGGAACAATAAAAGGTTGAGAATTTCAATGGAATTAATGATAAAAAAATAAATTAAGGTGGTCTAAACAACTGATCTAAAACAATATTATAAAGCAGCAGTCACCAAAAAACATTTGGTATTGGCTAAGAAATAGATTAGTTGATCAGTGGAATAGGTTAGGTTCACAAGACAGAATAGTCAACTATAGCAATCTAGTGTTTGACAAACCCAAAGATCCTAACTTTTGGGATAAGAATTCATTATTTGATAAAAACTGCTAGGATAACTGGAAATTAGTATGGCAGAAATTAGGCATGGACCCACACTTACCACCATATACCAAGATAAGATCAAAATGGGTCCATGATCTAGGCATAAGGAATGAGATTATAAATAAATTAGAGGAACATAGGATAGTTTATCTCTCAGACTTGTGCAGGAGGAAGAAATTTGTGACAAAGATGAACTAGAGACCATTATTGATGACAAAATAGAAAATTTTGCTTACATCAAATTAAAAAGCCTTCAAACAAATAAAACTAAAGCAAACAAGATTAGAAGAGAAGCAACAAACTGGGAAAACATCTTCACAGTTAAAGGTTCTGATAAAGTCCTCATTTCCAAAATATATAGAGAACTGATTCAAATTTATAAGAAATCAAGCCATTCTCCAATGGATAAATGGTCAAAGAATATGAACAGACAATTTTCAGATGATGAAATTGAAACTATTTCCACTCATATAAAAGAGTGTTCCAAATCAATATTGATGAGAGAAATGTAAATTAAGACAACTCTGAGATACCACTACACACCTGTCTGACTGACTAAGATGACAGGAAAAAATAATGACGAATGTTGGACGGGATCCGGGAAAATTGGGACAAGTAGTTTATATAGCATTGGAGTTAATTGTTCTTTAAATGTTTGGTAGAATTCACATGTAAATCCATCTGGTCCTGGGGATTTTTTTCTTAAGGAGTTGGTTAATAGTTTGTTCTATTTCTTTTTCTGAGATGGGACTGTTTAGGATATTTATGTCTTCCTCTGTTAGTATGGGCAAGCTATATTTTTGAAGGTATTCTTCCATTTCATTTAAGTTGTCGAATTTATTGACATAAAGTTGGGCAAAGTAGCTCTTTATTATTGCTCTAATTTCTTCTTCATTAGTGGCGAGTTCTGCCTTTTCATTTTTAAGCCTAACAATTTGATTTTCCTCTTTCCTCTTTTAAATCAGATTTACTAAGAGTTTGTCTATTTTGTTGGGTTTTTCATAGAACCAACTCTTAGTTTTATTAATTAATTCAATAGGTCTTTTTACTTTCGATTTTATTGATCTCTCCTTTTATTTTTAGAATTTCAAGTTTAGTGTTTGAGTGAGGGTTTTTACTTTGTTCCTTTTCTAGCATTTTCAGTAGCAAGTCCAATTCATTGACCTTGTTTTTCTCTATTTTATGCAAGTAGGCCTCTTAGAGATAGGAAATTTCCCCTTATTACCACTTTGTTGCATCCCATACATTTTTGTATGATGTCTCATTATTGTCATTTTCTTGGGTGAAGTTATTAATTATGTCTATGATTTACTGTTTCACCCAATCATTCTTTAGTATGAGATTATTTAGTTTCCAATTATTTCTTGGTCTACTTTCCCCTGGCTTTTTGTTGAATGTAATTTTCATTGCATTGTGGTCTGAAAAGGATGCATTTACTATTTCTGCCTTACTGCATTTGAGTTTGAGGTTTTTATGTCCTAATGTATGGTCAATTTTTGTATAGGTTCCATGAACTGCTGAAAAGAAAGCGTACTCCTTTCTGTCTCCATTACATTTTCTCCAGAGATCTATCATATCTAACTTTTCTAGTATTCTATTTACCTCTTTGACTTCTTTCTTATTTATTTTGTGGTTTGATTTATCTGATTATGAGAGTGCAAGGTTAAGATCTCCCACTATTATAGTTTTGCTATCTATTTCTTCTTGCAGCTCTCTTAATTTCTCTTTTAAGAATTTAGATGTTACACCACGTGGTGCATATATGTTTAATATTGATATTGCTTCATTATCTGTGCTATCCTTTAGCAAGATATAGTGCCCTTCCTTATCTCTTTTAATTAGATGAATTTTTGCTTTTGCTTGATCTGAGATCAGGATGGCTACCCCTGCTTTTTTTACTTCACCTGAAGCATAGTAGATTTTGCTCCAACCTTTTACCTTTACTCTGCATGAATCTCCCTGTTTCAGGTGTGTTTCCTGTAAACAACATATTATAGGATTCTGGCTTTTAATCCAGTCTGCTAACTGCTTCCTCTTTATGAGGGAGTTTACCCCATTCACATTTATGTTTAAAATTACCAATTCTGTATTACGTGCCATCTTGTTAACTCCTGTTTAGGCTTTTCTCCCTTCTTTCCCCCTTACCCTCCTTTCCCAGTATTATGCTTGTGAACACCACTTGCTTGTCACAGCCCTCCCTTTTTAGTATTCCTCCCCACATCTTAAAGTTCCTCCCCCATCTTACTCCTTTCCCTCACACTTTCCATATTCCCTTCTGCTTAGCTTATTCCTTCCCTTTTCACTTTTCCCTTTTCACTTTTCAATGAGGTGGGAGAAGTTTCACCATAAATTGAATATGTCTAAAATTTTTCTCTTAAAGCCAATTCTGATGGTAGTAAGATACTCACTATATTCATTCCCCTCTGTTCTTTCTCTCAGATATAATAGGTTTTCTTTGCCTCTTCCTGAAATGTAGTTCCCCTATCTTTACTCTTTTTCTGGTACCATGGCATTTCCACCTCTAGTTTCTAGAACAAGGTATACTGTTGGAATCCTTACTAACTACTAACTAATTAGAGTTGATCTAATCTTACAAGAAGATGTTTTGGCCAGAACCTGAAACAAGGTACTAAGTAGAACTAATCAAGACAAGGCTTGTGTTCACACCTTTACTCATTGGAGTTCAATGAGTTCACACCTCCCTTGAAGCTTTGGGCCAGAGAGCACTATGGGAGAACTACCCATAATCCCTCTCTCTGGAAGGAGCATAAATAGGCCAATGGGCCAGTCGGAGAGCTGGAGAGAGGAAGACGCTACAAGTTGGTGTAACCTCAGCTGCTATCATGCCCCACCTGTCCTTTGATTGATACTTTAGAGCTGGGCCCTGCCTCTCATTCCTCTGGGTCAATATACATTTAGAGGCCCAATGAAAGCCTCGGTTACATTTTGGACATGGGGTTTTGGGTTTTCTCTCACCCTGTCTTCTCACTCTATCTCCATTTCTACAATGAGCTCTCAAATGTCCAATTTTTCCGCACTGAAAACATCGACGAGTTTCTCTAGAATTCCTCTGCCAAGAAGGACCTTGTCTTTCCATGTTCATCATAGTCTGGGCATAATAAGCATTTGTGCCCACTGTGGCACAGCGTCTAATGATTTCTTCTAAAGGAGCATTTTTGTCTAGCCCCCATATAATTCTCTTGCAAACCTCATTGGCATTTTCCTTAGCCAAATGTCTAGTCATTATTTCTGTTGCTGCATTGTCTCCAATGGTTCTTATTACAGCTGTTTGTAAACGTCCCACAAAATCTGCAAAAGGTTCATTGGGACCTTGCTCTATTTTTGTGAAAGCATTATTTCCATCTTTCTGTCCAGGGAGAGAATTCCAAGCTTTTATTGCAGCCTTAGAAATTTGCTCATACACTGTTATGGGATAATAAATCTGTTCTGAACTCTCTGCATACTGACCTTCTCCAGTTAGTTGGTCAAAAGCAACTTGTACAATAGCTCCTGTTTGCCTATTACGTTGGGCTTGAATCCTACATAATTCACGAAACTCTGAAAGCCACAATAAATTTTGTCCCGGTTCTAGACAAGTTTTCACTATGGATTTCCAGTCATTCGGGGTTAAGATTTCATAAGACAAATTATCCAGTAACATCTTCACATACGATGATGTAGCCCCATAAAGAGTGCAACCCTTTTTCAAATCTTTAATTTTTCCCAAATTAAAAGGAGTGTATTTTCTCCCTTTTTGACCTGAGGAGTTGAGCTCTTCAATCACAGGATATGTATTTATAAAATCAGATATATCTTCTCCTTCATTTTTTGCTTTAATTAATTCTTTTTCTAATCTTGTCAAATTCTTCTTTACAGGAGAAGCTGACTGTGTTTCTGTCTCTCTCCCTCCCCCTTGTTCCACCCATGAAGGGTTAATTGCGGGGGGGAGGGTCATGAGATGTAGAATCACCTAATTCCTCCTGCTGTGAAGTATCACACTCAGAATTGTAATTAACTCCATTCTCATCTGATTCGTCCTCCTTTTCACCTAGTAAAGTTGGTACTTCTTCCTCCTGTACTTTCCTTTTCATCATTCTATCACTTAAATAACTTCTTATAGCCAATTGTATTACATTATATGTATTAATTATTGAGTTAGGCCCATTTTTATTATAGAATTGACAAAGATCCTCTCCAACCAATTTCCATTCATTTAGATCTAATTCCTTATCAAGAGAGAAACAAGGACATATGTCCTTTACAGTTTGTAAAAATTCAGTGATTTGCTGTAAACTTATAATTAAACCTTGGCTTTCCATAACTTTAATAATGCTCTCTAAACATTTTCCTTGAACAGAAACAGGCTGTTTTCTAAATATCTGTCCCATCTTAGCTGAAATTCTACTTTAACTCTTCTAACAAAATTTCTTTGTTGCACTCACCCTAATTTCTGGGTTGAAGTCTTTTCCACTGGATCAGGATCAGAGGCTTTTCCACTTGAATCAGGATCGTAGCTTTTCCACTGAAATCCACTGAGGGGTCTGTTTGTCCCACGTTCAGGGCGCCAAAATGTGGTGAGCTTTTTCTTCTCAAAACGCAGCCAGGTGATAAAAGTTCAGATCTTTTATTATCCCAATATAGCCCGGTTAGCTTAGAGGCCTATCTCTCTGCTTGGTTCCAAGAGCTCTCTCCGAATGTCACCAAATCCAAAGGTCTGGTCCTTCAGCCTCTGCCTCTGCTTTCTTCAGCCTCCAGCCAGCTCCAACTCTTCATGTCATTCCGCTGAAATCTCGACTTGTAGCGTCTTCCTCTCCCCAGAACTCTCCGACTGGCCCATTGGCCTATTTATGCTCCTTCCAGAGACAGGGATTATGGGTAGTTCTACTTAGTACCTTGTTTCAGGTTCTGCCCAAAACATCTTCTTGTAAGATTAGATCAACTCTAATTAGTTAGCAGTTAGTAAGGATTCCAACAGTATACATATATTCTTTATACATCTTTATAGCAAAAATATAGTTCCCAAGATTTCTTTTTACCTTGTTCGGTTTCTCTTGAGTTCTATATTTGTAGATCAAACTTTTGTTAAGTTCTGTTTTTTTTTCATCAAAGATAGGTCAAATTCGCTTATTTCGTTGAATAACCATCTTCTTCCCTGGAAAAAGATGCTCATTCTGACTGGGTAAGTTATTTTTGGTTGCATACCGAGTGCCTTAGGCTTTCGAAATACCATATTCCAGGCCTTTCAATCTTTTAATGTGGATGCTGCTAGATCCTGGGTAATCCTCATTGTGGATCCTCTATATTTGAATTGGGTTTTTCTAGCCCCTTGCAGTATTTTTTCCTTCATCTGAGGGTTCTGGCATTTGGCCACTATATTTCTTGGTGTTTTGATTTTAGGATCCCTTTCAGTAGGTGACCAATGAATTCTTTTCATTGTCTATTTTACCCTCTGTTTCTATGACTTCTGGGCAGTTCTCTTTGATAATTTCCTGGAAAATAGTGTCCAGGCTCTTTTTTTTCATCATACTTTTCTGGAAGTCCAATAATTCTCAGATTGTCTCCCCTGGATCTATTTTCCAGGTCTGTTGTTTTCCCAAGAAGGCATTTCACATTTTTTCCATTGATTGATTTTTTTTAGTTTTGCTTGACTGATTCTTGTTGTCTCCTCGAGTCATTCATTTCCATTTGTTTAAATCTGATTTTCAATGAAGTATTTTCTTCACTCACTTTTTAAATATCTTTTTCTAATTGTCCAAATGAGTTCTTTTGTTCTATGGAATTTTTTTCCATTTCACCAATTTTATTTTTTAGAGAACTATTTTCTGTTTCCAGTTCACTAATCCTATTTTTCAAAGATTTGATTTCTTTATCCACTCTGTCTTTAAATGAGTGGGATGACTTCTCCAGACTCTCTTGCCAAGCCTCCCTCTCCTTTTCCCATTTTTCTTCTAGCTCCCTTGTGAGAGCCTTTTTTAATTTTTTCTATGAGATTCATCTGTGCTGAGGAACAGATGATCTCCTCCTTTGTGTATTCACCTGGAGACAGTGTGTTTTTAGTCTCCTCGGGATTTAGAGTCTGCTCTCTCTCCGTATAGAAGCTGTCAATGGTTAAGGTCCTTTTCAAATTTTTGCTCATTTTTTCAGAGGAGAATCAAAGACAAACTAGCAAATCAAAAAAGAAAAGAAAAAACCCAAATGGAATCTGCTTTTTGGGGGGGAGGAACTGGGTGGTGTTACAGAGCTTCCTCTAAGACTGCAGGGAGGGAGGCGGGGCAAGCAGGGAGGCACTAGCAGGACTGTTCTGCGCCTGCGCTCTGAGACTTTGAGAGCATGCTGAAACACTGTGGGGGAGGGGTGGCCAGGTGCTGAGAGACTCCAGCTATTAGGGGTTGTTTTCTTCACCCCCGGTGTTTTTAGCTTCTCTGCTGGGCTACTGACTTGCTGCGAGGGCAAAGTATTCAATCCTGTAGCAAACCTCTCCCTGCAGAGACGGCTGAGATCACACCCCACCTTCCTCTGGTCTGCTTGGCTGTAAGCTGCCTGCCGGGCTCTCGCTGCCACTGTCTGCCCTCAGCCTGCACCTGATCTAAAACCGTCCCCGCCCTCGAGCAAAAACAGACTTTTCTTGGTGAATTTCAAGGGTGTCTTCTCTAACTATTTGTGTTTTTTTTTTTTTTTTTTCATTCAAGCATTAATTCAGAGGCTTGTAATGATTCTGAGAGAAAACATGGAGCTTACGCATCTCTGTGCCTCCTCTCCACCATCTTGGCCAGAGGTCAAGAACTGGACTTTGAAATAGTGCACAATTAACCTGTGAAAGAAATTAAAAAATGCAGGCAGACAAAAATATAGGGATTGGGAATTCTATTAATGTTTCATAGTCATCTCCCAGAGTTCTTTTGCTCGTTTGACTCGTTATTGCTCTATTGGAACTGATTTTGTTCATCTCATGGTCAAAGAGGGCCACGTCCATCAGAATTGATCATCACATAGTATTTTTGTTGAAGTATATAATCATCTCCTGGTCCTGCTCATTTCACTCAGCATCAGTTCATGTAAGTCTCTCCAGGCCTTTTTGAAATCATCCTGTTGGTCAGTAAATACATTTTTTAAAAAGTCAAGATGCAATAAAAATTACATGTGGTTAAAGCTATGGAAAAATAGATCAACAATTAATTGGAAATTAAATCATATAATCCTAAAGAATGAGTGAGTGAAATAACAAATCATAGACATAATTAATAATTTCATCCAAGAGAAGGACAATAATGAGAAAACACACTAAAATTTATGAGATGCATTTGAAGCAGTTCTTAGGGGAAGTTTTATACCTTTTGATGATAATTTGAATAAAATAAAGAGAAAATCAATGAATTGGCAATATAACAAAAAAAAAAAACTAGAAAAAGAACCCCCCAATTAAAAAAAAAACAAATTCTGAAAACAAAAGGGGAGGTTTAAAAATTGAAAGAAAACTATTGAACTAATAAACAAAATTAAGAGTTAATTTTATTAAAAAAAAAAGAGATAAACCTTTAGTTAATTCAATTAGAAAAAAGAAAAAAAAACAAATCAAATTGTTGGTATAAAAATGATGAAGGTGAACTTTCTACAAATGCAGAGGAAATTAGAGCAATGATTAGGAGCCATTTTGCTCAACTGTATGTCAATAAATCTGATAATCTAAGTGAAATTGGATGAATATTTACAAAAAGATAGATTGTCCAGATTAAAAGTGGAGGAAATAAATTACTTAAATGGTCCCATTTTAGAAAAATAAATTTAACAAGCTACTAATCAACTCCCTAAAAAAAAAAAATCTCCAGGCCAGATGGGTTTACCTGTGAATTCTACTAAACATTTAAAAATAAGTAATTCTAATACTATGCAAATTATTTAGAAAAAAAGGGATAGAAGGAGTCCAATCATATTCCTTTTATGACACAGATAGGGTCTGATACCAAAACTAGGTAGGGCCAAAACAGAGAAAAAACATTATAGACAATTTTTCCTAATGAATATTCATGCAAAAACCTTAAATAAAATATTAACTAGATTACAGAAAGTTATGCCCAAGATAATACACTATGATCAAGTAAAATTTATATCAGGTCTGCAGGTTAGGAAAACGATTAGCATAATTGACTATATATCAATAATCAAACAGAAATCATATGATTATGTTAATAAAATAAGAAAATGTATGTTATTAAATTTAAAAAATCCAAAGCCCATTCCTATTTAAAACACCAGAGAGCATAGGAATAAAATGTTCAATAGCATCTATTTAAAACCAACAACAAGCATTATTTATAATGGGAATAGACTAGTACCATTATCAATAAGACCATGGTTAATATAAGGGAGCAAATTATAACCATTATTATTCAAGATTGTATTAGAAATGTTAGTGTTAGCAGTAAAAGAAGAAAAAATTAAAGGAATTACAGGAGGTAATAAGAAAAGAAGATTAATATTCTTTGCAGATGATATAAAGGTATACTTAGAGGATCCTAGAGAATCAATTAAAAACTACTGGAAATAATTCACAACTTTATTTTGTAATAATAATAAATCCACATAAATCATCAGAATTTCCATATGTTACCAACAAAATTCAGCAGCAAGAGATACAACGAGAAATTCTATTTAAAGTAACTATAGATATTATAAAATATTTGGCACTCTACCTGCCAAGACAAAGTCAGGAATTATATGAGCACAATTATAAAACACATTTCAAAAATGAATAAAGTCAAATCTAAGCAATTCAAAAAGTATCAAGTGCTCATGGGTAGGCTGAACTAATTTAATAAAAAAAGGAAATTCTATCTAAATAATATCCTTATTTAGTTCCATATCAATCAAACTGCCAAGAAATTATTTTACAGAGCTAGAAAAAATAATCACAAAGTTCATCTGGAAGAACAAAATGTCAAGAATTTCAAGGGAATTAATTAAAAATATGCAAATGAAGGGGGCCTAACTATACTGACATAAAACTATGTTATAAAACAGTGGTGAAGAAGAAAAAAATAGAAATTCGTGGAGTAGGTTAGGTTTACAAGACACAGTAGCCAATAACTATTGTAATCTAGCCTTTGATAAACCCAAAGACCCCATTTTCTGGAATAAGCACTCACTATTTGATAGAAATTGACAGGAAAATTGGAAATTTTTAGGCAGAAATTCTTCATCAAACACCCTCTACCAAGATAAAGTTGAAATGGGTTTATTTTTAGACCTAAAAAACAATATTCTATAAGCAAATTAGAAGAACATAGTGAAGTCTAGCTTTCATATCTGTAGAAAAGGAAGGAATTTGTGACCAAAGATGAATTATAGTCTATTGTGAAATACAAAATAGGTAATTTTGAATATATTATGTTAAAATGTTCTTGCACAAGCAAAACGAATGCAGGAAACATTAGAAGGGAAGCAGAAAACTGTGGGGGAGGGGCAATTTTACATTAACAAATTCTGATAATTGCCTCATTTCTAAAATTGACTCAGATTTATAAGAATTCAAGCCATTCTCCGTTTGAAAAATGGTCAAAGGATACAATTTTCAGATGAAGAAAATAAAACCATTTCTAGTTATAAGGAAACATGCTTTAAATCACTAGTGATCAAAGAAATGTAAATGAAGACAACTCTGAGGTACCACTACACACTTCTTGGATTGGCTAAGATAACAGGAAAAGATGATGATAAATGTTTCAGTGAATGTGATGAAAACTGGAATGTTAATACATTGTTGATGAACTTGTAAACTGACCCAATCATTCTGGAAAGAAATATGTAACTATTCCCAAAGAGCTATCAAACTGGGCATCTACTTTGATCCAGCAGTGTCTGTACTGAACCCAAAGAAATCATTAAAAAAGGAAATGATCCACATGTTCAAAAATGTTTGTAGCAGCCCTTTTTGTAGTGGCAAAGATCTGGAAACTGAGTGGATCAGTTGGAGAATGGTTGAATAAGTAATAATATGTGAGTGTTATATAATATTATTATTGTACAAAGCTATCAGAAGAGTGATTTCAGGAAGACCTGGAGAGATTTACATGAACTGATGCAGAGTAGAACCAAATGCACATTATATACCACAACAACAAGATTATATGATGATGAATTCTTATTCAAAAAAGAGGTGATTCAGGCCAGTATCAATAGACTTGTGTGTGTGAGAGAGAGCTATCTGCATCCAGAGAAAGAACCGTGAGGCCTGAATGTAGATACATAGTTTTTCACCTTTTTTGTTGTTGGCTTAGTTCTTGTTTTCTTTCTCATTTTTTTCCCTTTTGATATGATTTTTCTTGTGCTAAAATTCACATGTTAATTATGGAAATATGTATAGAAGAATTGCACATATATAATATATATTTGATTACTTGCTGTCTAAGAGAAAGGACTGGTAGTGAGGGAAGGAGAAAAAAAAATCTATAAGAAAAGATTTTGTAAGCGTGTATGTTGAAAATTATGTATGTATCTATTTTTAAAATAAACAACAACAACAACAACAAAAAAATACCATAACCATGTCTTTGTTGGTCTGAGACGGTATTCAACATTTACAAAAAGAAATGTGGCCATAAATGTGCCATTGGAAAATTATGCTCAATGAAGAATAGCAAATAGCTTGTCTTTAGCAATTACTTTTGGGTTCAGCTCATGTATGAAAGCAAAATCAAACAGCCTTATGCTTTATCTTTCACTACAGCTGCTTTGTATTTATGCCCAAAATATTTTTTGTCTGAATCATGTTCTTCTGACCTGCCTATTTGAGAGTAAGATCTGAAAATTTACTAGAATAATACAGGATATTCCTTCCTAATACACAATCACCTTGCTTTTAAGAAAAATAAATAAATCTTTTGGTATGTATTGTTTAGTTGTCATTAATGACAAACTTTTTTTCCCATATAAGCCTCTCTTGAAATTCTTGTCAATAATATATGCCTTTGATTACACATTCTTTTGATTCTTCAAATGACTGGCAGTTATCATATAGGTCTTTCCTGTAATTACAGTCTGATTTAGTTCTATTGTTTTGTTTTATCAGAAAATGTCAAGTCCCACATTCTCATAAAGAGAATCTGAGCAAAATAGTACAGAATTATGAACCCTAAAAGAAATGATTATTTTATTAATGAAATCAGTTGTGCATTTGCTAAAGTGATGGATCTCTTCAGCAATCAAAGGTTCAAATACTTAGAACTATAATTAAGGAACTCTTGACCCAGATTCATAAATTTCTAAGGGGTCTATAGATAGATTTCAAAAACCCATGAAATGGATGAGAAAAAATATATTTTCATTAGCTTCTAACTGATATTTTCATTTCTTTTATTATTGTGAAAAGGTATCCTTAAGCATAATCAAGCACATACACATATCTTTAAAAAATTCCAAATAAATAATAAATTGTTTTGCAGAGTTTATGTAGCTGAAAAATTCATTACTTGTGGCCCACTTAGTTACTGTTTTTTTGTTACTGGTTACTGGGTTTATTATATATATATATATATATATATATATATATATATATATATTGCCAATTGAGCTATATATATTGCCAATTGAGCTAGGCTGGCCAATGATAAACAGTACATCACAAACCAATCTCTCTCTCTCTCTCTCTCTCTCTCTCTCTCTCTCTCTCTCTCTCTCTCTCTCTCTTCAATTTGTAAGTTCAGAATTTTCATTCTACTGGTAGTCCATTAGGGGACTTGTGATTATTATATACCTGAGTATTTTTTTAATTAGAGGCATTTTATTGTTTTATTCTTAGTGGCAGTTAACTAATCATTCAATAAGACTAAATTAGACACACTGTGAGATTCATTAACCTTTTCAGCAGAAATAGTCTTTGTCTCTGGAGTGAAAACTGGATCATAAGAATGAGAATAAGAATGAGTTAGTAAACATATGAAAGCAGGTGGATGTGTGTGTGTGTGTGTGTGTGTGTGTGTGTGTGTATAAATGCATTAAATATACATTCACATGTAATATGCAAATTATATATGCATTATGCATTTATATGTAAAGGTAAATTTTACATTTTTTTAACATATTTTACATATGCATACATATAATTTTACTTTATCTGTATTATATCTACAGTACTTATATGTACATACCTGTATAATACAATAATCTATTTTGCAATTAACTTTGCTGAATTACATTTAAAGACAGTCTTTATAAGTTATTTTATTTGCTAGTGAAGTAATTCAAATCTCCTATTCAGATGGCCAAAATGAGTAAAGCTGAGGTATCATTACTGCATTGGTGTTACACTGACCCACTTATTTACTGGATAATTTGTTTAACTATTTGACACTAGGTTTTAACCAAAAATTTCAATTTTTTTTATTGAAGTTTTAAACATATTTTAAAATATCACTTTTTATAGAAATGAAAATAAACATCATTAGAATGCCAAGAGCCTAAAAGTTGTGCCAAACAGAAAGTAAGCAGGTACAGGAAAGCCTAAATGTGATGCAATATATCTCTTCCAGTTTCATCTTCAGAGAAAGTTGTATTGATCCCCAGCTCTGGATCACTCTTATTTCTGCCTCATCTAGTACTTTTTTCATGTTGGAGGAAGTCTTGAAGTTGTGCTGATTGGATCCACTGTAAATTTACTGGCTAATCTTGATTATCATTATTGCCACAAGACCTAAATAATTTTCCCAAAATTAAAGTCTGATCATGTTGCTGATGTAAGCAATTAGCTCCAGAGCTTCTCTCTTTCCTCTAGAAATAAATATAAACTTTTCTCTTAACATTTAATTTTTTTTTTATTCATTTTGAATTTAAGTACAAAATAAGAAAAGAAAAAAAATTCCATGTACACAGCAGAACACAAGAGAGGATTCAAATCTAAATAATAATAAAATAATAACTTTCCATTTCAAGAAAACCTACATAATAAATACTACACATTGTTCACAAAATTGTCCAACTATGCTTTGCTTCCTTATAGGTTTTCTTCTATTCTCTGCTATGCACTGTTTACTTTATTTTTCCCTCCCCACAAGTAGGTTATAGTTAATGCATTTATCTATCTATTTATCTATCTATTTATTCATATACATAGATATTTATAATATGCATTTATACACGTGTGTGTGTGTGTGTGTGTGTGTGTGTGTGTGTGTAAGAATGTATTATGCATATTTCCACTTGTCATCTCATTCTCTGGAGATGGATAGCATCTTCCTTCATTGATTCAAGTCTTTTCAGGTTTTTCTAAATCAATCAGCTCATGATTTCCTACATCACAGCAGTATTCCAGCATAATTGCATCCTATTTTAGAGATTGTACATGAAAGTTTTTGCCCAAAATTTTCTGCAGACTTGTTTTTGGCTATATTTAATTTATTTATATGAGAAATTTTTAAATTTAAAATAATGAAAGTTATCTATTTTATGTAATGTCTGGGCTAGCTCTGTGGAAGGCCTCAGGATCAGTTAAGAGTCAGGATCAGTCAAAGTCCTGGGTCTTTAGGAGGAGAGGTGAAAGAGGAAGGCAAGCTGCCACATGGCTCATCAAAGATGGATCCTGGACATTGAAGTCTGGAGCCTGAAGTCTTTCCTGCTGAGCACTGTGGCAGAGGGACTTTACCTCTCTCCCTCAGCCCTCCAATCCTTCCCTATTATTACCTCACCACAACACATTCAGCAGGCGCCAATCATGAGGAGAGCCATCACATCACCATATCATCTAAGTATACGTTTATATAACCATTATCTCACATTGAGTAGCTCCTTAGCTTTAAGTACTCTGCTGTCTTAGATTCAAGTACACCTTTTCGGAGTTACCTCTGCAATTTTATATTTCAATAATGTTCTCATCTTATAATATACTGCAAGGTCTGATCTCTTTCCTTTACATTTTTCTCTCCTGCTTTGTTTGAAAATCCTAAACTTTTCCTATTCTAAATGAACTTCTTTATTTTTTTCTAACTCAGTAAGATAATTTTTTAATAATTTAGTTAACATTCATTTTAATTCATAATTTTCTCCATCCTTCTATCACTTCTTTCCTCCCTATAATGATAAGCTTGGAAACAAACCAAAAGGAGAGGGGAAGTGGGCATTGGTAGCATTATAAACAATAAAGTGGTGTTCAGATGATCAAGAGTATGCCAAAATGTTTAAAAGGGATTAGACATTGGATGGAGAGGATGATGAGCTGAAGTTGTTTCCAATGGACATGGAAACATGAGTAAAATGTTTTATTATTTCTTGGTCTCATAATTCATTGGTTTCTCCTTGACCAATTCTAATTTTCAGAGAGCCATGTTCTTCCCATTCTTAGGTTTAAATTCTTCCATATGATGGTCAGCACTGGACAGTGAAATGACCAGCTTCAAAAATCTTGATCCTGATGCTGGGTATTAGTTTCTGGACCCTCCAGCTCATCACTTTTTTCAGTGGGACCCCTAAGGCAGAGACAACCCTATGCCCAATCTCAGAAGGAAGAAGTTTCAGAAGAAAGATCTCCATCCCATATGCCTAAATATTTTGGTTTCCACTTGTTTGAGTGGGGGAAAATGATGGGGGTAGAGGAGAAAATCCTAAATCTTAAATTAGAGCAAGATGGCATGGAAGTTGTATCACATCAGGAGAAAACCTGAATTACAGTAAATAATCTGGAAGCCCACCTATTTCCTGAGACAATCAGGGAGGAGCATTGATGGAATCATTTGGGCAATAAGTGGGCCTTTGTTCTTCAGTAGGCCTTTTGTTTCTTGTCAAATACCTTGCAAGGACAAAATCATCATAATCACTTATTGCATCCAATCAGAAAAAAAAATAAATCGTGATGCCAGCCTCTAAGCTTATCTTTCTCCTAACAAGACTTACTTGTTTTGTAAACTTCACCCTAATTTCTACTGGTGACCTGATTCTTCAGTTAACAGCATAATCCCATCTCATGGCATCTTTCTCCTTACTTTTGGCAACTCCTACATCTTCTCTGAAGGTGAACCAGGTCTTTTCTATCCCCACATTAATTTTCTATAGCTAGGCTATGTCTCTTTTGTCATTTCATATTTAAAAAAATAAGAATTTGTTAGTGTAATCACTTCTTAATTTGTGGGGTAGAGGAATGCTGCCTCTGGTCTCATTTCTCCTTCATTTCTCTTTTCTGGACTGAAACCTGAAATTAAGAATTCCACCATCCTGTAAGTGCCTGAAGTTGCCAGCATTCCTGCCCCATTGTTTTTGTACTTACCAAGGCTGTCTAGTTCCTTGTAGCCCAAGGCTGCATATAACAGCTGGACCTAGTGTCCTTATAAGCAGACATTCCCTCAGTCTTTCAGGACTCTGATGCTGGACTCCAAATGCTGTCCTGAGGATTAACAAATCCTTTGTCCAGAGCTGAGACTACCTTCCTACCCAGCTAACCCCAGGACTAGCTTGGGCCATAGACTAATGGAACTGGAAGTAGAAGGAATCTTCTATATCATTTTCTTCAGTGCCTTCCTTTTACAAATGAGAAGAGTGAAAGGCTCAAATAAATAGCTTCCCTTACATCAAACAGAAAGAATAATTAACTGTGCCAAGTCCAAAGAGGTCCCTTTAAGATCTTCACACTGAGGGTTCTTAATATTCCAAATAAAGACACTAAGACATGACAAGAGACTGAAAAAATTCAGTAAAATATATTTTATTGTATTTTCATCTTTTTGAGGTTGTTCTTTCACATATTACATAGAAAGCACAGGTCTGATTACTAAAATAGTTGATCAATCAAAATATATATGCATTTACCACATGATGTCTGTTTAATATTTTGGTGTCCAAAAGTTATTGTTATATTCAAGAGACCTATTCTTCATAAGTCCTGTTTCTAAAGTGTCTTCTAAGCTACTAGACTTTATATCAGATTGTCTTGTCTCACATAGGCTGTCTGATAAGAATCAAACAGAATTCATTTTATGGAAATAATATAATAATGATTATAAGAAAATATTCCCTAAATTCTAAATTAGAATCCAATTTATGAGTTTGACCTTATTAGATTTACTGAACATGTAAATTTAATTAACACCTGGATTAACACACAGGCACATCCTATGAGGAAATATCCCAAGATATTTTCAATGGTGTCTAGTAATTACATCTCAATTTTCACTTTATTTAAAGAATAGCATCAGCCAAGATGACAGAATTCTTTTATCTCCTTAACTGTTCATGGAAGTGTGTTTTCTACTTTTACAAGTATAGCTTGTGTGGTAGAAATCAATACAATTCCGTTATAAGTTGAATTGAAAAAGACTGCATTATTGTTAATTAAAATGTTTATTTTTAAGAGAAAGGACAGTCTCTTTTATTTCTATTTGAGATCGATCTGTCTTTCTGTCTATCTATTTATCTATCTATTAAAAACAGACTGAATATGCCGTAGAAAGCAAACAATGCAAATATCTATCACACATATTTGGAAATGATAACATTTCCATTCCAAACTGATCCCTTTAATTTTCTCAACCAAAGGTCTTTGAATATTAGCACTTACTCCACTTTGACACACACACACACACACACACACACACACACACACACACATATTAATGGTGACAGCATACTGGAAAATGAGGTGATGCCCATCAATTGGGATTGACTGAACAAACTGTGGTATGTGAATATAATGGAATACTGTTGTTCAATAAGAAATGTTGAACAGGCAGATTTCAGAAGAAAAAAAACCTAGAAAGATTTGTATGAATTGATGTAAAATGAGGTAAAGTTTAGCCAGGTATACATGGCCAGCAACATTTTGATTAACTAAGATTGACTTAATACTTCTCAGCCACACAATGATTCAAGACAAATATAAAGAATTAATAAAGGGAAATTCTTTCTATATCCACATAAAGAATTGATTGACTCAATGCAAATTAAACTCTTTTTCACTTACTTTAATTTGTATTTGTTTTTCCTTTTGATCTTCTTCTTTTTTTTTTTTTGCAACTGTGATTAATAAGGAAATATGCTTTGTATGATAGCACATATATAAACTATACCAAATTGTCTATCATTTTCAAGAAAAGAGGAGGGAGGCAGAGAAAGAAAATTTTGGGTAGTTGGGACACTAGCTATGGATAGCTCTCAAGGAATTTAGTCACAAAACAAAGAAGATATTTAGGATAATAATTATCAGATGGATAGCTCAAATGAAAATTATTTAATAGAATGGAAGAGATAAAGGCTTGTTTTTATTTTTAAATAATAATAGTTTATATTTTAAAATATGTGCAGATACTTTTCTAAATTAACCTTTGCAAAAGATTGTATTTCAATCTTTTCTCCCTCTTTCCCTTCTCTCCTCTCTCTTAGACAGCAAGTACTCCAATAAAAGTTAAACATTTGCAATTTGACTAAACATATTTTGATATTTATCTTGCTGCACAAGAAAAATCAGATTAAAAGTGAAAAAAAAAACATAATTTATTCAACCATTCTTCAACTGATGGAGGTCCACTCAGTTTCCAGTTTCTTGGCACATGAAAAGGGCTGCCACAAATATTTTTTGCACATGTGAGTCCCTTTTCTCCTTTTAAGATCTCTTTGGGATATAGGCTCAATAGAAACACTTCTGGATCAAATGATATGACAGTTTGATTATATTTTAAGTATAGTTTCAAATTGCACTTTAAAATGGTTGGATTCGTAAACAGTTCCACCAATATTGTATTAGTGTCTCATTTTTCCCACATTCCCTCCAACATTTGTCATTATCTTTTCCTGTCATCTTAGCCAATCTGAGAGGTGTGTAGTGGATCTCAAAGTTGTTTTAATTTGCATTTCTCTGATCAATAGTGATTTAGAGCACCTTCTCATATGATTAGAAATGCTTTTAATTTTTTCATCTGAAAATTGTGTGTTCATATCCTTTGACCATTTATCAACTGAAGAATAGCTGGAATTCTTAGAAATTTGAGTGATTTCTCAATAAATTTTAGAAATGAGGCCTTTATCATAATCTTTGAAGTAAAAATGTTTTCCCAATTTAGTGCTTCCCTTCTAATTGTCTGCATTGTCTAACTTTTAAACTTAATCTAATCAAAATTATCTATTTTGTGATAAACAGTGATTTCCAATTTTTCTTTAGATACAAATTCATTTCTTTTCCACAGATCTGAGAGGTAAACTATACTTTTTTTTTTTAATTTGGTTATAATATCACTCTTTATGTCCCAATCATTTTGACCTTATCATGCTATAGGGTATTAGGTGTGGGTCAAGGCTTAGTTTCTGCCATACCAGATTCCAATTTTCCCAGCAGTTTTTGGCAATTACTGAGTTTTTATTCCAAAAGCTGTGATTTTGGAGTTTTTGAAACACTAGCTTGTAATGTTCTTTTCTGAAATATAATGTTCTCTGGGAGCAGGTTTCTTGGGGAGCTTCTGGAGGCAGCCTTAGTTTCAGTTCAGTATAATAATCACCTCAAATGCAGCCAGCTGTTAAAGTCCAATCCTTTATTGTCTCTTCCCAAATAGCCCAGTTAGCTTTCCTTGGGTCTGAGAACTCTTGTTGCTAGTCCTTTGCCTCTGGCAGCTTTAGCCTCCAGCTCCCTCTGAATCCAAAGCCTCCAGCCAGCACAATGGTGGAATATCAAATGGATCTGACTCCTCCTTCAAGAGAGTGGGCTTGTGGGAGCTGTGACTTGTGAATGTCCTCCACTGAATCCGGACTTGTGAATCTCCTGAAGTCCTTAGTAGGCTTGTGGGAGCTCCTCCTTAAATATGCTCTCTTAAAGGTGTGAACTCTAATGTGTGAACCAATGTGTGAACTCTCCCAAAGATGTGAACTCTACCATGTGAGTGAAAGTGTAAATTCTCTTAAAGGTGTAAACTCTAAAAGTGTGAACTAAGTACATAAGCAATGTCTCTATCATTATAGTAACTTAGCCCCTTGTTTCAAGTTCTGGCCCATAACACTAGCTTACTATAGTCAATGACCATTTTGTCCCATGAAGCTAATTTATCCCACTGACCAACAACTTTTTTTCTTAGCCAGTACCAAATGGTTTTGATGACCTCTGTTTTGTAACATAGTATTAGATCTGGCATAGCGAGGCCACTTTCATTTGTATTTTTTTCCCTTGAAATTATTGACCTTTTGTTCTTCTAGATGAAATTTGTTATTATTTATTTTAGATCTATAAAACAATTTCTTTGGAGTTTGCTTGCTATGGCACTGGATAAGTAGATTGATTTGGGTAATATTGTCATTTTTATTATATTATCTCATCCTACTCATGAGCACTTGATATTTTCCCCATTATTTAGATCTGGCTTTTTTTGTGTGGAAAGTGTTTTGTAATTGTGTTCATATAGTTCCTGACTTTGCATTAGTAGGTAGAATGCCAAATATTTTATATTATTAAGTAATTTTAAATAGAATTTCTCTTTGTATCTCTTCTTGCTGGATTTTGTGGGTAATATATAAAAATGCTGATGATTTCTGTGGATTTATTTTGTATTCTACAATTTTGCTAAAGTTGTGAATTGTTTCTACTAGTTTTTTAGTTAATTATTTGGGATTGTTTAAGTATATCATCATATCATCTGCCAAGAGTGATAATTTGGTTTCCTCATTACCTACATGAATTGTTTTAATTTCTTTTTCTTCTCTTATTGCCAAAGCTAACATCTCTAATACAATATTAAATAGTAATAGCAATAATGGGCAACCCTGATCTTACTGGCAATGGTTCTGGTTTGTCCTCATTACATATGCTGCTTGCTGATGGTTTTAAATAGATGCTACCAATCATTTTAAGAAAAACCCCATTTATTCCAATACTTTCTAGTGTTTTTAATAGGAATGGGTGTTGGATTTTATCAAATGCTTTTTCTGCATCTATTTAAATAATCATATGATTTTTGTTAGTTTGGTTATTGATATAGTCAATTATGGTAATAGTTTTCCTAATATTGAACCAGCCCTGCATTCCTGGTATAAAACCTACTTGGTCATAGTGTATTATCCTGAAGATGACTTTTTGTAATCTCTTTGTTAATATTTTAGTTAAGATTTTTGCATTAATATTCATTAGGGCAATTAGTTTATAATTTTCTTTTTCTGTTTTCACCATCAGCAACTGGTTTAGCCATCAGTACCATATTTGTGTCATAAAAGGAATTTTTAGGACTCCTTTCTCTGCTTTTTCAAATAGCTTGCCTAGTGCTGGAATTAATTGTTCTTTAAATGTTTGGTAGAATTCACAAATAAATCCATGTAGCCCTGAAGATTTTTTTCTTAGGGAGTTGATTAACACCTTGTTCTACTTCTTTTTTTTCTTAAATGGGACTATTCAAATAACTTATTTCAATTTCTGTTAACCTGGGCAGTCTATGTATTTGTAGGTATTCATCCATTTCACATAGACTTTAATTTATTTATTGATATCTAGTTGGGGAAAATAATTCCTAATTATTGTTCTAATTTCCTCTTCATTGGTGGAAAGTCCTCCCTTTTCATTTTTGAAACTAACAATTTGATTTTCTTCTTTCCTTTATTTAATCAAATTAAGTAAAGGTTTATCTATTTTATTTTATTTTTTTAATAAAATCAACTCTTTATTTTATTTATTAATTTAATAGTTTTCTTACTATCACTTTTATAAATCTCCCCTTTTATTTTCTGAATTTCAACTCTGGAATTTAATTTAGGGTTTTTAATTTGTTCTTTTTCTAGCTTTTTTCATTGTAAGCCTAATTCATTGGTCATCTCTCTCAATTTTATGCTAATAAGCATCTAGAGTTATACAATTTCCCCAATAATAAATTTTATTATATTGTCTCATTATTGTCATTCTTTTGGATGAAATATTAATTGTATCTATCATTTGTTGCTTCACCCTCCCATTCTTTTGAATTAGATTATTTAGTTTTCAATTAATTTTTGATCTATTTTCTCCTGGCCTTTTATTGTATGTAATTTTTATTGCATTGTGATCTGAGAAAAATGCATACTATTTCTGCCTCTCTGCATTTGATTTTGAGGTTTTTAATGTTCTAATACATGGTCAATTTTTGTATAGGTTCCACTTACTGCTGAGAAAAGAGTATAATCCTTACGGTGCATTCAATTTTCTCCCAAAATCTGTCATCTCTAACTTTTTGAGTATTATATTCACCTCCTTAACTTCTTTCTTATTTATTTTGTGGTTGAATTTATTTAATTCTCAGAGAGCAAGGTTGATATCCCCCACTAGTCTAGTTTTGCTGTCTACTTTTTTCTTGCAGCTCTCTTAACATCTCCTCTGGGAATTTGGATACTATACCACTTGGTGCAAATATGTTTAGTATTGATGTTACTTCATTATCTATGGTATCTTTAAGTAGAATATAGTTTCCTTCCTTATCTCTTTTAATGAAATCTATTTTTCCTTTTGCTTGATCTGAGATCAGGATTGCTACCTGCCTTTTTTTTTTTTTTAACCTCAACTGATGCTTACTAGATTCTATTCCGACCTTTTATTTTTATTCTAAATGTATCACTCTGCTTTAAATGATATTCTTATAGATATTAAAGAAGATAAATGGACCTGTGTGTGCCAAAATATTTGGGATAACCCTTTTTGTAGTGGCTAGAAACTGGAGATTGAAGGGATGCCCATCAATTGCAGAATGGTTGGGTAAATTGTGGCATATGAATGTTATGGAATATTATTGTTCTATAAGAAATGACCAGCAGGATGAATACAGAGAAACTTGGAGAGACTTATATGCTCTAAGTGATGCTAAGTGAAATGAGCAGAACAAGGAGATCATTATACACTTCAACAACAATACTATATGAGGATGTATTCTGATGGAAGTGGATATCTTCGACAAAGAGAAGATCTAATTCAGTTCCAATTGATCAATTATGGACAGAATCAGTTACACCCAGAGAAGGAACACTGGAAAATGAATGTGGACTACTTGCATTTTTGTTTTTCTTCCCAGGTTATTTTTACCTTCTGAATACAATTTTTCTTGTGCAACAAGAGAACTGTACAGATCTGCACACATATATTGTATCTAAGATATATTTTAATGTGTGTAATATGTATGAGACTGCCTGCCATCTAGGGGAGGGGGTGGAGGGAGGGAAAGGAAAACTTGCAACAGAAGTGAATGCAAGGGACCAATGTTGCAAAAATTACCCATACATATGTTCTGTCAATGAAAAGGTATAATTAAAAAAATGATATTCTTGTAAACAACAAATTGCAGAATTTTAGCTTTTAATCCAATCTGCTATCTGCTTTCATTTTATGGGAAAGTTCATCTTATTCACATTCACAACTAAAATTACTATCTTTGTATTTTCTGCCATCTTGTTTACTCCTCCCCATTATATTTCTTTCTTCCCTTTTCCCCATTCCCTCCTAATCACTTCCTCCCTCAAACAACCCTACCCTTTTGCATCCCCTCCCTTTTTTATACCTTTCCCCTTCTACTTCTATTCTCCCTTCTATTAGCCTTCTCCCTTCATTTCCCCTTTCACCTCCTACTTCCCTATAAGCTGAGACAAGCTTCCCTCTGAAGCTGAATGTTTCTGATAATTTCCCTCTGAGCCAAATCTGAAGAGAATAAGATTTGCACAGTGCTCATCCCTCTCCCCTCTTTGCCTCAATTGTAATAAGTCTTTTTTTTCTTCTTAGGAGATGTAATTTATTCCCCTTTTACCTCCATTTTACTGTTCTTCCAGTAGTCACCATTCTTCCTCTAAATTGTTTTTAAACTGTCACAAGAAAATCAAATTATACCTACACCTTCTAAGTATATCCACAACAGAGGTACAGATCTCAAGAGTTAAACATATCATCTTCCCATATAGGGATATACGTTTTTGTTTTTTTTTTTAATTCTTAAAAGAAAGTTATTTTTCTTTCATTTTTACCTTTTTGTGCTTCTCTTGAGTTCTGTATTTAAAGATCAAATTTTATATTCAGCTCTGCTCTTTTCATTAGAATAAATGAAATCCACCTATTTCATTTAATATCCATCTTTTTTTTTTCCCTGAAAGATAACACTCATTTTTTGCTGGATAATTGATTCATGGTTGTAATCAAAGCTCCTTTGCCTTTTGGAATATCAGATTCCATGCCCTTCCAACTTTCAAAATGGAACCTGCTGGTCCTGGGTAATGCTCACTGTGGCTCCTCTATATTTGAATGGTGTCCTTCTGGCTGCTTGCAATATTTTCTCCTTGATTTGATAACTCTGAAATTTAGCTATTATGTTGTTTGGAGTTTTCATTTTGAGATCTTTCAGGAGATGATTGATGAATTCTTTCAAGAGCTATTTTATTCTCTGGTTCTAGTAAATCAGGGCACTTTTCCTTGATGATTTCCTTAAAGATGATGTCTGGGCTCTTTTTTATCATGATTTTCAGGAAGTCCAACAATTCCTATTTTGTCTGCCCCAGATCTGTTTTCCAGGTCAGTTGTTTTTCTAATGAGATATTTTATATATCCTTCTATTTAAAAAAAAAATTGGTTTTGTTTGACTTATTCTTGAAGTCTCATTTAATCATTTTCATACAGAAAATTGTCTCACCTTACAGGGAATGGGGAGGGAAAAGGGGGAAAAAAAGAGAAGTTTAATAGATGGGAAAACATAAATAGTAGGGGCAAAGTGTAAGAAAGTTAGAGGCATCTAAAGGGTAGGGCTGTTTGAAAGAAGTGGTGATCAGAAGTAAAGTACTGGAAAGGGGGGAAAGAGGGAGGGAAAGAGAAAAGCATAATGGGGTAAATAAGATGACAAGAAATACAGAATTAGTTATTTTAACTGTGAATGTAAATGGGATGAACTCTCCCATATAATGGAGGCAGATTACAAACTGGATTAAAAGCCAGAATCCTACAATATGTTGTTTACAAAAAGTAAATTTAAAGCAGAACTATACATATAGACCTCAGAAAGTCCTGGAGAACTTTTTAGAGGGTCCCCAAAATTAAAAATAAAAATTCCACAAATAATGCTAAAATATTTTATTTTATATCAATAGAAATATCTTACATAAACAGAAGTTCTTTGGAAAGTCTCCAATAATTTCTTTAAATGTCAGGTGATCTTGAGACCAAAACATTTATGGACTATTAATCTAGTGTAACAAGTACTGTGAGCCTTGTGAAATATCAATACTTACTAGTAAAGCCAGACTATTACAGTCTACCATGGTTAATATCATCCAGCTAATGCATACATCACAGGAGAATTTTTTTTTAAACATATGTATTATTTTTCTACTTATACTTAGTATTTAAATACATTTTGAAAGTATTTATTAGAAATATGCACTTGAGGGAGTCAAGATGGTGGAGAAGGCACACGCAACTTTCTGAGCCTCTCGCATACCCTCACTACAAATTATTAAATTCAGTCTCAGAAATAGTGATTGGTAAAATTCACAAAGATTGGAAGTGCAACAACTAACCAGCTGAAGATAATCTGGAAAATCACCAGAAAAGGTTTGTCCTGAGCAGCAGGAACAGAACAGCACAGGCAGGGAAAGAACCAGAAGGTAGCCTTTGGAGCGAACCGCAGCAAGGGCAGTATTCGTGTCTGGAAGGTTTACAGAAAGCTCTCTGACATAGGCTGACTGCTTTGCTTTGATTGTGGAATAGTGGACCAGCAGAGAAATTAGAGCCTAGAGTAGAGGATACTCTGAAGAATTCCAGATCCTAACAGGATCTGGCTGTGCCCACCCAGCGCAGATATAACACAGCTCTGCAGCAGCATTCTGAAGCTAGAGACTTTTGCTGGGGCAGTCACAAATCTACATAGCAGGGGGCACAGCCCAGGGCAACCTCTAATCTGCACAGTGAGGGGCTCGCGCTGGGGCAGTAGAATTTCCCCAGCTCAACTACCGCTCCCCAGGAATAGACACTTCTGGTGCCATGAGGAGTAGGGCAACTGCTAATATCCAAAGCAAGCTTTGGAAGGGAGCACTGATACTGTTGCTGCTCAGCCTTTAGCCCCAAGGCAGTCGCTAATCCACACAGTAGGGCGCAGGGCACTTCCGCAGCTCTGCCATGCTACCCAGATCTAGTCGCTTCCAGAGTGGAACTTTTTCCAGAGCACCCCCACAACTTGGCTGCTCTTTGTAGCCCATTAACAATTTGGTATTGGCTACTGTCCATATACCTATCCCTGCTTTGCAGAGGAAGCTGGTAACCTCCTTATCCTGAAGGCAGACCCTAACTGAGTAAAAAAAATCAAAAGGACATCGATAGCTTCTGTACAGAAAGAGAGCAATTTTTCAACCCAGAGGAGACTAATAGCAGACAGTCTCCAGACAATGCCCCAAAGGTGGATATAATCTGGTCCCCAACACAAAAGGCTCTCATAGAAGAAACTATAAGAAATCTTAAAAGAGAGCTAGAAGAAAAATAGGGAAGGGAAAGAGAAGCTATGCAAGAGAGTAACAACTTTCTGAAATGTGAATTGGAAAAGGTAAAGAATTACCAGGAAATGCAGGGAAATAGAATTTGTGAATTGGAAAATGTAAAGAACTTCCAGGAAAGCAGGATTTATGAATTGGAAAAAGAAAATAACTCAGTTAAAAAAAATTAGTGAAATGGAAAAAAAAATTCCATAGAGCAAAACAACTCATTTAAAAACTTATTTGGACATATACAAAAAGAAGTAAAAGAAGCTAATGAAAAAAATAACTCATTAAAAATCAGAACTGAACAAATAGAAATGAATGATTCATTGAGACATCAAGAATCAGTCAAGCAAAACCAAAAAATAAAAAATGAAAAATTAGGAAAAATGTTAAAGATCTATTTGGAAAAACAACAAACCTGGAAAATAGATCTAGGAAAGATAATCTGAGCATCATTGGCCTTCCCAAAAATTATGATGAAAAAAAGAGCCTAGATACTATTTTATAGGAAATCATTATAGAGAACTGCCCAGATGTATAGAATCAGCAAGTAAAACAGGCATTGAAAGAATTCATCAAACTCCTTCTGAAAAAGACCCTAAAATAAGACTAAGAAAAAAATATCACAAGCAGGCAGAAAAAAAAAAATTCAAATACTGAGGTGCCACAATAAGGATCACTCAAGATCTCGCTCCTTCCACATTAAGGGATGGAAGGAATCTGATATTCTGAAAGGTAAAAGAACTTGGAATGCAGCCAAGAATAAACTACTCAGCTAAGCTGAGCATTTTCTCCCATGGAAGAAGATGGATATTTAATGAAACAGATGAATTCCATTTGTGTCTAAGGAAAAAAACAGATCTAAACAAAAAATTTAATTTCCAACCATAAGACTCAAGGGAAGCAGAAAAAAGTAAAAAGAAGTCTTGAGAAGCGTATTTCTGTTGTGGATACACATAAAGAGTACATGTATAATTTGACTTTATTAATATAACATAAAAAAGGGAAGTAGAAATGGAAAGGGGATAGTGTCAGAAAAAAAAAAGAAAAGGGGAGATAAAAAGAGGGAAATTACATCCCATGAAGAAGCAAAGAAAACATCACATCTGAGGGAATTTAGAAAGGGAGAGGAACATTGTGTGAATCTTACTCTCATCAGAATTGGCTCAGAGAGAAAATAATTGTCATATTTGTGTTGCAGAGAATCTTCTCTCACCTCATTAAAAAGTGGGAGAGGAAAAGGGAAAAGGAAAAGAGTAATGAAGGAAAAGTACAAGAAAGGGGAAGGGAGTCAAAAGGGGGAGGGAGGGATCCTAAAGAGTGAGAGTTGTGTGACACAAGTGGGGCCCATAATTTTAATACTGGGAAAAGGGGTAAGTGGGGGCAAGAAAAAGAAAAGCATAACCTGAGAATAATAAGACCACATGAAATATAGAATTAGTAATTTTAACCATAAATGTGAATGGGATGAACTTCCCCATAAAGCAGAGGTGGATAGCAGACTGGAACAAAAGTCAGAACCTTACAATATGTTGTTTACAGGAAACACATTTAAAGCAGGGAGATACATACAGCGTAAAGGTAAAAGACTGGAGCAGAATCTATTATGCTTCAGGTGAAGTCAAAAAAGCAGGGGTAGCCATCTTTATTTCAGATCAAGCAAAAACAAAAATTGATCTAATCAAAAGAGATAAGGAAGGAAACTATATCTTGCTAAAGGATACTATAGACAATGAAACTATATCAATACTAAACATATATGCACCAAGAGGTATAGCATCTAACTTCCTAAAGGAGAAGATAAGAGAGTTGCAAGAAGAAATAGACAGCAAAACTATAATAGTGGGTGATCTCAACCTTGCACTCTCAGAATTAGACAAATCAAGCCACAAAACAAATAAGAAAGAAATTAAAGAGGTAAATAGAATATTAGAAAAAATAGGTATGATGGATCTTTGGAGAAAAATGAATGGTGACAAAAAGGAGTATACTTTCTTCTCAGCAATTCATGGAACCTATATAAAAATTGACAATATATTAGAACATCAAGACTTCAAAATTAAATGCAGCAAAGCAGAAATGGTAAATTCTTTCTTTTCAGATTATGATGCAATAAAAACTACATTCAACAAAAAGTTAGGGGTAATTAGACCAAAAAGTAATTGGAAACTAAATAATCTCATCTTAAAGAATGATTGGGTGAAACAGCAAACTATGGAACAATGAATAATTTCACTCAAGATAATGACAATGATGAGACATCATTCCAAAATTTGTAGGATGCAGCCAAAGCAGTAAAAAGGGGAAATTTTATATCTTTAGAGGCTTATTTGAATAAAATAGAGAAAGAAAAGATCAATGAATTGGGCTTGCAGCTTAAAAAGATAAAAAAAAAGACCAAATTAAAACCCCTCAATCAAATACTAAACTTGAAATTCTAAAATTAAAAGGAGAAATTGATAATATTGAAAGTAAAAAAAAAAAACTATTGAATTAATAAATAAAACTGAGTTGGTTTTATGAAAAAACAAATAAAATATATAAACCTTTGTTAAATCTGATTAGAAAAAGGAAAGAAGAAAATCATATTGTTAGTCTTAAAAATGAAAAGGGAGAACTTTCCACTAATGAAGAGGAAATTAGAGCAATAATAAGGAGTTACTTTGCTTAAATTTATGCCAATAAATTTGATAACCTAAGTCAAAGGGATGACCACCCTCAAAAATATAGGCTTCCCAGATTAACAGAGGAGGAAGTAAATTGCTTAAATAGTCCCATTTCAGAAAAAGAAATAGAACAAACTATTAATCAATTCCCTAAGAAAAAAATCCCCAATCAGCCCCAGTGCAATATAAATATTTCAAAAAATAGGGAATGAAGGAGTCCTACCACATTTCTTTTATGACACAGACATGGTACTGATACCTAAACCAAGTAGGCTGAAAACAGGGAAATAAAATTTTAGACCAATCTCCCTAATGAATATTGATGCTAAAAAGCTTAAATAATATATTAGCAAAAAGACTACAGAAAATCATCCCCAGGATAATACAACATGATCAAATAGGATTTATACCAGAAATGCAGGGCTGGCTCAATATTAGGAAAACTACTAGTATAATTGACCATATTAATAACCAAATTAACAAAAACATAAGATCATCTCAATAGATGCAGAAAAAGCATTTGTTAAACTCCAACATTCATTCATATGAAAAAAAACAAAAGGTCAAGAATCTCAAGGGAATTAATGGAAAAAAAAATCAAATGAAGGTGGCCTAGCTGTAACTGACCTAAAACTATATTATAAAGCAGCAGTAACCAAAACCATTTGGTATTGGTTAAGAAATAGACTAATTGATCAGTAGAATAGGTTAAGGCCACAGGACAAAATAGTCAATAACTATAGCAATCTAGTGTTTGACAAATTCCAAGATCTCAATTTCTGGGATAAGAATTCACTGTTTGACAAAAACTGCTGGGAAAACTGGAAATTAGTATGGCAGAAATTAGGCATTGACCCACACTTAACACTGTACACTAAGATAAGGTCAAAATGGGTTCATGACCTAGGCATAAAGAATGAGATTATAAATAAATTAAAGGAACATAGGATAGTTTACCTTTCAGACCTGTGGAAGAAGAAGGAATTTATGACCAAAGAAGAACTAGAGATCATTACTGATCACAAAATAGAACATTTTGATATATCAAATTGAAAAGTTTTTGCACAAACAAAACTAATGCAGACAAGATTAGAAAGGAAGCAATAAATTGGGAAAACATTTTTATAGTAAAAGGTTCTGATAATGGCATCATTTCCAAAATATATAGAGAATTGACTCTAATTTATAAGAAATCAAGCCGTTCTCCAAGTGATAAATGGTGAAAGGATGTGAATAGACAATTCTCAGGCAAAGAAATTGAAACTTTCTAGCCATATGAAAAGATGCTCCAAGTCATTATTAATCAGAGAAATGCAAATTAAGATAACTCTGAGATATCACTACACACTTGTCAGATTGGCTAGAATGATAGGGAAAGATAATGCTGAATGTTGGAGGGGATGTGGGAAAACAGGGACACTGATACATTGTTGGTGGAATTGTGAATACATCTAGCCATTCTGGAGAGTAATTTGTAACTATGCTCAAAAAGTTATCAAACTGTGCATACCCTTTGATCCAGCAGTGTTTCGACTGGGCTTATATCCCAAAGATATCTTAAAGAAAGGAAAGGGACCTTTATGTGCACAAATGTTTGTGGCAGGTCTCTTTGTAGTGGCCAGAAACTGGAAACTGAATAGATGCCCATCAACTGGAGAATGGCTGGATAAATTGTGGTATATAAATGTTATGGAATATTATTGTTCGGCAAGAAATGACCAGCAGGAAGATTTCAGAAAGGCCTGGAGAGACTTACATGAACTGATTCTGAATGAAATGAACAGGACCAGAAGATCATTATATACCTCAGCAACAATACTATATGATGATCAATTCTGATGGACATGGCCCTCTTCAACAATGAGATGAACCAAATCAGTTCCAATAGAGCAGTAATGAATTGAAGCACTACACCCAGCAAAAGAGCTCTGGAAGATGAATATGAATCACTACATAGAATTCCCAATCACTCTATTTTTGTCTGCCTGCATTTTTTTATTTCCTTCACAGGCTAATGGTACACTATTTCAAAGTCCGATTCTTTTTGTACAGCAAAATAGCTGTATGGACATGTATACATATGTTGTATTTAACTTATACTTTAACATATTTAACATGTATTGGTCAACCTGCCATCTGGGGGAAGGAGTGGAGGGAAGGAGGGGAAAAAATGGAACAAAAGGTTTTGCAATTGTCGATACTGAACAATTACCCATGCATATATCCTGTAAATATAACTATAAAAATAGAAATATGTACTCATAAGTCTAATTCATTATAGCATCATAAGCTTTGAGAGGAATTTAAGAGGGTCCATGCTGGTGTTTCTATTAGGCTTATACCCCAAAGAGATACTAAAAAAGGGAAGGGGACCTGTATGTGCCAAAATGTTTGTAGCAGCCCTGTTTGTAGTGGCTAGAAACTGGAAAATGAATGGATGCCCATCAATTGGAAAATGGCTGGATAAATTGTGGTATATGAATGTTATGGAATATTATTGCTCTGTAAGGAATGACCAGCAGGATGAATACAGAGAGGCTTGGAGAGACCTACATGGACTGATGCTAAGTAAGATGAGCAGAACCAGGAGATCATTATACACTTCGACAACGATATTGTATGAGGATGTATTCTGATGGAAGTGGATTTCTCTGACAAAGAGACTTAACTGAGTTTCATTGGAGAAATGATGGACAGAAACAGCTACACCCAAAGAAGGAATACTGGGAAATGAATGTGAACTATTTGCATTTTTGATTTTCTTCCCGAGTTATTTTTACCTTCTGAATCCAATTCTCCCTGTGCAGCGGGAGAACTGTTCGGTTCTGCAAATATGTATTGTATCTAGGATATACTGCAACATATTTAACATATATAGGACTGCTTGCCATCTTGGGGGGGAAAGGAGGGAGGGAGGGGAAAAAACGAAACATAAGTGATTGCAAGGGATAATGTCATGTAAAAATTATCCTGGCATGGATTCTGTCAATACAAAGTTATTATTAAATAAAATTAAATTAAAAAAAAAAAAGAGGGTCCATGCTGCTCATGTTAGATTTGTTAAGTATCTAAAGCACTCTCTCCTACCAATAATAATCCTTATGATAATGATGGTAGTTAATAGTTATATCCCATTTACTATGTGCTAAGCACCGTGCTCTTTATAATTATGTTTCATTTAGTTGTCATATACACAATATCAGTGTGATTATTGGACAAAAGTAGGAAAGACATGTAGCACACTGTGGCAATATATATGGATTAATACACTTCTAAGGAGATGACTTTGCCAAAACTCAAACATGGAAGTTCAACTCATGTCTAAGACACTGCAAAGTTATTAAGGTCTTCCACTGATGTCATCAAATTGTGCACTCAGTTTAGGACAGAGTCTCTACAAAGCCTGCACTCTCTGCAAGATGTTTTGTGTGCACATGAGTCTACCAGATTGTCTCTGATCTGTATATGAACATGGCAGATAGTCTCTTAGAGACATTTTTCCCTGTCTTATGTGACCAGGTCTTGATGATATTGCACTCGTCCTTTTGTTGTTTGTAATGACAAGCATATACAGAAACCCGTTGTGGACAAACTGGGCATGTAGTTATGGAACATCTTTTTCCTTCCTGATTCTGGCGTCAGCTGTAATCTTCAACTGAAGTAAAATCCCCCCATTAAAAAACAACTGATCTTACCATCTTTTTTTATTTTGAAGTCCAGGATTTCAACTACAGTCATCTATAAAGGCATAAATAGAAACTCAGAAAGCTTTTCAATTAGAGATTTTTTTTTCAACCTTGCTTTTCTCCAAAAAGAAATGTACTATATAAATACTGTCCATTATTATGATTTTTATTACTGTTGTTGTTACTACTACTACCACTACTATTACTCCTCCTCCTACTACTACTACAATCATTAGTACTATTGCTACTACACAGCTACTATTACTACAACTATATCCTTTAGTTAAGGAAGCTATCTTGATAGCCTCTGATGTCTCCTTCTGGATCTAGATCTGTGATCCTACAATGTATTAAGAACTTTGGGGTTTACAAAAAACAACCACTTTCTAAACAAAGCAGAGAATTTTACCTGGCTTCAAAAGTATAGCACTTTTATCTCCTTCCTTCATAATATTGAAAGAAAAATGCGTATATGCAACTCTGAATAGTAACAAAAATGTGGTTCTCCTTGTTTTCCAGATAATAAAAATAAGATTGCTATGTATTTGTTCTTATGATTGTTTGCTTTCTGGTTCTAAATTTGTTTATATCAGATTATCCATTGAGGTGAGATGTTTAGCAGTTAGATCAGTGAAATAATCTGTGACATCAATAAATTGCAAGAGATGTTCTGAACACTAATTCTTATAGCAGGGGATTCACTAAAGCCAGTTCTTTTTGATTAATGGTATCTTTTAATATAATTATATAAATATATAAATATAAATATAAATCAGGGCCATGACAAAAGAAAAAAATAAATAATGTGTTTCTATTATTTTAGCATATATTAAAATGAGCAAATAGATTTAAGATTTTAGTTATTTTAAGTATTCCTATTACTAATCTAACAATAATCAATAAGCACAGATATTTCAATATACAAAGAAAATATGAAACTACAAACTTTTATTATTATGGCTTTTTAAATGTCTCATAAACCCAAGGTTAATATAAATAATTTTAAATGAGTATATACTTTTCTGTAAAATACATACTCACCTTTGAGAAAAATGAAAAGTCTGTCTCATTGATCATAAGTAGCATTATGTGCTAAGCCTCTTATAAACCACTACTTCTTGAACAATGTTTTTCTTTTTCTACTCTGGCATAAATGTAGGAGAATAGCTTAGGTGTAATAATAGCAGCTAATCTTTTAGGTCCATTGCATGCAAAGATTATTTAAATGGATCAGTAGCCATCTACTGTTTTTTTAATATTGCCATGCCTAATCTTCTGCTTCCTCCAATGTCTATTGTTGTTAGACAAGAATTCATCTTTCCCTCTTCTGCCTATCTAAATCCTACCCTTTCTTCAACATGTCAATATTTCCATGGATTTGTCATCTCAATGACAAATACTTTCTCCAATAACACAAATAACTCACTCATTTCTTCTGATAATTAAAAATAATGTCTAGCTGTTTTTTCACATGTCCTCCAGAGGAGATAAACTTGATCATTTGGCACTAAGCCAATGCTTTATCCACTGCATCACCTAATTGTCCTATGTGACATTGTATGGATGCTAAAGGAGCAAGTAAATTATCTGTTGGAATTCTTCATTCTCGATACATGCATAACCAAACTTTTTGTGATTATACATTTTATATCTCACAAAGAAAAGTTTTGAATCATGAATTTTGAGTTAAAATGGATGTTGGAAGTTGCCTTGGCCAAGCCTTTAATTTTATAGATGAGGAAATTAAAGGCCAGGGAAATTAAGTGATTATCTCAAAGTAAGAATTACAGTAAACTTTAATCTTTGCCACTCCATTTAGAGACCAAGAGCTATTTTCTCTTTATCAGCCTAGTAGCATTCTTTATGTTTTTCCTTTTGTACAACTCTTGGTTGCTAATCTATTGTATCCTACTAACTTGACTCTCCATTTTTATCAAAATGATCCAACTCAAGAGTTGGGGAGGGAAGGGAAAAAACAGATTGTAAACCTTTTGCTATTTTCTACTTTAACTTCCCCACATTGTGCCCCAGCTCACCCTTCTCAATTTGCAAGTTCAAAAATGACAACTAATATATCTCTCAAAAATATGAGGATAAAAAAATGGGGAAGAAAAGGGGATCTTCTCTGTTTCAGTCTATGGGTAGTGGTTATATTCTGTAGGAGGAAGCCCATAGTTAAGTGGATATCTAATGTGGGTATCAGACCCCACTCTTATCAGACCATGACAGATTCAACACATTGCTTGAATCCTGCAAAGGATTTTCTTTGAAGTAGTCTATTTTTGGCAATTAGAAGTATATTTAAGGATTATATTTCCAGCAATTAGAAGTGTTGCTGGGCTAGCAGTATGTCGGTGGGTTTGATGGCAAAATTGTTACTATGTCAGAAAGAGAAAGCACACAATGTTTGAAAAATCTAATAATAAAGCTGAAAATACAAAACCTCAGGAAGCTAAACAACAGACCCAAATATTGGTATCATTTTCAGAATTTTCTCATAATATGTTTGGATTGTTTTCTCTTAAAAATCAAGGCTGCAAACTGAGGGGAAAGCACCAACACAATTATTCATTTTTGGAGTCACTAAAATATTTCATGTTCATTGTTATAAGGTTAAATGCTACCTCCAAATAAAAATATTAGATAAGCACCCTTCAACCCTTAGATAATTTAGAATAAAAGAGTCTTCCTGTGGAGAAAGGCCCAATCTTGTTCTGAAATATTCCTGTGATTCAAGGACATAAGGGAAGCAACTATATTTATAATGATAATGTAACTTTATAATTTTATGACTTATTGGTGCAGATTCTGTGCTATTTTCATTATATCTCTCATAATCATCTTGTACATTCATTAAATTGTGACTTGGGGCTGAAACATGTAAAACAACCTCAATTTACTTTGTAAGGCAGCAATCAAGAAGGAGTTCAAATCTTCCTTTTCTAAGTTCACAAAACATAGTAGACAATCAGGGCAGATTTCTGATTGCTGTAGATGAGTCATAATTTTAATTTAGTGTTACAAGGGCTCCTAATTTGGATATGTGTTTTTGAATTGCTGTGACTAGGATCCATAAATATCATTTTTGGATTTAAAATCAATTAACTATCTTTATTTGTTGATAAATTGATAACTTTTAACATCTCTGTTATTTGTTAATGCAAAGAAAGGAGACAGATAAATCTGCTCCTGAATGTTTAACCTATATTGAATTACTTGCTATCCAGGAAAAGGGAATTGAGGGAAAGGAGGGATACAAATTTGTAACACAATGTTTTGCAAGGATTAAAGGCTGAAATCTTTCTTTACATATATTTTGAAAGCAAAAAAAAAAGTTGTTATTTAAAAATAGATTGAAGTACAAAGCACAACAACCAAAAAACAAAAACAAAAACAAAAAACAGTGTAAGCATAATTAGCTGGAGTACCAAGTACAATTATAGTTAATACTAGCTTCTATATTATGTAACTAACTAGTACAGTGAATAGATCCCAGGACCAGGAATCAGAAAATGCTAAACTCAAAATCTGAGTCTCAGATTTAACTTAACTCAACTTCCTAATTAAGTGTCCTTGAGCAAGTCACTTAACCCCATTTTGCCTCAGCTTCCTCATCTATAAAATGATCTGGAGAAGGAAATGACAAACCACTCTAGTATCTTTGCTGAGAAAATCCCAAATGGGGTCATGAAGAATTGGACATGATTGAAACAACCACTTTTATATAGTACTTTGTTCCAGGCATTCTGCTGGAATTTTATATGTATTATGTCTGATCCTCACAATAGCCCCATAAAGTAGGTACTTTTATTATTCCATTTTTCAGATAAGGAAACAGAGACAAACAGGTGACTTTATCATACTAGTAAGTTTCACAGATCTTCCTGAACCCAGGCCTGGCATTCTAGCCACTAACTGAATGTATCAACTCAAAGTTCCCACTTCCACATAGACAAGAATGTGGAAGGTTCTATATATCTGAGGTCTCAAAAAGATAGTAGAATGTTTTGTAACTGTATCTCTAATTTTCCAATTTGAATGTTTACTTCATTCTTTAGTTAAATCAGTTGGTTTGTAACCAGGACTGTGACTGAGCACTTAGACATCCACATCTCTTTGTAAGTTCTGCCCCAAGCATAGATAAATGAGATTAAAGGGGAACGAGAAAATGAAAGACATTACAGGAAAAAGCTACTTTTTTGAGCTGGCCCATTAAGCAGAAATAGGACTGATATGTGAGAACTTGGGGTGGGGGTGGAGCCAAGATAGCAGAGAGCAGAAATGACTTTCTGTGACCTCTTCTGACTTTCTCTTAAACTAACAGTAGATTAAGCTTCAAAACTAGTTTTGGAGTGACAGAACCCACAAATATCTGGAATACAATACATTTCCAGATGAAAATACCTTGAAAGAACTTCAGAACAGATCTGTTTCAAATGGGCAGAGGCACTGTCTACTGAACCCACATTGCAGCACAGGGAGCCCAGAGCAAGGAGATGAGTCAGGGAATCAGAGTATTGCAACTTCCACACTCAGGAATATTCTGTGAGTCTCTTAGGCTGCTCTGTCTTAGTTGCAAGCAGGTGTTTAGCAGATTTGCTGTAAAACCTCCCAAAGTGAATACAAAATGCAAATTGTAAGCCACTGAGCACTGGAAGAACTTGGCACTTGGTCACAATTACTCAGCCCCAGAAATCAGTCAGAAATACCAGCCCCAAGGCAAACTAAAACAGTTATCACTCCTTTGCCTTAAGAGCCAATCTCAATCCTTTAAAAATGATTAAAAAAAAAAGAACTCTGAGCATAGACAACTTTTATGGAGAAAGAGCAGACCTCAAACCTTGAGGTTCTTAAAGGCCAATCTATTCCAGAGGAAGTGCCAAAAGGACATAGGAGCTGGTTCCCAGTACCAGAATTTCTTGAAAGATTTCTAAAAGGATCTTAAAAAGAGAGAAGAAAAATGAGGAAAGGAAATGAGATTTTTGTAAGAGGATATGGAAAGGGAAAAAACAGAAATTATATGAAGAAAACTCCTTAAAATAGATTTCATGAAATGGGAAAAGCATATAACTCCTTACAAAATAGATATGAAAAATATACCAACTCATTAAAAAACAAAATTTGTGAAATGGAAAAAAAAAGCAAAGAAAAGCCAATTCAATTGGCCAAATACTAAAGGAGCTAAAAAAGGTAACAGAAGAAAACAATACACTAAAAATTAGAACTGAACAAGTGGAAGTGAATGACTCAATAAGACTTCAAGAATCAGTCAAACAAAACTAAAAACAAAAAGTGAAAAATAGAAGCAAATATGAAATATCACCAAGGAAAAACAATTGATATGGAAAATAGATCTAGGAGAGACAATCAAGAATTATTGGACTTTCTGAAAGCCATGATGAAAAAAGAAATAGAACCTAGACATTATCTTAGGGGAAATTCTAAAGGAAAACTGCCCCAATGTCCTGGAATCACAAGGTAAAATAACCATTGAAAGAATTCACCAATCACCTGCTGAAAGACACCCCAATATTAAAACCCCAAGGAATAGTGTGGATAAATTTCTGTACTATCAGGACAAGGAAAAAATATTGCAAGCAGCAAGAAAGAAACAATTCAAATGCCAAAGAGCCCACAATCAGAGTTACTCAGTAACTAGTAGCTTCCATCTTAATGGATCTAAGGGCCTAGAATCTAATATGCCAAAGGTGAAGAAATTTGGATTACAGCCAAAAGGAAGCTATCCAATTAAACTAAGCATTACCCTTCAGGGAAGATGCACATTCAAAGATACAGGTGAATTTCATCTATTTCTGATGAAAAGACCAGAGCTGAACAAAAAAAGTGATATCCAAACACAGAAATCAAGAGAAGAATAAAAAGGTAAAAAGTTTAGAATTCTTGAGAACAATATTTCTATTATGGATATACTTAGAGTTAGAGAATGTGGGTATAATTTGATTTTATTAGGATAATATAAAAAGGAAACGAGATGGAAAGAGGATTGTTTTGAAAAAAGAGGGAAAACGAGGTAAAATAAGGGCAATTACACCTCACAAACAGACAAAGAAGATCTATTATAATTCTGAGAAAGAAGGGAGGGAGATGAGGATTGTATAAATCTTACTCTCATCAGATTTGGCTCAAAGAGAGAATATCAGACATATTTGATTTCATAGAGAAAATTGTCTCACCTTATAGGGAATGGAGAGGGAAAAGGGAAAAATAAAAGGAAGTTTAATAGAAGGGAAAACATAAATAGTAGGGGCAAGATGTAAGAAAGTTAGAGGAATATAAAGGGTAGGGCTATTTGAAAGAAGTGGTGATCAGAAGCAAAATACTGGAGAGCAGGGAAAGAGGGAGGAAAAGGGAAAAGCATAACAGGGGTAAATAAGATGATAAGAAATACAGAATTAGTTATTTTAACTGTGAATGTGAATGGGATGAACTCTCCCATATAATGGAGGTAGATAGCAAACTGGATTAAAAACCAGAATCCTACAATATGTTGTTTACAAAAAGTAAATTTAAAGCAGAATGATACATATAGAATGAAGATAAAGAGCTGAAGCAGAATTTATTATGCTTCAGGTGAAGTAAAAAAACAAAAACAAAAACAAAAACAAAAAAACAGAAATTACAGAAACTCAACCCCAAGATAATACATTATAACAAGTAAGATTTATATCAGGAATGTAGGGCTGATTCAGCATTAGAAAAACCATTAGCATAATAGCATATAAATAGCCAAACTAAAAAATATCATATGATTATCTCAATAGTTGCAGAAAAAGCATTTGTTAAAATCCTATTAAAAACACTAGAGAGCATAGAAATAAATGGGATTTTCTTTAAAAAAGATTGGTAGCACCTATTTAAAACCATCAATAAACATCATATGTAATGGGGACAAACTAGAACCATTCCTAATAAGAGCAGAAGTGAAATAAGGTTGTCCATTATCATGATTACTATTCAATATTTTATTAGAAATGTTAGCTTTGGCAATGAGAAAAGAAAAAGAGATTAAAGCAATTCATGTAGGTAATGACTCTTTGCAGAAGATATAATGATATTGTTAGAGAATCCTAGAGAATAAACTAAAAAAAAAATTACTAGAAACAACTCACAACTTTAGCAATGTTGCAGGATACAAAATAAATTCACATAAGTTATTAGCATTTTTATACATTACCAACAAAGTCATCAGCGAAAGATAAAAAGAGAAATTCCATTCAAAATAATTGTTGATAGTATAAAATATTTGGGAATCTATCTGCCAAGGGAAAGTCAGGAACTATGAATAGAACTACAAAACACTTTCCACAAAAATGAAATCATATCTAATCCATTGGAAATATAGCAAGTGTTCATGGGTAGGCTGAGCAAATATAATAAAAATGACAATACTAGACCTAGATAATAACAGACCTGAAAAAATAACAAATTTCATCTAGAAGAACAAAAGGTCAAGAATTTCAAAGAAATTAAAGAAAAAAAAATTGTTAATAAATGTGGACTAGCTGTGTCAGACCTAACTCATATTATAAAGTAGAGATCATCAAAACCATTTAGTACTGGCTAAGAAATAGAATAGCTGATCAGTGGAATAGGTTAGGTTCACAGAATAAAACACTCAATGACTATAGCAACCTAGTGTTTGAAAAACCCAAAGACCCCAGCTTTGGGAATAAGAATTCACTATTTGACAAAAACTGCTGGAAAATTGGAAACTAGTATGGCAGAAACTAGGCATTCACCCACACCTAATATATACCAAGATCAAAATGGCTTCATGATTTAAACATAAAGAGTGATATTATAAGCAAATTAGAAGAAAATAGGATCATTTACCTCTCAGATCTGTGGAGGAGGAAGAAATTTGTGAGCAAAGAAGAATTGGAGAACAATATTAATCACAAAATAGAGAATTTTGATTATATGAAGTTAAAAAGCTTTTTTACAAACAAAACTATTGTAGACAAGATTAGAAAGGAAGCATAAATTGGGAAAACAGTTTTATATTCAAAGGTTCAGATAAAGACCTCATTACTAAAGTATATAGAGAACTGACTCAAATTTGTAAGAATTCAAACTATTCTCCAATTGATAAACAGTCAAAAATATGAACAATTTTCAGATAAAAATATTGAAACCACTTTTAGTCATATAACAAAGTGCTCTAAATCACTATTGATCAGAGAAATACAAATTAAGACCACTACACAACTTTTAGATTGGCTGAGATGTCAGAAAAAGATAATGATGAATGTTGGAGGGAATGTGGGAAAACTCCAACACTAATAAATTGTTGGTGAAATTGTGAAAGTATCCAATCATTCTGGAGAATAATTTGGAACTCTGCTGAAAAAGTTCTTAAATTATGTATACTCTTTGACCCATAAGTGTTTCTTTTGGGCCTATATATAAAAGAGATTTTAAAGGAGGGAATGGGACCCACATGTGCAAAAATGTTTGTGGCAGTTCTTTTTGTAGTGGCAAGAAACTGAGTGCATGCCCATGAGTTAAAGAATGATTGAATAAGTTATGGTATATGAATGCTATGGAATATTATTGTTCTATAAGAAATAATCCTCAAGATGATTTTATAGAGTCCTGGAGAGAAATACATGAACTGATGTTAAGTGAAACGAGCAGAATCAGATCATTATACATAGCAATAACAATATTATACAACAATCAGTTCTGATGGATGTGATTCTTTCCAACAATGGGATAATTGAGGCCAGTTCCAATGATCTTTGTGATGAATAAAGTCATTTACACCCAGAGAAAGGACTGTGGGAACCGAATATGAATCACAACATAACATTTTGATTCTTTTTGTTGTGGTTTCCTTGCACTTTGTTTTCTTACTCATTTTATTTCTTTTTTGATCTGATTTTTCTTGTGCAGCAAGATAATTTATAAATGTTTAAATATACTGGATTTAAAATATATTTAAAAAAAATAACATATATTGGATTGCGGGCCATCTCGGGCAGAGGGTAGGATGAGAGGAGAAAATTTGGAACATGAGGCTACGCAAGGGTACATATTTAAAAATTATTCATGCATAGGTTTTCAAAATAAAAAAAGCTTTTAAAAAAAGAGAGAATCTTGACTTCATCCCCTTTTTGATTGAGACATGAAAAGAGGAGAAGACAAATTTCTTGTGCTCCATAACTATTGTTATAAATTTATATCCCCTCTGATTCTTTATTATTATCCTTCTTTCATCCCATGAAATTAAACCTTGCCTGTCATTGCTTCTCTAAAACAATTCTCTCTAAAGTCAATAATGACCTCCTAATTAGTAAAAGTTAGACCTATTTAATCACTCAATCTGCTCATAAATAGGAATATATGACATGAATATTATGCATCATGAATTATGCTTGATGATGGAGATACAAAGAAAGAACAAAGTAGTTCTTGCTCTTAAAAAGTTTAGACTCCTTCAGGGACAACAACAGAGAAACCTACACATAATGAAGCTGACAGAATTACACAGGAAATCTAGTCCAATTCAGTATTTTACAAATAAGGAAATTTAAGTTCAAAGATATTAAGTAACTTGTCCAGTCACACAGTAAAATTTAGGAATAGAATTTGAGCCCATGTCCTCTGATTCTAGAACAAAAGATCTCTATCTCACACTGATGATGAGGATTATGATGATAATAATTAGCATTTGTTTAATGCTTCAGAGCTTATAGAGTGCTTTCTCAGTGGTACCATTTTGATCTCCTACTCACAGAAATACATATATACAAATAAATATGACATAAATATGGGGAAAATAATTTAAAATTGAATTCTGTTCATTTAATTTATTCTTTTGACAGATATTTATCAGGCTTGTATTGCATAAAGAGTGATGATATAGAGGCTGGTGGAGATACAAATAGAGATAAAATAGTTTTTGTTCTCATGAAATTTACAATAAGGAAATAAAACTCACCAGATGATTATAATATAAAGTCTTCCATGGTAAGTGCATCAAAAATTGTAATAACAACATACTTTATGAGTTTTGAATGGGAAGATCTGAAATAAAATCAAAGAAAGCTTCACATAGGAGATGGCATTTGTGGTGGGCTGTAATAGATGAGTAAGAATTCAATAAAGATGCTGTGCTAGGTCTGGAGAACAGAATGAACAAAGACATCATACATATGGGAAATGCCAAAGCATATTTTTAAAACAGAAAGAAATCAATTTTGGCTTGGGCAACTAGGTAGTATAATAAATAGAGCACTGTGTCTGGAATTAGGGTGGCTCATCTTCACAAATTCAAATCTGATCTCAGATACTTACTAACTGTATGACTCTGGAAAAGACACTTAACCCTGTTTGCCTCAATTCCTTATCTATAAAATAAGTTGTAGAAGGAAAAGTCCTTAAATATCTCTACCAAGAAAAAACCCTAAAATGGAGTCATGAAAAGTCAGACATGACAGAAATAACTGAACAACAACAACAAAGTAGGAAAGATTGATCAAATTGGAAAACAGCACCTAGCATATGGAAAGTACTTAATAAATGTTTATTTACTCAATGTAAACCAAAAAACTCATTCAGAGAGAACAGATGTATAGTGGGAGGAGAATGGAAGAGATTGATGCTGCAGATATTTCAAGGCTACATTAAGAGGGATTAGTCACCACTTTTATAGTAGAGATAATGAAGAAGATGGAGTTAAGGTTTTTGAACATGGGACAATTGTTAAATTATATGATCAATCAAAAATAAAGGTTTTAGGAGGAACAGGTAAATAATATGATTAAATAATTTTGACAATAGTTTAAAGTATAACAAAATAGAGAACATTATGAAAGACAAAACAGATCATTTTAATTATATTAAGATAAAAAAAGTTTTTGCATAAACAAAACCAATGCAGTCAAGATTAGAAGGGAAGCAGAAAACTGGGAAACAATTTTTCTAGTTAGTGTTTCTGATAAAGACCTTGTTTAAAATAAATATATAAAGGACTCAGTCAAATTTATAAAAATCCAGATCATTCCACAATTGATATTGATGAAAGAATATAAACAGACATTTTTTAGATGAAGAAAGCCATCTATTATGATATGGAAAAATGCTCTAAATCACTATTGATTACAGAAAAGCAAATCAATACAATTCTGATGTACTACTTCACACCTATCAGATTGGCTAAGATGATAGGAAAAAATGATAAATTTTGGAGGAGAAGTGGGAAAAGTGGAATACAAATGCACAGTTGGAAAAGTTATGAACTGTTCTGGTCATTCTGAAGAGCAATTTGGAGCTTTACTTAAAGGGTCATAAAACTGCATATATCTTTTGATACAGCAGTATTACTGGGTCTTTTCCCAAAAAGAGGATAAAAAAGGAGAAAGTACCCAAATGTGCAAAAGTGTTACTAGCAGCTCTTTTTGTGGTGGCAAATAATTGGAAATTAAGTGGATGCCCATCAACTGGGGAATAGCTGAATAAATTAAGGTATACAAATGTAATGGAATATTATTATTCTATAAGAAATGATGAACAGGCTGATTTCAGCAAAACCTACAAGGACTTACATGAGCTGATGCTGAGTGAAGTGAAGAGAGACATGAGAACATCATATATAGTAAAAGCAAGATTGTGTGATGATCAACTATAATAGACTTAGCTCTTCGCAGCAATGCAGTAATCTAAGGCAATTTCTGTTGACTTGGGTAAAAATTGCCATCAGCATACAGAGAAAGAACTATGGAGACTGAATATGGATTGAAGCATATATTTTTACTTTTGTTTGTTGGTTTCTTTCTTATGGTTTGAATTTTCACTTTTGTTCTGATTTTCTTTTGCAACAGGACTAACATGGAAACATGTTTAAAATGATTGTACATATATAATCTATATCAGATAGTTTGCTGTCTAAGGAGAAAAAAAATTGGAACTTAAAATTTTATAAAAATGAATGTTGAAAACTATCTTTACATGTATTTAGAAAAATAAAAATAAAACTTAAGAAAATAGAAAGATACAAAGTATAGATTAGAGTAGAAAGAGACTGAAGGCTAAGAAATTATTTTGGAGAATGTCAGCAAGAAAGACAGCCCAATCCCAGCCCCAGCTCCAACAAAGCAAAAATGCAAATTGGGGCCTTTGAAGTAAGCAGCAGCACTGGCTCTAGAATTCTCCACCTAGAGACACCAAAAATGACTTAGAAGGTTGGCAGGAAAAGTTTGTTAGCATGGTGATTCCTGGGAAAACCAACAAATCAAGAGTGGTTGGGAGCAATAGTAGTGATGACAGTTTCCAGTCTAACTCACAGGAAGTTTCTTTACTAGCATGGGGGAAAATCTCTGTTGCTTTAGTACATTAGAAATTATCACAGTGGAGCAGGATAATCCTCACAGTTTCCAAGGCAGAAAAAAAGTGCTTGTGGTCAGGTCCCTAGAAGAATCTCTAAAAGCAGCTTGGGATATAGCATCATCCACCTTGGAAACAGGTCCCTACTTTAACAAAGAGTTAAAAGCCAAGTGATAGGCTGGGGAAATTAGCAAAAAACAAAAAAGATTCTGACCATAGAAAGTTACTGGTAGGCCAAGTAAGATCAAAACACAAACTCCAAAGAAGATAAAAATCAAAGCCCCAATATTCAAGCCTCCAATAAAATAAGAATTGTTCTCAAACCCCTCAAAGCTCAAAGGGAATTTTGAAAATCAAGTAAGAGAGATAGAGGGAAAATTGGGAAGAGAATTGAGAGGAAACCCAAAAAGGAAAAACAAAAAGCTAATGAGGAGAAGAACATCTCAGAAAGTAAAATTGGGCAAATGAGAAAGGAGGTTCAAAAACTCACTGAGGAAAATAATTTCTTGAAAATTAGAATTGAACAAATGGAAGCTAATGACTTTATGAGACATCAAAAAGCAATTTTTAAGACCCCAAAATAATGAACAACAACAACAACAAAAGAACACTGAAATATCTCATTGAAAAAGGAAAAAAAACTGACCTGGAAAATAGATCCAGGAGAGATAATTTAATAATTATTGGTCTACCTGAAAACCAGAATTTAAAAAGAGCTTAGACATCATCTTTGAAGAAATTATCAAAGAAAACTGCCCTGATATTCTAGAACCAGAGGATAAAACAGCAATTGAAAAAGCCCACTGATCACCTCATGAAAAAGATCCCAAAATGCAAACTCCTAAGGAATATTGTAGTCACATTCCAGAAATCCCAAGTCAAGAGGAAAATATTGCAATCATGCAGAAAATGACAATTCTTGTATACTGTAGCTATAATCAGGATAACACAAGATTTAGCAGTTCTACATTACAGGATTGTAAGGCATGAAATATGACATTCTGAAGAGCTAGGATTATAGCCAAGAATCACCTATCCAGAAAAACTGAGTGTAATCCTTCTGTGGAAAAGGTGGAAATTTAGTGAAATAGAACTTTCAAGCATTTATGATGAAAAGACAGAACTGAATGGAAGATCTGATTTTCCAATGTAAGACTCAGGAGAAGCATAAAAAGATAATAAAAATGGTGTCATAAAATTTAATAAGGTTTATTTGCTTACATTTCTACATGGGAGGATGATACTTGTAACTCATTAGAACAACCTCATTATTACTGCAATTAGAGTAAGTATAGAGTACACAGGTGTGAGTTGAGTATAAAGAGATAATATCTAAAAAAAAATAAGCTAAGGTGTGAGAGAGAAATGTCCTGGAAGAATGGGAAAGGGAACCGTGAAATAGCCTAAATTATATGCCATAAAAGAGGCAATAAAGAGCTTTTATAGTGAAAGGGAAGAGAGGGAGGTAAGGGAGAGTGAGTAAACCTTACTCTCATCAGAACTGGCTCAAAGAGGAAATAATCTCAATATGGGTATAGAAATCTATTTTAATGGACTTGGCTCTTTTTCACAATGAGGTGATTCAAGACAATTCTATTAGATTTGTGATGGAAAGAGACATATGTTTCCAGAGAGCAATCTCTCTGAAATCTCTATGGAGACTGAATGTGTATAAAATCATAGTATTTTTATCTTTTTTGTCATTGTTATGCTTGTTTACTTGTTTTTTTTCCCCCCTCCTGTGAGAAGAATTGCACAATGGATTGCTTGCTAGCTAGGGGAGGGAAGTGGTTGAGGAGAAAAAATCAAAATAAAGTTTTGCAAAGGTGAATGTTGAAAACTATTTTTGCACATATTTGGAAAAATAAAAAGCTAGCAAATTAAATTTAAAAATATATAATATATATGTATATGTAATAAAAAAAAATCTATCTTATGCTGCAGGAATGCAGGAGGGGAAGTGGGTATAGGAAGAGGGGAGGGTAATAGAAGAGAGGGCATATTGTGGGAGAGTGTGGTCGGTGGCAAAATACTTTTGAGGAGAGACAGGGTAAAAGGAGAGAGAGAATAGAATAAAGAGGGGGGAAATATAACTAATAATAGCAAGTCAGAAAATAATTTTGAAGCATCTTTCTCTAAAGAATGACTCATTTCTCAAATGTTAAGGGAATTGAGTCCAATTTCTTTAGGAAAAAAAAAAATTCCCCAAATGATTAATGATCAAAAGATATGAACTATGCCCAAATGCCTATAAAATCATGCATATTCTTTGACTTAATATCACTAGTAGGCTTAAATCCTCAGAGATTTTAAAAGAAGGGAAAGGACCTATATGTACAAAAATATTTATAGCAGCTCTCTTTCAGGGCAAAGAATTAGAATTTGAGGGGATATCTATCAATTGGGAAATAGCTGAATAAATTGTGTTATGTGGAATATGATAGAATATTATTGTTCTATGGGAAATGATGAACAGGATGCTCTCAGAAAAAAACCCTGGAAAGTCCTCCATGAACTCAACCAAAGTGTAATGTTCTGTGTACGAAGTAATAGGAATGTCATGGGGTGATCATCTGTGAATGACTGCTATTCTCAACAATACAATGATTTAAGATTTTTCTTTTAAGGATTTATGATGAAGAATGCTATTCATACCTAGGCAAAGAACTGATTGTATATGAATTCAGATTGAAGCATACTCTTTCTTTTACTTTATTTTTCTTGAGGTTTTTTTTCTTTTTTGGGTGGTGGGCGAGATGGAGATCTGTTTTCTTTCACACAGCTTTTATAGGGGGAAAAATACTTTGATGGTTATTTTAATAATTCATATAAGATGTAATAAGAATCTGAATTAGAGGAGCAGCATCTGAAGAGAAGGACAAGATAAATTCATGAGGTAATGTGGAAAGAGATTCAATAGAGCATGGCAACTTATTGGATATATGAGATGAGTAAGAGAAATATCAAAGATGATTTCGATCTTTTTGTACTGAGTTCTTAGAAAATTATTAGTGTCATCCTCACGGATAAGGAATTTAGAAAGATGGACAGATGAGGGAAATGCAATTATACTTTTTAAAGCATTTTGAATTTGGGGTGATGTTCAACCATTTTCCAGTGTCTTTCGGGTAATTGAAGGTGTAGGTCTGAATTTCAGAAGACAGAGCATTTGCTATTATTGCATATGACTCTGCTTTTTATTAATTTTCCTCTTATCTTTATAATTTATTTTTTCTATTTCTTTTAACTGATTCCTCTTCTTCCTTCTTTATCTAGGGTTTTGGCCTTCAAATAAAAAATAGATTTCCTCTCCCTCCTCCTCTCTAGAAAGAGTAGGAAATTTGAATATCCAATAATCTAAGAAGAAACCAGTTTGTGAATGAACTTGCCTTCAAGGTATAAATTACATTCATAATTTTGTATCTAGCTAGTCACCTACATAAGACTTCTGAAAGAATGTGGAAATGAAACAGATTGAATTGAAATTAATCACCCTAAAGAAATTCAAAGTGATTTATTATGGAAAAGGACTTTGAGACAAAGATTGTCAAAAAAGAGAGGCAAAATTTCTTCTATCCTCTGCTTAGAGATTACAAAACAACAACAAATTTTGTACTGACAGAATCCTCTTTCTTAGTTTATTTAAGACAGAATCACTGCCCTCGTAGAGTTTTTAGTCTAAGTAAGTCTAGGTAAGAAAAGAAAACAATTAGCTACCATAGATACTACTATATGATAAATACTAAACAAAGGAGATCACAGCAGAGTGAGCTGGTTAAAGGAGTAATAATTTAGCTTGATATAACCAGTTGATAGATAAACTGCAGTATTTTAGTTACTTAAAAACTTGTAATCTTTTCACATATTCTCATCTCTAGGAATAATAAATAAAGTTACAAAGTAAAGATTGTGTCTGCTTCAATGTCTGGGAAAATAGAGGAAAACTAGTTGATCTTTGACCACTGAATGATCAATGAATGAATTTTGATGATTGATCACTGAATTGGTCCTTGATCTAAGGACCAATTCTTTCACAGCTGTGATCTGTATAAAATATAAGGTCCTTGAGAGTAAATACAAGCATACCTCATTTTATTCCATTTGCTTTACTGTGCTTTAAAGATGTTAATCTTAAAAAAAAAACAAACAAACAAAAAAAAAAAAAACAAATTGAAGGTTTGTGACAAACCTGTATCAAGCAAATCTATCAGTGCCATCTTTCTAACAACATGTACTCACATCATGTCTTTATGTTACATTATGGTAAATCTCACAGTATTTCAAAATTATTCATTATCATTGTATCTTTATGGAAATCAACGATCTTTGATTTCACTATTGTAATCGTTTGGAGCACCACAAACCACAACCACATAAGATTTTGAGCTTAATAAATGTTTTGGGTGTTCTGACTTTCACAAAAAAAAAAAATCCTCTTTTTAAAAATTTCTTTAGATCCTCAACTATGAGGTTTATTTTTTGTTTATGGGTTTATTGTTGCTGTTTTGATGCCACAACCTGAGAAGAGGTTCATATTTGAGACAGTTGCCTGGCCCAAACTGAAAGCAAATACCCACTGTCCTCTCTAACCTTTCTGATCAAGTCCAGAAATTCTGTAGTCATCAGTGTCACCTAGTAAAGACCCAGTGGCACACTGACCCAGCCAAATTATTGTGCCCAAGGAAGAGCAAACCCAGATAAGTCACTGCTCCTATAGGTACATTATGTTATACAAAATATTATCCTTCACAATAAAACATCATATGGATTCTTTGGAGAGAGAAAGAATATTGAGTTGTTTAATTTCCAGAGTTTTGGATTGCCTTTGCTACACACCTTCTTTACATAATCACTTCAATACTTTTATGTTTTAAATCATACACATTCTGTCTCTGCCTCAACACTCTGGGTATATTAATGACAGAGTAAGTTTCTCTTGTTGAAGAAAATGTTTTGTAACGATTATTATTGCAATACAATTTGAATATAGCCATTTCTTTATGCATTATGTGTTGGAATCCTTACAAAGTGTTAAGTCATTAGACTTGATAGAGACAATGATTATCTAATTTATCATGGTTCAGTATGATTGATCTGATCCTACAAGCAGATGTTATGGGCCAGAACTTGAAACAAGGTACTAAGTGGAATTGAGGAGACAATGTTTAAATTTAGTTTAGAATTTATTTAATCCTACAACAAATAATGGTTTCCCAGGGATATAATGATTGGTGTGTACTCGGTGTACAGCATATAAGCAAGAAGCTCTCGGGGTCAAAGAGCACTCTGGGAGATTGAGATCCAGGAGTGAGTGGAGGCCTCAGTTGAGAAGATTCAGAGAGAGCTGGAGGCAGAAGCTGGCAGACAAGATGCAATACCTCTTGGGACCAAGGAGTGAAATAGGCCTCTAAGAAAGCTACCCAGGCCCAAGGAAAGAGATAAGACTTGGAAAGAGAAAATAAATGTTTGGATTTTAACAGCTGGCTGTATTTGGAATGATTATTACATTGAACTGAAAGTAAGGCTGCCTCCAGAAAACCTCCTCAAGAAACCTGCACCCAGAGAGAACCATTATATATTATAAAAAAGAAGAACACCACAATTATGTCTACTGGAAGATTCTTAAGGGGAATGACACTCCTGGGGTCTAGTGAGCTAGTTTTATACAGAGAGTTAATCATATGATTATTTAAATGTAATAGCAGTCACCATACTGTGAACCCAACCTGCCAGCATCAATGTAAGTTGTATAACTGAAAACTGAAAGGACAGAAGTTGAGAATAATTCATAAATTTAAATTTCAAACTTGAACCACTTTTCTGAACTTTTTTTAAAATTTGGTAGTTAAGGTGGATTCACTCATAATTTCTGAAAGGAGAGTGATTTAATCAGGACTATCCATTAGCAGGATTATTATAATAGTGTTGTAAAGAATGAAATGAAGAAGAAAAACCTTATCAGTCAGAAGAATTAAAATAAGTCTATTAAAATTGTTCAAATAAAATGTAATAAGGTCCTAAACTAGAAATTTTATCTGGAGTTAATGATTGTTTGAAATATCAGAAGAACTATTTAGTGACATCTTATATGTCACATGTGGATAGATGGACCACATATTACAATGTTCCTAATGTTTTTTTTTTTGTTTGTTTGTTTGTTTTTAATAAAATACAACTGTAGCTTAAGGAAAGATTTTCAGCTTAAAGTTTTTGTTGACTTAAAGACTGTACAAAAAGGATGCATTATAATCACATTGATACAGAGACATAAAATCAGAACTGAAAAGAATAACTGCCCTTGATTAATTAATATTCAGTTTTAGAGAGATCTCGCTCACAAGGGAGTAGAGGCCAGGAAATGGTAATTTAGTTTATTTAGTTATAAGGATAATAAGTTGGAGCCCTCAGGTTGGGAGTAGTGTGTGTACTCATTTGATTATAATTCTGGAAGTGGAAGCGAGGAGCTATATGAATATACATATGGTATCTGAAGAAAAGATGGCTAGTAAAGAAGTGAATCAAGGCTAGAGCCTGTCTAGATACAGTTGACTATATGAGGTACTTGACAATCAGATCCTTGGGCCAAAAGTGTGGAAGTCTAGAAATATAAGAATTAAGTATGGTAAGGCATTTTGTCTGGTATCATTCAAGTGGCTAAGTTAAAGAAGATTATGTACATAAAAGGCAATGAAGTGAAACACTGCCCAAGGAATCAGAAAGTCCTAAATTCACATTTAACCTCAGATCCTGATTACTTATGTGGTCCTTAGCAAGTGTCTTAGCTTCAGTTTTTTCATCTGTAAAATGGGGATAATAAAGAAGTAGTAATAGTAGTAGTAGTAATAGTAGTAGTAATAGTAGTAGTAGTAGTAGTAGTAGTAGTAGTAGTAGTAGTAGTAGTAGTATTGTTATTGTTATTCAATCATGCCCAACTTTTTGTGACTTTGTTTAGGGTGTTTTTGGCAAAGATAATGAAATAGATTATCATTTCCTTCTCTCACTCATTTTACAGATGAGGAATTGAGATAAATAGGATTAAGTGACTTATCCACAATCATGTAGCAAAGTAAGTATCTAAAGTCAGATTTGAACTTCCAAAGATGAGTCTTCCTGATGTCAGGCCTGGTACTCTATCCTCTGCACAAACTAGCTGACCAAATTATTTTTATAGTATGAAATAATACAAGCTAGCATGTATAAAGCATTTAAGATATGCAAAGTGATTTACAAACATCTCATTTGATGCTCAGAAACATTATGTATGTGTGTACACAAATATATACCCATATATGTATGTATATATGTTCTTACCCCTGATAAATCAAATGTGCTATCATACTGCAGTGCAAACACATTTGGAATCTATTATTTCAATAGTACATGTCTATTATTTTCTTAGTGGATGTTTATTTAAAAGTAGAATTTGTCTAGATGATTAATTTACTTGGTGTCTTGGAAAGGCTGGATTTGTGCCATTGTGGTGCTGTTTCTCAGTCTGTGTCTCAAATTCTAAATGGAACACTAAACCAAAAAAAAAAAAAATAGTTGTAATTATCTAGATTTTAATCAATTTTCAGCCTTGCCATCAAATTGAATTTGACCTTTTCTAATAATGTGATCCAACATTTATAATGAATTCACAGTTCTCTTGTACAGTTCTTTTCCTCATGGGAAAATTTAATTTCAATATAATTTGCTTTTTATCTGCTTTCCTGTTTTGCACATTGAGTTATGTGCCCTGTTAGAATCTCAGACTATCTTTGGAGCAATCTATCAATCTTTTTTTTTTTGTTTGTTTTTGTCCTGTGGTTTTAATTTTTTACCAACTTAAAAATTCTTCTACTATTCACTTTTTCTGAATATTTCTATCTTTATTTGTAACATCGAGTATATTCAGCTTTTAATTGTTCCCTAAATTTTCCATTGTTTCTTGTTGTTTTTTGGGGTATACACATGAACATATCTTGTGGTGTTTTTTTTCATATATCTTATTTCAGTTGTTTTTTCTGTTTTTCTTTATGACCACAAAGGCTTTTCTGTTTTAAGTTTTCTCCTACATTATGCAATGTGTTGCAGTGAAAGGGGCAGTAGATACTTCAAGTTTAGAGTCTTTCTCTACTCTTTATTTTTTCTCACCCAATTAGTTGCCCAGTTAAATTGATATAACTTTCTGATTTGTCCCTTTTCCTTCACTTATAATGGGCTAAAACTGAGTTGATGCACTGAGGTCTGAGCACTTAAGGCTAATTACCAATTGGACAATACTCTATTAGCATGTGCTTAGAGAAAGAATGGCCCTGCCCACTACTCTATGCAGGTTTTGATCTGTTGGGGTACAGAGAGATTGAGGCAGGATTTAGAGGGTGGAGTAGTACAAGCCAGGTAGCTCCAAGGTGGAGAAGAAAGAGGAGATTTCTGTGTCTGAGAGCTCTCCTGTCCCTTCGATAAAGAATGAAAATCAAGGACTTTCATTTATCCTGACTCCAGCTGATTTTAAAATATACAGGGTGCGGTCTTCATATCCACTCAAATGAATAATCCCTCCTAGAAGAAGCCCTCATTACCTCTTACCTAGAACACTGAAATAGCCTTTTAATTGATCTTCCTGCTTGAATTTCTCTGTTTTCTGACTTTTAAAACATAGTTTCCAGAGAGATAGTCCAAAAACATAGATATGAGTATGTCATTGAATCACTACATTCCAATGACATCCTTTTACTTACAGAAGCAACTATAGAGTCCTTTGTTACTGAACACTTAACATCTTTGGCTCTAAGTACTTTCCTAGACTTAGTACTCATTTCCCTTCATACAATCCTGTCAGGCTTTGATTCTTAAAGAAGATCCTTACAGAAATTGAACAAATTACTTTACCTCTCTTGACTTTAGTTTTCTCATGTTTAAAATAAACATGATGTATTATAATGACCCCTGAAGTCCCTTGTAATTTTAAAGATGTTAGTATCAGATTTAGTTCATTTCTTTTACAGCCCTGACTTTCCATAATTTTTTATTCATTGTGTAACCATTTACTGATGTTTTTACTGACAACACTAATGATAAATGATATTTTCTATAACTAACAATTGCAATTAATATATTCAGGGGAATATTTAGAAGACATGGGTAATAACATTGATTATAAATTACACAAGGCTGATAACCTTTTATCACAACGATTTTGTAAAGAAAAAAAAACCAAGGGCAGTAAAAATGATTTCAGCTAAAGCAAAAGAAAAAAAAATAGATAAAATTAAAAGAGATAAAGAAGAAAACTACACCTTACTGAAAGGCACCATAGGTAATTAAATAATCTTAATACTAAGTCTATGGTATACTATTGGTATACAGATTTTTTAACAGGTACTATGTAATATACAGATTTTTAAAGGAAAAGTTAAATGAGTTATAGGTAGAAAAAGACAACTAAACTACACTAGTGGGCTATCACAACTTTTCCTTTTCAGAAGTGGATAAATCTAACTAAAACATAAACCAGAAATAAGCTAATGATGTAGACACAATTTTAGAAAAGTTAGTTATGATATAACTCTTGAGAAAAATGAATGAGATTTAATAAGAAATATACCCTTTTCTCAGCATCACAAAATACCAACGCAGAAATTAACCATGTATCAGGACATTAAAAACCTCAAAATCAAATACAAAAAAGAAGAAATATTAAATATATCATTTTCAGTTCATAACACAATAAAATTACATTCAATAAAGGACCATGTTAAGAGAAATTTTAAAAACTAATTGTAAACTAGAAACTTTAATACTAAATAATAAGTGGGTCAAAGAACAAATTTTAGAAACAATAATTTCATCAAAGAGAATAACAATGATGCAATATACCAAAATGTATAGCATGCAGCTAAAGCAGTATTTAGGGAAAATTTTATAATTTTAAATGCTTAAGTGAATAAAATAGAGAAAGAACAAATCAAATAATCAAATATGAAACTAACAAAATCTAGAAAAACTGCAAATTAAACATTTCCAATTAAACACCAATTTGGAATCCGGAAAAACAAAAGAGAAATTAATAAAATGTGGAGTAAGGAAATCATTTAACTAATAAATAAGACTAGGAGCTAGTTTTAGAAAAACTAATAAGACAGATAAATTATTGTCTAATTTAATTAAAATCAGAAAAGAAAGAAAAAATGCCAGTAACAAAAATGAAATGGTGAATTCATCACCAGTGGAGATGGTATTAAAGCAATTATTAGGAAATATTGTGATCAATTATATGCCAGTAAAATTGACAGCTTAAGCAGAATTGATGAATATTTGTAAAAATATAAATTGTCCAAATCAACAAAAGAAAAAATATTTAAATAACATCATCTTAGAAAAAATTAATTTGAACAAAGCATCAGTTAACTCATTAAGAAATTATCCTTAGTGTCAAATGGATTCACAAGTGAATTCTACCAAATATAGAAAAAACAATGAATTCTAAAACTATATAAACTATTTGGAATGAAAGGCCAATGATTTCAAAATTCCTTTTTCAACCTAAATATTGGTGCTGAAGCCTAAACCAGGAAAAGTGAAAATACAGAAAGAAAACTATAGGTTAATTTCTCTAATGAATATTGATGCAAAAATTCAAATAAAATGCTAGCAAAGAGATTGAAATAATATATCACAAATATCATACACATACAAAACCAAAATAAATCATGTGATCATCTAAATAGATGTCAAAAAGGCAAAGACAAAGAACAGATAAAATTCAATGCCAATTCCTATCAAAAATACTAGAAAGAAGAGGAGTTACTGAAACTTTCTTTAAAATTATAAATAGTGTCTCTCCAAAACCATTAGCAAGCATTTTCTGTAGATAGAAATCTTCCCAGTAAGATCAGGGATGAAGTAAGAATGTTCATTATCATCACTATTGTTCTAACATATAACTGATGTTACCTATAACAATAAGAGAAGAAATAGAAATGGACTGAATTAGAATTGGCAATGAGGAAACAAAAGTATCACTCTGTAAATGATATGATGATATGCTTAAAAAATTCTAAAAAATCAACTAAAACTTACTTAAAATAATTAACAGTTTTAGCAAAGTAGCAAAGTATACAAAATAAACCCACATAAATCACAAATATTATTATATAATATGAATAAAGTCCAACATCAAGAGATAGAAAATTCCATTTAAAATAACTGTAAAGAATACAAAATATTTAGGAGTTAACCAGGCAAGATAAACCCAGAAACTATATGAATACAGTTATAAAATCCTTTTTCACACAAGTCAGATCTAAACAATTCTCAAAGTTAGGTGGCTCTAATATGATAAAAATAACAGTTTTATTAATTAATTTACTTATTCAATACCATACCAAACAACCCGATTTTGAAACTTCCAAAAATAATTTTATAGAGCTAGAAAAAATAATAACAAAGATCATCTGGAAGAATAAAAGGTCAAGAATATCCATGGAATTGATGGGGAAAAGTGAAGAAAAGTGATCTAGTTGTATGCAATATGGCAAACATCAGATCAATCTGGTACCATTTAAGAAATAGAGTGGTTAATGAGTGGAATAGATAAGATACACAATACACCATAGTAAATTACCATAATAAACTAATATTTGATAAAGCCAAAGATTCAAGCTCTTAGAACAAAAAAATCATTATTTAAAAAATTAAAAAACCTGTTAGGAAAACCTGAAAAACAATATTATAGAAATGCGATATGGACCAATAACTTATACTATGTACAAAGGTAAAATCCAATTGGGTGCATGATTTAGACACAAAAGATGCTATAATAAGCAAATTTGGGGGAGGGGGTAATATGATACAATGTTGCTTGATTCATGTACTAATGCAAACATTCTGGAGAGCAATTTGTCACTATGTCAAAAGAGCTATCAGACTGTACATACATACACTTTTCCCCATGATCAAGTAATACCACTACTAGGCCTGTATCCAAAATTGATTTTTAAAAAATGGGAAGGGGGAAAAATCTAGTTATACAAAAACATTTATAGCACTTCTTTTTATGGTAGGAAAGAATTGAAAATTGAGAGATTGTCCATCAACTGGATAATGGTTGAACAAGCTGTGGTATATATTTATAATGAAATATTATTATAAGAAATTATAAATAGAATGATTTCAGAAAAATATGGAAACATTTACATGAACTGATATTAATTGAATACAGCAAAGAAAACATTGTATACAATAACAATAACAATATATGATGATGAACTATGAATGATAGCTATTCTCAGTGATGAAAAGATTCAAGACAATTGTAAAAGATTCATGATGAAAAATTCTATCCACCTCCAGACAAAGAACTGATATAATCTAAATGCAGATGAAACATTATTTTTCACTATTTTATTCATTGTTTTGTTGGGGGGGGTCTACATTTTATTTCACAACATGACTATTATGGAATTATATTTTACATGATTGCATATATGTAACATATCAGATTGCTTACTACCTCAGGGAAGAGAAGGGGAAAGGAAGGGGAAAAAATTCAGGTCCCAACATTTTTAAAGAAGAATGTTAAAACAGTTTTTACATATAATTTTGAAAAATATATGAGTAATAATAAAATGAATATAAATTCCTTTGTAAGTTCTGGAATATTAGTAGTGCAATACAAACAATTATTCTTATTTATTTAATGGTCTTTAAGGCTTACAGTGTATTTTTTCTCATAATAATTCCTTAAGGTAGGTAGTACAATTATTATTAGTATTCTTTCACAGATTAGAAAACTGAGGAAGTAAATTACCCACAGGTATAGAGGGCCCTATCCCAGTCTTCTGACTCTGAATCTATTCTTTTCGTTACATGAGAAGGAAGAAAAATGAAATACCTGTTCTAGAACCATCTTAAAATCAATGAAATCACACACAGTCTACTAGTGTGTAGATGGATTGAATCATGTTTTATACATATTTTTACTTAATTTTCTGACTTACCCAGTATCATTAACTTTATATGCAGATTAATGGAGCTAGCAGGGTCATGTATATGTAGAATTATATAATTTAGTTGAGCAGTCAGGCATATCCAGCAGGAATTTCTCTATTCATGAAAGAAATACAATGGTGTAGAATTATTTAATTGAAAAAACAAGCTATCATTCTCAGCAAGAAGTTTCCTATAAAGCCAAGTTTAAGAGTGTCTTTAAGGGTATCAAGTAATCCTCAGGAATAGTCTTTGTTTTATTTTGAAATCTGTTCTAGCTACTTATAATACACCCAGCTTTCAGGAACTGACATCTCTATTTCTCAAGATGAATCCCTCAAATGCAGCTAGTTTGACTAAGAAGGAAAGGAATAGGGCACAACAGGCTAAAGAATTAGGGAAAGATTGCCTTTGGCTGTTTTCCACCAACTTTTTTGCAGATCTTACTTCTCCTTTTATATTATGTTCAGTGCATTATGAAGGTTAAACGATTTTTAGAAGGGCCTGGAAAGGTTTGGCTGAATAGATGTTGAGCGAAACAAGCAGATCCAGGAATACATTGTACATAGCAACAACAAGATTGTGTGATGATCAGCAATGAAAGATTTGTTTCTTCCCAGTCATTCAGTGATCCAAGGCAATCCCAATAAACTTTGAATAGAAAATGTCATCTTCATTCAGAGAAAGAACTATGGAGAAAGAATATAAAGCAAATCATGCTATGTTCACTTCTTTTTTCAGTTTTTGTTTTCCTCCCATGGGTTTTCCCTCTTTTGAGTTTTTTTTTTTCTCCCAACAGGGTTGATAAGTCAAAGTATGTTAAAAGATAAATTAATTAATTAATTTAAAAAAAATATGATGCTCATGTTTCTTTCAATACAAAGTTTCTTTTATTTCCTACCCTCATTGCTAGTATTTTTCTCCCTAAATTATTTATAATTTGTATTTCTTCTGGGCATACTTACATGTGTACTTACATATGTACATACTTATAAATGTGCCAAATATTTCCAAGGAAGAAGTTAGGTAAATGTAATTTTTTCCAGGCCTTTTGAAAATAAGCTTGTCCATCATTTTTTATGGATGAATAATATTCCATTATTTTCATATAAAACAATTTATTCAGCCATTCCCCAATTTATGGGCATTTACTCATTTTCTAATTCTTTGATACTACAAAAAGAGCTACTCCAAACATTTCTGCACATATAGATTCTTTTTACTCCTTTATAATTTCATTGGCATACAGACCCAGTAGTTGTATTGCTGAATCTAAAGTAGCCCTTTGGGGATAGTTCCAAATTGTTGAGCTTCATTTTGAAGAGAATAAGGGAATTTGTGAAATAGAAATGAGCAGGAAGTGTATTGTTCATATACAGATATGAAAAATAACCAATGGAAATGTGGAGAGGTGTAACACTACAAATCAGTTATCACCCTTTCATTTTCTTGTCTCCCATTCAAAATCCTTTTCCTGTAGTAAATGTTTGTGTGTGTGTGTGTGTGTGTGTGTGTGTGTGTGTATGTGTGTGTGTGTCAGGGAGATGATATAACTATTTTCTTATTATTCTAAATTTACTTTGTTGAAACAATCAAAGAGCTAAACTTTTGGAAGTATGACTATTTCCTCCATCAATAGATATTGCAATTTCTCCAAAGCTGCCCAACTCATAATTTTTTTTTTTGATTTGTCACATTCTTTTATTATGAAAATGATGTTCTGTAGAGGTATGTAAAGATAAAGATAGCTAAAGAAGAAACTATTATTACTATCAATATTAATGACTATTATATGCCAGAACTTGAAATAAGGTACTAAGTGGAATTGAGGAGACAATGGTTAAATCTAGTTTAGCATTGATTTAATCCTATAATAAATAATGGTTTCCTAGTGATAGAATGATTCCTGTATACTCAATATGGGGCATATAAGCAAGAAGCTCTTAGGGCCAATAGGACAAGCACACTAGAAGCTCTCGGAGCCTCAGCCAGGACTCAGTCCTGGGAAATTCAGAAGCCAGGATTCAGTTGAGATTCAGAAGCCGTAGAAAGCAGTCGGGCAGAACTAAGGAAGACTGAAGTGGTGGCAAGCTGTCCTGTGGAGAACACTGAAGCCAAGATCCCGAAGGCCTCCAGAAAAACTAGCTGAGCCCCAAGTGAAGGAGACAAGACTTTGAAGGAGACAATAAAGGATTTGGACTTTAACTCCTGGCTGCATTTGGGGTGATTTACTGAACTGAAATGAACGCTGCTCCCAGAAGCCCCCCAAGATACCTGCTCTCAGAGAACATTACATTTTAGAAAGAATATTACAAATGACAGCTAATCTTTTCAATTTGATATTTTTTATATAAAGCTTTTTATTTTTAAAGCATGTGCATAGATAACTTTCAACATTCACCATTGAAAAATGTGTTCTGAATTTGTTTTCTCCCTTCCTTCTGCCAGCCCCTCACCTAGATACCAAGTGATCCAATACATGTTAAACATGCAATTCTTCTATATATATTTCCACAATTATCATGCTGTACAAGAAAAATCAGATCAAAAAGGGAAAAAAAATGAGGAAGAAAACAAAATGAAAGCAAACAATAAGAATAAAAGTAAAAAACTCAATGTTGTGATCTACCCTCAGTCCCTACAGACCTCTCTCTAGTTGCAGATGGCTCTCTTCATCACAAAATCATTCCAAATTGCTCCCCAGAATGGTTGAATCAGTTCACAACTCCACAACAATGGTGTATTCCATTTTTCCCACATCCCCTCCAACATTTGTTATTATCTTTTCTTGGCCAATTTGTTAATTACTCATCTAAGATGACAATTTGTGTGAAGTTACTTGTAGGTTTTGTTGTTTTTCCAGAACTATTTTCTCTTATTTCTAACTGTTTTCTGAAATTTCTAGAGAAACTATCACTTAATTACTTGGTATTATAATATATATGGTGCAATAGATAAGAGTGCCAAGACTGGAATCAGTAAGACTTGCCTTCTTGAGTTCAAGTCTCAGACACTTATTAGCTATGTGATCCCAGGCAAATCCTTTAAACCTGTTTGCTTTAGTTTTCTTATTTGTAAAATGAGCTGGAGAAGGAAATGTGGACCAATCCAGTATCTTTGCCAAGAAAATCCCAAATGGGGTCACAAAGTGTCAGACATGATTGAAACTAGTAAATAATATTATGGTATAAATTTTGGCCACAAGAGGGCTCTGTGACCACATACAGGTAAATTCTGCTTCCATTGGTCCAAGCTCTACAAGCTTGTGAGCCACTCTGTTAGCCATAGAGTGTATAAAAAAAAGAGTTTAAATATGGAATATTTATTCTGAATTTCTATTCCCTTAGTGAGGACTGTAATCTTTTAGATGTTTTAATTCTTCTCTTCTAATTTAAGTTCAATCTCTACTGATTTGTCTGTGTTTATAGATTTTATATTGAATTATCTTCCTTCTGATTTTTTGGGTAGTTTTAGCCTCATTTTCTTATTTTGCTCTGTAATTGACTTTTCAAGACATCCTCCATTGAATCTGTTTATACTTCCAGGCCTAAATCTCAGTGTTGTCTTAGTTTCCTTCCATATTGGCAAATTGGCAAATTTACTTTTCATCACCCTTGGCCCTTAGTCCAGGTTAGCTTCTATATGGATAGAGCTAGGTGTGTATATATATTCAGTACCAAATTAAAATACCAAATTCAATACCAACGCAATCTTGGATGTTTTTCCCTGTTCTGGTTATCTTAATTTCTTAGTCCAGCACGGATGGAATCATCTTACAGCTTTCAAAGTCCTTTAGGGAAATCAAGGTAGTACGATTTAGAAGCTTCTGCAATCTTAGATTTTTCTGACCTAAGGGCCACATCAAGAATAATAAAAGTCTGTCTTTCTTCAACTTTCTCTTCTTTATGTGGCTAGTTAGAACAGTGAATGATAGTTGTTGCAATGAAGTAGTATATAGTCAAACTGGCAAACTTTCTATAGTAGAAAGAAAATTGCTTATTTCACAAATGTGTGGGTCATTTCGTGCACCCTGACAGATAATAGAGGCTGATGGGAGAAAGATGAAAAGTTAGCAGGTTAAAGATGAGCATTTTCCACTGTTAATTCTTTTGGTTATTATTGTATTGGCTTATTTCTTTTATTTTCCTCTGAGTTTGTCAGTTATTGCACTGCCTCTAGTTTAAATCCCTTTTTATCAGGAATCTTTTGAGTTATTAGAACTATAAAAAAGAGAAATCCACTCTTTCATGTTGTTGGTCACAAGAGTCATATCTCTCAATTAAAGAATGACTATATTACCATAAAGAAATAAAAAAATAGACTCAATTAAGATTAGAAAATTGTTGTGAATTCAATATTGTGTGTCTTCTTCCAAAAAAAAAAAAAAAAAAACTTTTGTTATCTATTGAAAAGAAGCAGAGAACTCTTTTTGTAGTGGCAAGGAATTGGAAATTGATGGGGAGTGGCTGAACAACTGATATGTGAATACAATGGAATACTTTTGTTCTATAAGAAATGATGAGCAGGCAGATTTCAGAAAAACCTGGAAAGTTTTACATGAACTGATGCTGAGTAAAATAAACACAACCAGGAGAACATTGTACAAAAAAGTAATAGTATTATTGTAAAATGATCAACCATGATAAACTTAGCTTTTCTCAGCAATACAGTGATCCAAGATAATTCTAAAAGACTTATGATGAAAAATGCCATTCACATCCAAAGAAAGAACTATGGAAATTGAATGCATCAAAGCTACTTTTTCACTTTTTTTTTTTTTTTGTTGTTGTTTTTCACGTTGTTTTTCTTTTATTCTGATTTGTCTTTCACAACATGACTAGTATGGAAATGTGTTAAAAATGATTGGACATTATTATTTCAAAGTCGGATTCTTCTTGTGCAACAAAATAACTGTATGGGTGTGTGTGTGTGTGTGTGTGTGTGTGTGTGTGTGTATAGTACTTAACATATACTTTAACATATTTAACATGTATTGATCTACCTGCCATCTGGGGGAGGGGGAAAGAGGAAGGAAGGGAAACAATGAATTTTTTTTGTTGTTGCAATTGTCAATGCTGAAAAATTACCCATGCATATATCTTGTAAATAAAAAGCTATAATTTAAAAAAATAAGAAACAAACAAACAAAAAATGATTGTACATGTATAACTTATATCAGACTGCTTGCTGTCTTGGGGAAAAGGGAGGGAAGAGAGAGAAAGAGAAAATTTTAGAACTCAAAATCTTATAAAAATGAATGTTAAAATTATCTTTACATATAATTGGGGGGAAATAATATTAAGAAAAAAAGAGGTTAGTGGTAGGAACAATGCAGGCGAGGGACTGGCAATATTATAAAGGATTTAAGAATCAAATAGTTTATAGGTGAATTAGGCTTAATAGAATAATGGTAAGAAAATGTTCTAGTGTTAGGATTCTTACAAGATACTAAGACAGTGGAATTGATAGAGACAATAGTTGTTTAATTTAGCATGGTTCAGCATGATTGATCTGATCCTACAAGGAGATGTTATGGGCCAGAACTTGAAAAAAATTACTAAGTGGAATTGATGAGATAATGATTCTGTAATTGACATGTACTTAGTACTTACTATAATTCCACAGGATTCACACCTTTAAGAGAGCATATATAAGAAGGAGCTCTCAGGGCCAAAGAGAACAAGCCCACTCTCAGAGGAAGAGACATTCATTCCATCTTCCACCTTTGTGCTGGCTGGAGACATTTGGAGGGAGCTAGAGACAGAAGCTGGCAGAGGCAAAGGACTAGGGGAAAGAACCAAGGAGAGAGATAGGCTTCTAAGAAAGCTAACTGGGCCCCAGGAAGGAGACAATACTGGAAAGGAAACAATAAAGGATTTGGACTTTAACTCCTGGCTGCATTTGGGGTGATTATACTGAACTGAAATGAAGTTTGCTTCCAGAGACCCCAAGAAATCTGCTCCCAGAGAACATTTACATTTTAGAGAAGAATATTACACTCTAGCATGAGTAAAAGAGAGTGACATGAAGAAAAAAAAATAGAAGGAATTAGTATTATGGTAAATATGATAAGAACAAAGTAGAGAAATATACTGAAAGACTGGAAAATAGGATCAGAGAAATTTGATGTTTAGAATTAGGAAGGAAGAACAATTATTAGTAACTGTGGTTATGCCCTAAGTATTTTCTTAACAAACTGCTCCATCTATGTACTACTTTAACTTGTGAACCCAGAGGATTCCATGTATTGCATTATCAGATCTATGAAGATAATTTTAAAATCACCTTTAAAGACTTAATTTCTTTCCTGTATTCCCAGGTATACTACCAACTGCAACTGCAACTCTGAAGTTCTATCAAAGTGGCATAATTGAAGGGGTAAAAGGGTGGCAGGTGGAAAAGAAAAACTTGGAGAGGCTGGGTAAAATCAGGTCCATTAATGTACTCTTTGAGAAAGATGTGAACATATTTAGTCATTCCAGAAAGCAATTCAGGATTATGCCTCAAGTATTTCTAAACTAAGCATGATTGCAGACTAGAGAAATTACTATTAGACCAATATGCCTACAAAGAAAAAAGGAAAAAGAAAAATACCCATAAATAGTAAGAAGTTGGTAGTAGCTCTTTTTTGTGGAGGCAAAGATGTAGAAACAAAGGGGGTGTTCATCTAAGGAATGGCTGAATTGATATGATTAAAAAAAACATAGTTGAATACAGAAATTATACATGGCATTCTAAAGAAATCTTGAGGGGATACATGAATGGGTATATAAAAAATTTAAACAGTAAGGACAGTAATGTAAAGGGAAAAAAAAAAACTTTGAGTAATTTAATATCTATGATCAATATATTGACCAAGCATTATTTCAGAGTACCAAAGATAAAGAGATGACAGATTTAAGAAATAAAATAATGCAAACATTTTGGAGTCAATAGGAGTATTTATTTTGCTTGACATATCTTTTACTAGCATTTTGTTTTGTTTTTGTTATCCAATCACCCCCATTAATGGAGGTTGGGAGCTATTTAGAGACAGAGGGTCAAAGAAATAAGAATGTTAATTGAAGAAAAGTTAAATTTAAAATTCATAAAGGAAAACTTTTGGAAGCTCTCAGAAATAGAATTCTCAGCCTATGTGCAATAAGCAAAGTTGTGAAGACCAAGTTAGCACCCTGGATGCCTTAGAATTAGCTAGAGTCAGGATAAGCAAAAGTCCTTGGTCTTTATTCTTGGTCTTTAGGGGTAGAAGTGAAGGGGATGGACACAAGCTCTCCACTATCTCCCTTCTCCTTGTCTACCACCAAAAATGACCCTGGCTTGTCTTACTCCACCCCCTAATCCCTCCTACAATTATCTGTATACACCAAAAGTTCTAGCCAGCACAGAATAGTGGGAAGGACCATTTTCCTTAAGTGCTTGGTTGTCTGATTCCAGTGCACATATTCAAAGTTTCAGCCGTTTACATAAAGTAGTCCACTGAACAAAAGGCAAGTATCAGGCTGAATTAAGAAACCCAAATCTCAGGTTTAAAATCTCTTCTCTTAGAGCCTATGTGAATGGGGGATGGCACTTAATGTGGCTTACAAACACTGTTTTCATTACTGAACATCTGAAACCCTGATTTTGCCTACAGCTTTAATACTCCTCCGGATTTATGATTGTGTCTTTCTCATCCATAAACTGCATAATCTAAAGGGAGCAAAGTGAAGATTTTGGGTTCCTAGAAAGAACATTTTACTGGTTTCTACGTGGAGCAACAATTTATTAGGATAAGTGTCATAGACTTTTGGATCCAGAAAAGACAAAGCAAGCCAAATAAAGAAATATGAGTTGGAAAGACAAAGAATGTGTAAGTTCAAGGATTCTAAGATCTTTACAAATTCTGATGATTGCTGTGTGACATTTTCTGAACCTGTCTAAAGAGCCTAATTCTTGATCAGTGGTCAAAATAGATTTCTGCACCTATCACAGTCCTAGATTGTGCTCTTTGTCCATTGATTGCTTTTGGTTTCTGGTAAAGAACTTGAAGTTGTCCAATCCAACTGCAGCCTTTCCTCTCTCTAGTTCTAGTCTTCTTTGCTTTGTTCTGGCAGAACCATTTGCTTCCAAACCAGGGCACCTACAATGTCTATCAGACATGCCATTTTTAATTCTCTGAGATATTCACTGACTAGGAGCTCTGTAACATCTCTATAAATTGGGTGGCTCTAGTTTTCACTGGGAACATTGGCCATTTTCACAGAAGATTATACAAAAGAAGAAGGAAAGGGATGGGGTGATTTGCACTGGATAAGCAAACACTGCATCTAGAAACTTGCCTAAAAGTTCAGGGAAACAGATAGGGAAATGTTGCCCTTTTTCAACAGCAGTGAGAAATTCCAGATACAAATATAAGTGTGGCAGTCTCATCCTTAAAATGCTAACAGTTATTTACTTAGTCCACTACTTTTATGAGCAGGCTAAGAAAAGAAGCATTTTCCATTGTTGGAAACTAAACCATATGATGAATGAATATTTCACTTTTTAAAAATGTTGACAGCCTAATTTCCATTTACTTCAGTCCAGTTTCTTTTAGTTCCTAGGTCAGATTTGGTATTCATGGTAACTTTATTGTAAATATTTCATTCAATGTAGATATGCCAAAATAAAGTTTGGAGTGGGTAGGTCTTCAGTACATTTCCCATCTATCATTTGGAAAACAAATAGATAATATACAAGCCAAGATATCTTACACCTATGATCATTTTGATAGGGAATGCCATACCTCTGAATTTTCTTCTGAAATACATCTTCATAGCAGCACACAAATAGGGGGAATAATTGAAACTTTTTATATTCCCTGGATTTAGCATAATTCCTAGTATATAGCAGATGATTAATACATGTTTATGACTGATTTATATAAGCATTTTTAAAATAAAAATATAAAAATGTAAAGAATACTGAAACATATCACTGTCAATAGTATTTTGACAGTCAAAAGCATATTAAAAAGTATGGTTCCTTTTTTTTTTCTACTTTCCTATAAATTTATTAACGAGACAATAATATGTCAACCTATGTGACAACAGTTTTGTAATTTCTCAAAAGCCACTGAACATTATTAAGGAAGAGATAATAAAATGGCTAGAGCCAATCATAACAAAAGAAGAACAGGTTTTAGGGGGGGGGGGGAGATACTTTTATCTACCCCAGTTTTGGAAAAGACTATGACTTCTTCAATGTTTCAATAGAATTTCCTACTAATGATAATTTAATGATTGTTCAATATGTATTGTAGGATACATCAAGAAGAGCCAAACTGAATTTACCTATAAGTTTTGAATGTATAATTTTTTTTATTTTATTATTTTAAATAACTTTTTATTGACAGAACCCATGCCAGGGTAATTTTTTACAACATTATCCCTTGCACTCACTTCTGTTCTGATTTTTGCCCTCCCTCCCTCTACCCTCTCCCCCAGATGGCAAGCAGTCCTATACATGTTAAATAGGTTACAGTGTATCCTAGATACAATATATGTGTGCAGAACCGAACAGTAATCTTGTTGCACAGGGAGAATTGGATTCAGAAGGTATAAATAATCTGGGAAGCAAAACAAAAATGCAAGCATTTATATTCATTTCCTAGTGTTCTTTCTTTGGGTGTAGCTGCTTCTGTCTATCCTTGATCAATTGACACTGAGTTAGATCTCTTTGCTGAAGAAATCCACTTCCATCAGAATACATCCTTATACAGGATCATTGTTGAGGTATATAAGGATCTCCTGGTTCTGCTCATTTCACTTAGCATCAGTTCATGTAAGTCTCTCCATGTCTCTCTGTATTCATCCTGTTGGTCATTTCTTACAGAACAATCATATTCCATAATATTCATATAACACAATTTAGTCAACCATTCTCCAATTGATGGGCATCCATTCATTTTCCAGCTTCTAGCCACTACAAACAGGGATGCCACAAACATTTTGGCACATACAGGTCCCCTCCCTTCTTTAGTATCTCTTTGGGGTATAAGCCCAGTAGAAACACTGCTGGATCAAAGGGTATGCACAATTTGATAACTTTTTGAGCATAGTTCCAAATTGCTCTCCAGAATGGCTGGATGTGTTCATAAATTCACCAACAATGTATCAGTGATCCTGTTTTCCCATATCCCCTCAAACATTCAGCATTATCTTTCCCTGTCATTCTAGCCAATCTGACAGGTGTGTAGTGGTATCTCAGAGTTGTCTTAATTTGTATTTCTCTGTTTAATAATGATTTGGAGCATATTTTCATATGGCTATAAATAGTTTTAATTTCTTCATCTGAGAATTGTCTGTTCATATCCTTTGACCATTTATGAATTGGAGAATGACTTGATTTCTTATAGATTAGAGTAAATTCTCTATATATTTTGGAAATGAAGCCTTTATCAGAACCTTTGATTGTAAAAAAATGTTTTCCCAGTTTATTGTTTCCCTTCTAATCTTGTCTGGATTAGTTTTGTTTGTACAAAAACTTTTCAATTTGATATAATCAAAATTTTCTATTTTGTGGTCAATAGTGATCTCTAGTTCTTCTTTGGTCATAAATTCTTTCCTTTTCCACAGGTCTGAGAGGTAAATTATCCTATGCTCTTTCAATTTATTTATAATCTCATTCTTTATACCTAGGTCATGAAGCCATTTTGACCTTATCTTGGTGTACGGTGTTAAGTGTAGGTCAATGCTTAGTTTCTGCCATACTAATTTCCAATTTTCCCAGCAATTTTTGTCAAGTAATGCATTCTTTTCCCCAAAACTGGGGTCTTTGGGTTTGTCAGACACTAGATTATTAAAGTTATTGGCTGTTTTGTACTTTTAACCTAACCTATTCCATTGATCAACTAGTCTATTTCTTAGCCAATACCAGATGGTTTTAGTAACCGCTGCTTTATAATATAATTTTAGATCTGGTACAGCTAGCCCACCTTCATTTGATTTTTTTTTTTTTCATTAATTCCCTTGAAATTGTTAACCTTTTGTTTTTCCATATGAACTTTTTTTTTTTTTTTAGGTACAAAGAGAGAAATATGCTGACCTGTGTAATGGGCTGAGGCTTGAGTTGATGGACTGAGGTCCCAAGCACATGAGGCTAAATAGTAATTGGACCATACTCTATTAATATATAAGCTTGAAGAAAGAATGGCCCCTGCTCACTCTTTGTGCAAATCCTGATGTGTTGTATAGGAAATGACGTTTTTGGTGGGTGCAGGCAAGGGAGTGAGAAGGGCAGCAGAAAGAGAGACCACTGACTGATGTCTTGACACAGCTGCTCACATTGCTATCATGACCGCCCTTCACCTCCAATCCCCCTCTGCTAGCTGACTTCCTGTCTGCCCATATTGCTATCACAATTCTTCTTCACCTCTACTGAGAATAAAGATTGAAGATTTTTTCCTTAACCTGAATTCCTACTCTGGCTGACTTTAAATATGCAGTCATAACATTTGGTGCCCAAGTGTGGGAACCAAGGACCCTACTTTCACTGAAGAAGTCTCCAGTGACCAGGAACTTAGGTGAGCATTGTAATAGACAAACAGGGAACCTATTTTCTTAAAGACTAAATTAGTAACCATTTTTGGCTGAAATGGGACAGATCCTAGCTAAAGATTCTCCTTCCCCCACCCCAACCCTCCCACCCTCACCCCCACCCAGGAGTGGTGCTATAGAAAGCATGCTTAAGCTGATAGAAGATCAAGGGCTACTTATAACTTGGGAACAGACAGCTAGACTTCTTGGTACATTAAAATGCACCTCCCCTTGGTTCTTAGAAGGAGAGCAAATCTCTCCAGATAATTGGACATTGATTGGTCAACAGCTCTCCGCATATTACAACAAAAATGGTCCTCATTCAATTTCCATCAAGGCATTCTATTTATACAATATAATACAGTTGGCCTTAAGAAACCATATAAGTTCTAGAAGAAAAGGAAAAAAAAAAAAACTCTAGGAATAGCCAAATGAGGATGCCTGAGATAAAGGAGGAAGACAAAGAATAGATTAATGACCATATCCCCACAGGGCATGGAGACTTAAGTGAGGCTCAAGGGCAGGGTAAATCTGAGGCAGCTGCAGCCCCACCTAAGGAGCAGGTAATTGACTCCCCTCCATCCATCCTCTGGGATGGAGGGAGGAGGGTTAGTGCGGGGGGGAGGGGGTTGTCAGTGACAGCACCAGCACCTCCCCCCCAGCATTCAGCCGCTCCTATGACTAGATTGCAAAAGAGACTAATTAAGACCAAAGCAGAAGGGAGAGATGTATTGGAATTTCAACACCACATTTTTCCTGTAATTCAACAGTTTAATTCTTCAGGTCAAGAAAGTAGAAAATATGCTCCTTTTGATTTAGAAATCCTCAAAGACCTGAAAAAAGTTTGCACTCTTTATGGGGCTACATCAGCTTATGTTAAGATTTTATTACAGAATTTGGCTTTTGAAATCTTGACCCCTAATGACTGGAAATCTATAGCAAGGATATGCCTAGAACCTGGACAAAACTATTTGTGGCTTTCTGAATATAGTGAGCTCTGTAGGATACAAGCCCAACAAAATAGTCAAAGTGGAGTTCATGCTGCAATCACCTGTGACCTACTAACAGGTGTCAGTCCTTATGCAGATGTCGCAGTACAGATTAATTATTCCATAGCAGTATATGAGCAAATTTCTACTAATACTATCAAAGCGTAGGCTTCTCTCCACAATAAAGACGACAAGGGTAGGGCCTTCACAAAAATAACACAAGGGCCAAATGAACCATTTGCTGAGTTTGTGGGATGTTTGCAGACAGCTATCACAAGAACAAATGGGGAAAATGCAATAACAGACATTTTAAATAAGGCAACTTGCTAAGGGAAATGCTAATGAGGTTTGCAGAACAATTATACTAGGACTGCACAAGGATGCTCCTTTAGAGGAGCTCATAAGACGCTGTGCCACAGGGGCACAAATGCCTTTTATAGCCAGGCTATGATGCAGACTTCCCAAAATCCAAACATGGGAAGACAGAGTCCCTCCTGGCAAGGGACTTCCAGAGAGACTCGTAGATGCTTTCAGTGTGGAAAAGTAGGGTATCTGAAAGCTCAGTGTTGGTATAGAGACAGAATGGAAAAACAGGGTGGGAGAACAAGAAGAACAAGACCCAATACTCTATGTCCAAAATGCAACAGAGGCTTCCATTGGGCCTCAGAAAGTTAACAGATTCAGGGAAACGGGATGAGGGGCCCAAGGCAAAAAAATACTTGGGGCATGATGGCAGCCAATGGTGCACCCAGAGAGTGTACCTAGAAGTCCAGTACCCAGACATGACCAATCAGCCAGAAAGCCATAAGATGGGAGAAGGGGATTACACAGTCAACCAGCCAGGAAGCAACCTGATGGGAGAAAGAAATTACAATTGGGGAGAATAGAGCTGTATGCAGCTGGGACAACTGAGATACTCCCTTGGAGAGGTGAAATCTGTTCCTCTCCAACTTATGGATCTCTTGCCTCCAGGCACACCATTTCACCTCCTTTTTGTACATACAAAACAGTATCCATCCACACACTGGGGAATGTGTAGATAACATCCCAGTCACTAATACAGAGAGACAATGTGTGACTTATCACTCAGGAGAAGTAGTAGCATCAGGTTTACTCATGCAGAATCTTAATAAGCAACCTGGTGATAGTCACCAAGATTCTGACTCCAAACCACAAAATCCAGGAATATACTGGACAGCAGCTGTAACAGCTGACCAACCTATGCTCACAATCCATGTAAATGGCCTACCATTAGAAGGGTTGGTTGACACAGGTGCAGATCGTACAGTCATTAGAGGTGCCAATTGGCCCAGTCACTGGCCAAAGATTAAAGCAGACACTTACATATCTGGAGTAGGAGGATTAATAGCAGCTGAAGTTAGTGCTACCCCTATGAGATGGACTTTTGAAAGCAAAACAAGAGTTTTTACTCCTTTTATAGTTGAAAAAATCCCCATCAATCTGTGGGGAAGAGACGTTTTACAGCAATTAGGGTTAAAAATGAGTACTTTGTTTTTTTAAGCAGGGCCTGCTTGAAAGGTCTGCCAACATTTCACCTGTTCCTATTCAATGGAAAACTGATAAAACAGTGTGGATAGAATAGTGGCCCTTATGTAGTGATAAAATTCAGGACTTCTTAAATATAGTACAGGAGCAGCTTGAACAAGGAAACTCACAACCTTCTTTAAGTCCTTGGAATTCCCCAGTATTTGTTGTAAGAAAGAAATCTGGAAAATGGAGGCTGCTCACTGATTTAAGAAAAGTGAATGAACAGATGGAAACTATGGGAACTCTTCAGCCTTGACTTCCATCTCCTACTCAATTGCCTAGAGAATGACCTCTTTGGATTATAGATATTAAGGATTGTTTCTATTCTATCCCTCTGGATAAGGAGGATATGAAAAGATTTGCCTTTTAAGTGCCCAGCTTTAACTTAGATGAGCCTTATAAAAGATATGAATAGACAGTTTTGCCACAGGGAATGAAAAATAGCCCCACTATGTGTCAAATGTATGTTGCTATTGCTCTTGCTCCAGTAAGAAAAACATTTCCAAAAGTTATGCTATTACATTATATAGATGATATATTGGGATGCGCAACTGAGGAACAAATGCTAGAAGCATGTCTACAAAAGACCATAGAAACACTAAGATATTACAAATTGTACATAGCTGAAGAAAAAATTCAAAGACATGCTCCTTTTCAATATTTAGGATATGAAGTATACCCTAAGGTGCTTACAGTACAAAAACTGTTCTTAAGAACAGAGAGGCTAACTACCTTAAATGATTTTCAGAAATTGATAGGAAATATCCAATGAATGTGACCAGTGTTAGGCTTGACTACCTATCAGTTACAACCATTATATGACATTTTAAGAGGGAGATAGTGCTTTAAAATCACCAAGCCAGCTTACAAAAGAAGCTCAAGAGGCTTTGAGAAAAGTTGAACTGGCTTTATCCAATGTGGTTGAAAGAGTCACTTAAAAACCCTTGGAAATATCAGTTTTTGCCACACAAGAGGCACCCACAGCAGTCCCCAAGGAGACAGTGTGATAGTGTGGGTGAACCTCCCGGCACAACCAGAACAAAGCCTTACTCCTTACCCAGTGCTTGTGGCTATAATTTTATTTTATTTTATTTATTTTTTTATCTTTCAGCTCCTGGGAGTATATTTCTTTCTTTCTTTCTTTCTTTCTTTTTTTTAATAACTTTTTATTGATAGAACTCATGCCAGGGTAATTTTTTACAACATTATCCCTTGCATTCACTTCTGTTCTGATTTTTCCTCTCTCTCCCTCCACCCCCTCCCCCAGATGGCAAACAATCCTTTACATGTTGAATAGATTACAGTATATCCTGGATACAATATATGTGTGCAGAACCAAACAGTTTTCTTGTTGCACAGGGAGAATTGAATTCAGAACGTTTAAATAATCCGGGAAGAAAAACAAAAATGCAAGCAGTTTATATTCATCTCCCAGTGTTCTTTCTTTGGGTGTAGCTGCTTCTGCCCATCTTTGATCAATTAGTTCTCTTTCTCGAAAAGATCCACTTCCATCAGAATATATCCTCAAACAGTATCATTGTTGAGGTATATAATGATCTTCTTGTTCTGCTCATTTCACTTAGCATCAGTTCATGTAAGTCTCGCCAGTCCTCTCTGTATTCATCCTGCTGGTCATTCCTTACAGAACAATAATATTCCATAATGTTCATATACCACAATTTACTCAACCATTCTCCAATTGATGGGCATTCATTCATTTTCCAGCTTCTAGCCACTACAAACAGGGCCGCCACAAACATTTTGGCACATACAGGTCCCTTTCCCTTCTTTAGTATCTCTTTGGGGTATAAGCCCAGTAGAAACACTGCTGGATCAAAGGGTATGCACAGTTTGATAACTTTTTGAGCATAGTTCCAAATTGCTCTTCAGAATGGTTGGATGTGTTCACAATTCCACCAACAATGTATCAGTGTCCCTGTTTTCCCACATCCCCTCCAACATTCCACATTATCTTTCCCTGTCACTCTGTGGCTAGAATTTTATTAAAGACCATTAAGTGTGCAGTACAATTATCTGGAACAAGACCTGACAAGATATATACCTTTTACACCAATACACAAATTAATGTGTTCTGTGAGACCATCCCAGAGTGGCAAATTTTATTAGCCATGGCTCCAAATTTTACACACGGGTCTCCATTAAAGATAACCAGACTTTTACATAATTGGCAATGGATTCTTGAAGAAAAAATTTCTAAATTTCCTTTTAAAGGACCAACTATCTTTACAGATGCATCCAAACACAATATTTGTGCTATATATTCTCATGATTTAACTATAAAGAGAGTAGTCAGAACTCCTTTTCAATCCACTCAGCAGAATGAATTATATGTGATCATGCTAGCTCTCACTTATTACCCAGGAGACATAAATATAATATCTGATTTAGCCTATTCAGTAGGTGTGGTATAAAGAATTGCCACAGCCTAAATAAAATTTGCAGCTTCTAATATATATCAGCTCTTTAAGGAACTTCAAGAGCAAGTGAGAAAGCATCCAGGAAAGATTTATATCTTGCATGTCCACTCACATTGTGGACTTCCAGGTCCTATTTTTGATGGAAATTCAAAGGCAGATAGCCTTTTAATTATGTTAGCCAGTATGCCATTATTTCAGGAGGCCCAGAAATCCCATTCTAAATACCATTAGGTGGCTTGAGCTTTGTGTTTAGGATTTGGGATAACAAAAGAGGAAGCTAGGAGCAGAGTAAAAAGCTGTACAGCTTGCCTTCCTTTCCATCCTCCTACGCTCCCTCCAGGGAAGAACCCTCATGGTTTGAGACCCAATGAAATCTGGCAAATGGATGTGACTCATTATAAATCTTTTGGTCATCTGTCTTTTATCCATGTTTTGGTAGACACCTTTTCATGATTCACTTTTGCAATACCAGCAGCAAAAGAGACAGCCCGAGTGGTCACTGAATTCCTCATTCAAGCATTCACAATTATGGGTGTGCCACAAGAAATAAAAAAAACAGATAATGTACTTGCATATACCTCCAAACGTTTTGAACACTTTTGTGCATAGTATAAGATTTTACACACCACTGGCATACCCTTTAATCCTCAAGATCAGGCAATCATAGAAAGAGGAAATAGGGACATTAAGATGCTGCTCCCAAAACAAAAGGAAGGGGGAGCCACAGGTAATCCTAGAGAACTTCTAAATCTAACCCTTTGTATTATTAACTTCTTGATTTTTGACAAAGATGCACTGGCTCCAGCAGACAGGTTTTATAACCCACTGAAAGGGCAGTGTCCAGTGCAAGCAGCTCCACTATCTTTAGATAATCGCCAGGTGATGTGGAGAGACCCAGAAAGTGATGAATGGAAGGGACCAGATAGGCTAACTGGTCTAATAGGCAGATTTTAAAATTTCTACTTTCCCCTCCTGTGTCTATGACTCCAGAACAATTTTCATGGATCATTTTTTTGCATTGTTACATTAAGGTTCTTTTGTTGGTCACAGATTTCAGATATTCCAATTATTCTTATTTTTTTTTTCTTGATCAGTTTTCCAGATCTGTTGTTTTTCTTATAAGATGTATTACATTTAGGGGCAGCTAGATAGCTTAGTGCATAGAGCACTAGTCCTGAAGTCAGGAGGACCTGAGTTCAAATCTGGTTTTGGACTCTTGACACTCCCTAGCTGTGTGATCTTGGGGAAGTCACTTGACTCCAATTGCCTCAGTGCAAAAACAAAACAAAACAAAACAAAAAAACTGTTTCACATTTTGTTCTATTTTTTTTTCCTTTTTTATATTTTGTTTTGTCATTTCTTGATCACATAGCTTTGCTGGCTTACCCTTGACAAATTCTAATTTTCAAAGAATTATTTTCTTCTTTAAGAATCTATATTTCTTTTTCCAGTTGGTTAACTTTTTTTGTAATCTTGTTTTTCTTGGAAGGACTCACAAAAAGCCTGTTGTGTCACTAGCCTGCTGAGCCAGGATCAAGGAGCCTCAGCTGCAGTCATATGCTGAGGCTAAGAGTTTCCTATTGGCTTGCCCTGACATCATCTGTGCTAGGTTGTATTGCCATTTTATCCAAGTGATATAGAATTTTCCTGAAGTCCTTATAAGTTTTCTTAAATTGGTTGTTTCACACCATCTTTTCAGGGATTCTGTTTCACTAGAATCTGTTCAGTGGTTTCATAAAACACTATTTCTGAAGGAAATTAGGAAGAGCTCAGACAACTTTCTGGTTTCTCTCTGACATCTTTGATACTTTTTAAAAATAAAAGCATTATCTAATGCTTATTTCAATGATATATAATTTACTAAAGTATCATTTAAAGATGCTTTTTCTTCCTTGGTTCTCATGACAAGTCAACTGTTAAGTCATTATGAAGAGACAAAATAACAGAATCTTGGAGTTATGATTTGAGAGTTGATTTAGTTAAAATTGTATTTGATAAGTAGAACAAAAAAAAACACAACATAAAAAAAATCTCACTATTACTATTAAATAGTTGTGAGCATTATGTTTTCCCTAGCATTTAAACTAAATCTAAAATGAACAATTTTCAAATTATGAAATTAAAGCCATCTATAATCATATGAAAAAACATGCTCTCACTATTGATTAGAAAAATGCAAATTAAAACAACTCTATTCTCCTCAGTGGTTTAGTGATAGAAGACTATCCCAATAAACTTTGGATGGAAAATGCCATTTGCATACAGAGAGAGAACTATGGAGAGTGAATGTAAAGCAGCACATGCCATGCTCATTTCCCCCCCTTTTTTTGTTATTTTTTCCTCTTGCAATTTTTCTCTTTTGTTCTGATTCTTTCTTTTCCAACATAATTCATAAAGAAATATGTATTAAGGGATAGAATCAAGATGGCAGAGAGTAGACAGGCTTTTATCTGAGCTCTTCCTGGCATCCCTCAGATCAACACCAGATCAAGCCTCTGAAGTGGTTTTAGAGTAACAGAACCCACAGATATTTGGAGTATAAAAAAATTCCAGCAGAAGATATTTTGGAAGAACTTCAGAAAAGTTAGGTTTCAATCAGCCAGAGGAGTAGGAAGGCAGCCAAGCACAGGTGCAGTACAGGAACCCAAGACAGTGTAGAAACCAAGTGCTGGTAAAAGTACCAGGAGGCTCTTAGACAAAATATAGCTGTGTTGCCTGCTTTATCCTAGTTAGAAGCCAATGGATCAACAGATTAGCTGTGAGACATCTAACCCACTGTTAATCTTCCCTTTGCTCTAAGAGTAGAATTCAACCTTAAAAAAAAAAATAAACAAGAAAAGCAAAAAGAACTCTGACCTTAGATAGCTTTTATGGAGACAGAGAACAGACTTTAAACCCTGAGGATACTAAAGGCAAATCATATTAAAATGAAGCCCAAGAGGGTGATAAGAGTTAGAACCCCTCTCACAAAGCTATCTTGGAAGAATTAAAAAAGGATCTTAAAAGAGAGTTAGCAGAAAAATGGGGAAAAGAAATGAGAACTTTGCAAGAGAGTTTAGAAAAGGAAACAGAAATTATCTGAAGATAACTCCTTCAGTGAAATGGAAAAATCATATAACTCTTTAAAAATAAATTTGAAAAATGGAAAAAAGCAAATAACTCCTTAAAAACCGATTTGAAAAAGAAAGCAATTGATTGAAAAGCAGAACTTGTGAAATGGAAAAAAAAAATCCAAATAAACAAAACACCTAATTTAAAAGTTTAATTGGCTAAATGCAAAAGGAGATAAAAAACCTAACTGAAGAAAATAATTCACTAAAAATTAGAATTGAACAAATGGAAGTTATGACTCAATGAGACTTCAAAAATCAAAGAAAACCAAAAAAAAAAAAAAAAAGAAAAGGAAATGTTAAATATCTCTTTGGAAAAACAAGTGATCTGGAAAATAGATATCCAGGAGAGAGAATCTAAGAATTACTGGACTACCTGAAAACCATGATGAAAAAAAAAAAATACCTCAGACTTCATCTTTCAGGAAATCATCAAGGAAAATTGCCTTCATGTCCTAGAACCAGAGGGTAAATTAATCATTGAAATAATTCAATGATGACCTCCTGAAAAAAGACCCCAAAATGAAAACTCGAAGGAAAATCATAGCTAAATTTTAGAATTTTCAGATTGATGAGAAAATATTGCAAGCAGCCAGAAGGAAATAATTCAAATATTGAGGAATCACAAGTAAGATTGCCCAGGACCTAGTAGCTTCCACTTTAAAGGATTGAAGGAGCTGGAATATAATATTCTGAAAGGTAAAACTATACTAGTGAGTTATCTTAAACTTGGTCAATCAAAACTAGATAAATTAAACCATAAAATAAATAAGAGCAAAGTTAAGGAGGTAAAAAGAATTTTAGAAAATTAGGTATGTTAGATCTTTGGAGAAAACTGAATGGAGACCAAAAGTAATATGTATATATTTCTCATCAGTACATGGAAACTATAAAAAATTGACCATACATTAAGGCATTAAAAACCTCAAAATCAAATACAGAAAGGAAATATTAAATGCATTATTGTAGATTATAATGCAAGAAGAAAATTATATTCAATAAAAGGCCAGGGGAAAATAGACCAAAAATTAATTGACTAAATAATCTAATACTAAAGAGTGATTGGGTGAAACAACAAACCAAGGACAGAATTGATAATTTCATTCAAGAGAATGACAATAATGAGACAATATACCAAAATTTATGGAATGCAGACAAAGCAGTTCTTAGGAGAAATTTTATATCTCTAGATGCTTACTTGCATAAAATATTAGAATGAGAAGATCACTGATTTAAGTATGTAAATAAAAAAGCTAAAAAAAGGAAGAAATTAAAACTCCCAGTTTAACATCAAATTTAAAATTCTGAAAATAAAAGAGATTAATAAAATTGAAAGTAAGCAAAAAAAAAACTTTTGAAATGATAAATAAAACTAAGAATTGGTTTTATGCAAAATCCAAAAAAATAAATAAAATCTTAGTTAATTTGATTAGGAAGACGAAAGAATAAAATCAAACTGTTTTCAAAAATGAAAAGAGACAACTTTCTATTAATGAAGAAGAAATTACAGTAATAATCAAAAGTTATTTTGCTCAATTATTTGTCAATGAATCTGAAAATCTGAGTTAAATGAAGGGATACTTACAAACATACAGAATGCCCAGATCAACAGAAGAAAAAATAAATTACTTAAATAGACCCATTTTAGAAAAAAAAAAGAAATTGAACAAGCTATTAATCAACTCCCTAAAAAAAAAAAAAAATCTCCAGGACCAGATGGATTTACATGTGAATTCTACCAAACATTTAAAGAACAATTAATTCCAATACTATGCAAACTATTTGGAAAAATAGGGATAGAAGGTATCCTACCAAATGCCTTTCATAATGCAGAAATGCTGCTATAATTAAAGCAAGTAGGATCAAAAAGAGAAAGAAAATCATAGACCAATTTTCCTAATGAATATTGATGCATAAATTTTAATAAAATATTAGCAAAAAGTTTACAGCAACTTATACCCAAGATAATATACCACAATCAAATAGGATTTATGCCAGGAATACAGGACAGGCTCAATATTGGGAAATTTATTACCATAATTGACTATATCAATAACCAAACTAACAAAAACAATGATTATATTAATAGATGCAGAAAAAATTGATAAAGTCCAACATCCATTCCTATTAAAATATTAGAAAGTATAGTAATAAGTGGAGTTTTCTTTAAAATGATCAGTAACATCTATTTAAAACCACCATCAAGCATCATGTGTAATGGATGTAAACCAGAACCATTCCCAATAAGATCAAGGATGAAACAAGTTTGCCCATTATCACCATTACTATATATATATATTTGGCAATCAAAATAATTTATTTTCTTTTGTACAATTACCTCTTCCCCACTTTTTTTGATGAAGAATACTGGCAATCAAAATAATTTATTTTCTTTTGTACAATTAACTCTTCCCCACTTTTTTGATGAAGAATACAATTTCTTACCCATAGTGCTCTACAGTTTCTGATTAAGTTTTTCAAGGTCTGATCTTTTTTTTTTTCATAATTATAACTTTTTATTGATAGAACCCATGCCCAGGTAATTTTTTACAACATTATCCCTTGCACTCACTTCTGTTCTGACTTTTCCTCTCCCTCCCTCCACCCCCTCCCCCAGATGGCAAGCAGTTCTATACATGTTAAATATGTCACAATATATCCTAGATACAATATATGTGTGCAGAACCGAATAGTTCTCTTGTTGCACAGGAAGAATTGGATTCAGAAGGTAAAAATAACCTGGGGAAGAAAAACAAAAATGTAAACAGTTTACATTCATTTCCCAGTGTTCTTTCTTTAGGTGTAGCTGCTTTTGTCCATCATTGATCAATTGAAACTGAGTTAGATCTCTTTGTCGAAGAAATCCACTTCCATCAGAATACATCCTCATACAGTATCATTGTTGAAGTATATAATGATCTCCTGGTTCTGCTTATTTCACCATTACTATTTGATATTACATTATAAATATTAGCTTTGGCAATAAGAGAAAAAGAGATTGAATGAATTAGAGTAAGTAATGAGGAAAATAAATTATCACTCTTTGCAGATAATATGATGGTATACTTAGAGAATCCTAGAGAATCAACTAAATACTACTAGAAAAAATAATAACTTTAGTAAAGTTGCAGGATACAAAATAAATCCATGTAAATCATCAGCATTTATATATATGTATATATATACATATATATATATATAAAACCAATAAAGTCCAGCAGTAAGAGATACAAAGAGAAATTCCATTTAAAATAATTGTAGATAATATAAAATAGATAAAATACAAGGCAAAGTCAGAAACTATATAAACACAATGACAAAAATACTTTCCACAAAAATAGAATCCAGTTTAATCAACTGGAAAAATATCAAGTGCTCATGAATAGATTGAGCTACTATAATAAAAATGACAATAGTAAGTAAATTAATCTACTTATTCTGTGCCATACCAATCAAACTCCCAATAAATTATTTTATAGAGCTAGAAAAAATAAAAACAAAATTCATCTGGAAGAACAAAAGTCAAGAATTTCAAGAGAATTAATTTAAAAATGAAAATGAAAGTGGCCTAGCTATACAATTTCTAAAACTATATTATAAAGCAACAATCATCAATGTCATTTGATACTATTTAAGAAATAGAGTAGTCAATCCACGAAATAGGTTAACTTCACAGGACAAAATAGTCAATGACCATAATAAACTAGTGTTTGATAGACCCAAAGACTTCAGCTTTTGGGATAAGAACTCACTATTTGACAAAAATTGCAGGGAAAATTGAAAATCAGTATGGCAGAAATTAGGCATTGACACATCTAATACCCTCTATCACGATAAGTTGAAATGGCTTAATGATTTAGGCATAAAGCATGATATTATAAGCAAATTAGAAGAACAAAGGATAATTTACCTCTCAGATCTGTGGAGAAGGTAGGGATTTGTGATCAAAGAAAAACTGGAGTATATTATTGAATACAAAATAGATAATTTTGATTATATCATGTTAAAAAATTTCTGTACAAACAAAACCAATGCAGACAAGATTAGAAGGGAAGCAATAAACTGGGGGGAAATTCTACACTCAAAGGTTCTTATAAAGGCCTAATTTCTAAAATATATAGAGAACTGATTCAAATCCATTCTCCATTGATAAATAATCAAAGAATATAAATAAATAATTTTCAGATGAAGAAATTAAAAGTATTTCTAGTTATATGAAAACATGCTCTCAATCACTATTGATCAGAGAAATGCAAATTAAGATAATTCTCAGGTACCTCTACATTCCTCTCAGATTGGCTAAGATGATACAAAAAGATAATGACCTAAGTTGGAGGGGATGTGGGAAAACTGAGATACTAATACATTATTGGTGGTTATGAACTGATTCAACCATTGTGGAAAGTAATTTGGAACTATTGCCCAAAGGGCATATCAAACTGTGCATACCTTTGATCCAGCAGTGTTTTCACTGGGATTTTATCCCATTGATATCAAAAAGGAGGGATAGGGCCATGCATGTGTAAAAATATTTGTGGCAGCCCTTTTTGCAGTGGCAAGAAACTGGAAACTGAGGGGATGCTCATCAGTTGTAAAATGGCTCAACAAGTTATGCTATATAAACGTTATGGAATATTATTGTTCTATAAGAAATGATCAGTAGGATGATTTCAGAGAGGTCTGAAGAAACTATGTGAACTGATGATAAGTGAAGTTAGCAGAACCAGAATACTCTTGTATACAGCAACAGCAAAATTAAATGGTGATCAATTCTGATGGGCATAGCTCTTCTCAACAATGATATGATACAGGCTTGTTTTAATAGTCTCGTTATGATGAAAGCCATCTGCATCCAGAGAGAGGACTGTAGGAACTGAGTGTGGATCTCGCCTAGTATTTTCACTCTTTCTTTGTTGTTAGATTGCATTTTGTTTTCTTTCTCATTTTTCCCTTTTTGATCTGATTTTTCTTGTGTAGCATGATAACTGTGGAAGTATGAATAGAAGAATTGCACATATTTAACATATGTTGGATTACTTGCAATCTAGGAGAGGGAATGAAGGGAAGGAAGAAAACAAATTTGGAACACAAGCTTTGCAAGGCTGAATGTTAAAAATTCTATATGGATATGTTTTGAAAATAAAAAGCTTTAATAAAAAGGAAATATGTATTAAAAATTAATGTCTATGTGTAACCAGAACAAAGATAACAATAACAAAAGTTAAAAATGTTTTTTTAAATAAATTAAATCTAAAAACAAATAAGATAGCATTTTGGAAGTGTACATACCAGCTCCACACATACCTACTCTAAAAAGGTATAAAAAGAGACCCAGACTGAGCAATGGTCAGAATATAAATAGAAAAAAAACACAATGTAAGACAAGTTGCAGCATTCTAGAACAAGGCAACCAGGATAGGAAGACAACCAGAAAACCCTAAATGGTCCAGTGGATAGAGCACCAGGCATTAGATCAGAAAAACTTTAATTCAAATCAAACCTAAGTACTTTCTAGTTGTGTGATGAAGGATAAAACCTTTAACTTCTGCTTTGTTTCAGTTTCTTCATCTCTAACATGGGGGAAGCAATATCCCCTACCTCTCAGGATTGCTGTGATAATTAAATGTGATAATATTTGTAAAGCACTTAAGGCAGTGCCTGACATATAGTAAGTGCCATATAAATATTAGTTATTATTATTATTTATTTTAGGAACATGATATGTTTGAGTTTTTGAAGAGTAATTAGTCTAGTTCTTTTTGGTCCTAGAGAAGGGGAGAAGGACTAGAAATAATTGATAAAAATTGAAAGGAATAAAATTTAGGTTCAATTTGAAAAATATTTTTCTAACAACTACACCTATCAAATTATACAACAGAATAATAACTTCAGAGGTGAATGATCTCCCTTCACTTAAGATTTTCCTTTGGCTGGATAAAGTTATACAATACAATGGAAAGTGAACTCAACATAATAATAACTGACTTTGACTATTACTGAATCATAGTTTAAATCTTAACTCTGTGACTTACTATTTGCATGTCATTTGAAACATCACTTTTTTGGGGATTCATTTATCTCATTTTTTAAATGAAGAAATTTAAGACTTAGACATTTTTTTTTCCTTTCTCTAGATGAAACCCTATGATTACTATTTTGGGATTAGTATAAAGAAAGCATTTTTATTTAGATCTGAATTAGATTAGATTAGATTAGATTTTTGTTGGAATCCTTACTAACTGCTAACTAATTAGAGTTGATCTAATCTTACAAGAAGTTGTTTTGGGCAGAACCTGAAACAAGGTACTAAGTAGAACTAATTAATACAAGGCTTGTGTTCACATCTTTACTCATTGGAGTTCAATGAGTTCACACCTCCCTTGAAGCTCTTTGGGCCAGAGAGCACTAGCATAAATAGAGCTTCAATGGGCCAGTCAAGGAAGTTTTTCAGAGGAAGACAAGTCGAGATATGCCAGAAGCCCTCTCTCCGAGGCGAGGCAAGAGAGAATACATTTTTCCTCTTGGCTGGCTGGTGGCAGACGAAGTTCCTCAGAGTGAAGAAGCTACAAGTCGAGATTTCACCGGAATGACATGAAGAGTGGAGCTGGCTGGAGGCTGAAGAAAGCAGAGGCAGAGGCTGAAGGACCAAACCTTTGGATTTGGCAACATTTGGAGAGAGCTCTTGGAACCAAGCAGAGAGATAGGCCTCTAAGCTAACCAGGCTAAATTGGAGATAATAAAAGATCTGAACTTTTATCACCTGGCTGCGTTTTGAGAAGAAAAAGCTCACAACAGATTTTAGTTTGCTTCTAGTTATGAAAATCCTGTGGTGGTACCAATTGATCAAGATTTTTTGTAGTATCTATATTCAAAAAAATACACCCAAGTTTAGCGTGAGGCACATGAAAGTTTGGATAGTAACACACCAATATTACACTAAAAATTCTGGGATGAGGGTTTAAATCCAGATGCCTATGAAAGGAATTATTATTTTGTATTATATTAATAATGTATTATTAATTAGTATCTAGACTTTTTATTTCCTCTATAGGTCAGCCAGTCTTTGAAAGATACTGATGATACAGGAAAGTGCCCCAATCCTAAGAATAATGCTTCTCTATCCCGGACAGGACTCCACACAACTAAGGGAATTTATTTCTATTTGAAATGTAAACAGAATCTAATCTAAGTAAATTCTAGCTATGAGGGAATAAGCCCATGTCTTTGCACTCATGTCTCCACTGGAGTTTATGGTAACCTGACCAGAGTGATTTGGGTAGAGATGGATTTTTGTGTCCAGATTGCTGGAGGTGACTGAATCTCACATTTCAACTCTATTCTCAACAAGCAGAACTGATAACTTTTTAGCCCACATTCTCATTAATTGTTCACCAATCAGGGTTGATTTTCACCTATCAGAGACACCCCCATTTTCAAAATTAAATGAAGGCTTCCAGTCTCTTTATATTTTTGATTGCTGAGACAAACCACTGACTATAAATTTATTGGTTATTAATTAGCCTAAATCATTAATTATCTATTATCTGGATAATTCCACCCCTCAGGTGTTTCATTCATCATACTTGCAATTTATCTCAACTTAATTCCAACTAAAAACAGCAATGTCACAACATTAGAATAACATTTGTCATATATTATTTCTTCATCAGCTGAAAATATTAAAAATAAAAAATTTTCATCCCTTTGCTGAACCAAAAAATGTGTTATCACCTTGAATCTAAAGACTTCATTGAAGGTATTAGAACTTTAAGACCTGTGATTTGTATTCAAAAGGAGAAATGAGAAAACTGAAAAATCCAAAGATTTGAGTAGGAAAAAGACATTTGTACACAAACAAGCCAATCTTTGCAACACAGAGAAGTTAACACAATGAATATGACCTAACGTCTCTAAAAAAACCTGATGTCTACTAAACTTATAGCTATTGAAGCTCTTTTAAAAGTGCTCTATGGTATGTTAGCATGGTGAATGAGAATATAATTATGTGGTAACTACTAAAATCTTTTGTTGAAAATTGTAGGATCAGAAAATCTTAGGTAAAACAGCAGTATATTATATGGCTGAAAAAGCAAGATCTGTGTAAAATATGCATTTCTCATGTCGTCTTTCTGACAGTTGAAATTACAGATTCCTCTTATAGCAACAGACACATAAGGCTGCATGTAACTATATGTCTATATGGGAATATGGATAATCACATGCACATTTTTAATTTATATCCTGCTTATACTGTTCTTTGCCAATAGCCTTATTCTTCCAGCTCAGCAACAGCACATACTAGAGAAGATTTCAATATGTCCTGATGTGGAGCTCCCATCTCCCTGAAAATAAAGATACTCACAAGATGGTTCTGCAGCTGTGACATTACACTATTTTCTAAAAATGAAAGTTGGAGCTGCCTTTCACTTCTTGGAGAAGAATATGCCATGAAACAAGGGACACTGAGGACAATGCTCATATTCTAGAGAGCAGTTTCCAACATGCTTTTCTTATTTCTTATTTCTTCATGAAGCAGCTGAACCTGCAGCAGACATATTTTTATACTATACAATGAAAGAGCACAAACTCTATATTCAAGGCTGCTTCTTTTCTACCAATTGCCCAATGAATCCACATAATAGCAAAGAATAGCAAAGAAACACATTTGTCTAAATTATGATGAATCAGAAACAGAAAAAGTATGTATGAAAATGCATACTGGACTCTAAAGAGTAGAAGAGCTCTACTTTATTCAGTTCAACTAAGAAAGAGAATCTTGGATCTCACCAAAGGAGAAAGTTCCTGAAGTCTCTAATGAACAAGCTGAGGATAGGAAAATGATGGAAACTATCTCTCTTATGTCTTCCCAGAGTTTTTCCTTCAGTGGAGGGGGCCTCTTCAAATTTCTTTTTTCAAAACTGGAAGTCTACTCAACACTAAGCTGGAAGGACTCTCTCACTTAGAGTCCTGAAGACAGAATATCTAAGAGCTCAAGCTCTTCCTTATTCCCTTTTAGCAACCCTGACACATCCCTCATGTAGAGCAAAGCCTTTATCCACACCAATAGAGAGATCCATAATAATGGGCTTTGAGACAGGGATTGCACATGATTCCAGGCAAGTCACTTTCCTGCTTTAGGTTCCAAAGTTCTAGTCTATGAAATGGGAATAATGGCATCTGCTTCACAAAATGCTTGTAAGATTCAAATATAATAATATATGTAAATCACTTTTCAATTTAAATGTGATATTATTATTAGCTAAGGTAAAAAAAAAAAACAATCAGGAGTATGTAGTCTTATTATGTCCCACCTCCTAAAATATTTTTTACCATCAGAAAATCTTATGGGCCTTATTTGAATAAATACACAGGAAATAGCAAAAGTTTAAGAAATATAGCAACATTTTAACTCCATTGACTCAGAATAAATGAATAATTGATCACATCACAATCATATCTTTGAGTAAGGTACTTAGAGCAAGTGTCTCCCTGCCGTTCAGACAACTTTTGGAGTACCACTAAAAATCTTCTCTAGTATGTACACAAAGGAAACCTCTAGGAGTAAATTCTCAGAAAGTTTTTTTTTCCTCATTTGTTTGTTTTTTATTGTTGTATTTTTCATAGACCCCTTAAATTTCAATCAATCAAAAAACAAATACTTATTGAGGACCAGACAGAAAGAAATTTTTGCCTTCAAAAATTTATATTCTACCAGGAGATACAATATGTACATAACAGTATACATACATAATATATACATAATAAATGCAAGGTAATTTTTGGGGAGGGGGAACTAGAAGCTATAGGGATTCAAAAAAAAAGCTTCAGGCTGAAGCTAAGTTTTGAAGGAAATGTGGAGTTCTAAGAGGAAGAGAAAGTTCATTGGAGCCTGTTTGAATAGAAAAAAAGAGGTTAAATGCAAAATATGGTGTGGAATTTTTTAGTTATATGGAATAAGAAGAAGTGAGGTGTCAATTAACAGTTTTCCCACATCCCTTACAACATTCATCATTATCGTTTCCTGTCATTTTGGTCAATCTGAGAGGAATGTAGTGATACCTCAGCATTGCCTTAATTTGCATTTCTTTGATCAATAATGATTTAGAGCACCTTTTCATATGAGTAGAAGTAGTATTAATTTCTTCATCTGAAAATTGTCTGTTCATATCCTTTGCCATTTATCAATTGGAGAATGACTTGAAATCTTATAAACTTGAGTTAATTCTCTATATATTTTAGAAATGAAGCCTTTATCAGAACCCTTGAATGTAAAAAAAAAATTTCCCCAGTTTTTTGCTTCTCTTCTAATATTGTCTGCCTTGTTTTCCTTATACAAACCTTTTTAACTTCATATAATCAAAATTATTCATTTTACCGTCAATAATGTATTCAAGTTCTTTTTTGGCCTAAAGACCTTATTTCTAAAATAAATAGAGAACTGAGTCAAATTTATGTGATTACAAGTTGTTTCTGGTTGATAAATGGTCAAAGGATATGAAAAAAAAATTCAGATGATGACATTAAAGTGATCTATAGTCTTATGAAAAAATGCTTAAAACCAGTATTGGTAAGAGAAATACAAATTAAAACAATTCTGAGGTACCACTTCATACCTATCAGATTGGCTAATATGACAGAAAAAAATAATGATAAATGTTGGAGGGGATGTGGGAAAACTGGAACACTAATTCATTGTTGGTGGAATTGTGAACTCATCCAACCATTCTAGAGAGTAATTTGAAACTATGCCCAAAGGTTTATAAAACTGTGTAAACCCTTTGATCCATCAGAGTTACTACTAAATTTATATGCCAAAGAGATCATAAAAGAGGGTCAAGAACCCATATGTGCAAAAATGTTTGTAATAGCTCTTTTTTGTGGTGACCATTAATTGGGAAAACAAGTTTACTCATCAGTTGGGGAACTGAATAAGTTATGATATATGAATGTAATGGGAATTTATTGTTATATAAGAAATGATGAGCAGGCTAATTTCAGAAAAGTCTGAAAAGAATTAGATGAATTTACCCTAAGTGAAGTGAGTAGAAGCAAGAGAACATTGTGAACAGCAACAAAATTATGCACCACCAATTCTGATGGAAGTGGCTCTTTTTCACAAAGAGGTCATTCAGGCCAATTCTAATAAACTTGTGTAATAGATAGCCATCTTTACCCAGAAAGAAGACTGTGGTAACTGAAGGTAGATCATAACAGCATTTTCATCTGTTTATTGTTGTTTTCTTGCCTTTTTTCCTTTCTCATTTTTTTTCCTTTTGATTTGATTTTTCTTGTGTAGCATGATAAATATGGAAATATATATAGAAGAATTGCACATCTTTAACATATACTGTATTCCTTGCTGTCTAGGAGAGGGGATGGAGGCAGGGAGGAGAAGAATTTGGAACACAAGGTTTTGCAAGGGTGAATACAAAAAATTATCTTTTCATATATTTTGAACACAAAAAACTATCATTTGACAAAGTTGCTTGAAGCAATTTCTTTATAAAGAATCCCTTTCCATTGAAATAATTGCACTTTAAGTTACTTGCTTTTAAAATTAAGATGGAGAGTTTGTCTTCAGAAAATAGATAGGATAAATAACTAGGAGCTAAGAACCTAGGTTTTTAAACCTAATTGTGCCTGTAATTGATCATGTAACCCTATGCAGATCATTTAATCTTTTTGTTTTTGTTTCTTCATATGAAAAATGGGAATGATAATGTGAGGATTAAATGAACTACAGAAGAACAGAATTAGAGACTTTGGATAGATTCAGATACCTGGCTTTCTACAAGTAAGGGATATCAAAAATGATGAAATCATGCTACTTTATAATGCATGATTTTTGAGTCAGGTGCTTTCATAAACAGCACATTTGACTATTTTCTGGTATATTTCTGAAAAATAATTCACCTTGTGGTAACTTTTATTTTATTAATAGCTTTTTATTTACAAGATATATGCATGGGTAATTATACAGCATTGCCAATTGCCAAACCTTTTGTTGCAATTTTTCCCCTCCTTCCCCCCACCCTCTCTCCTAGATGGCAGGATGACCAATACATGTTAAATATGTTAAAGTATAAATTTTTAAATACAAAATAAGTATACATATCAAACTATTATTTTGCAATACAAAAAGCATCAGACTCTGAAATAGTGTACAATTAGCCTGTGAAGGAAATTAAAAATGCAGGCAGACAAAAATATAGGGATTGGGAATTCTATGTAATGGTTCTTAGTCATCTCCCAGAGTTCTTTCACGGGGTGAAGCTGGTTCAGTTTATTACAGCTCCATTGGAATTGATTTGGTTCATCTCATTGCTGAAGATGACCATGTCCATTGGAACTGATCATCATATAGTATTGTTGTTGAAGTATATAATGATCTCCTGTTCCTGCTCATTTCACTCAGCATCAGTTCGTGTAAGTCTCTCCAGGCTTTTCTGAAATCATCCTGTTGGTCATTTCTTAGCGAACAATAATATTCCATAATATTCATATACCACAATTTATTCAGCCATACTTCAATTGATGAGCATCTACTCGGTTTCCAATTTCTGGCTACTACAAAGAGGGCTGCCCTTGTGGTAACTTTTGACTGAAAGTTGCTAGTAGGTAGAAACTGAGTATCCTGTAAATTCTGTCTGGCATTATTCATACTGCAAGAATCTGATGAATATGAGTTGGAAATATGTCACTAAATTTCATAAGATACTTTAGACATAATGAAAATGCTGAAAATTTCTCCTAAAGAATAATGATAGCACTTACCTTACAAGGTTGTTTTGGAGGCATAAAGAAATAAGAATTATAAAATGCTTTGCAAACCTAAAAGTGCTCAATAAATACCAGCTATTTTTTAAATCAAAATCAAAATCTGCATGGTTTATGATTACAAAGCCTGGGTTCTTGAATTTGGTGTGAGATCTAACTAATTTAGAAGGCTTCCTATATGGGCCTCAATAACAGTTCAAGGGCCAACTTACCTCATTTTGGAGCTGTTCCTCATCCAAAGCCTTGGAAATAATGTTTTGCCACAATAACTCATGAAGATTGCAATGCAGAAATGTAAAAGGGCTATATCTACAGTGGAAGAGTTCTTAAAATAAGGAGTGAGGGATGAAAGAAAGGGGTATGGATATAATTACATTTGTATTATGCTTACTGTAGCAGTCTTATACTTATTTTGTACCAAGCACTGTGCTCAAGTGCTTCTCCAATTATTATCTCATTTAATTATCAAAATAACCCTGAGAGATAGGTGCTATTATTATTCTCATTTTACAGATGAGGAAACTGAGACAATAAGAGGTTAAGTGGCTTACAGCAAGGTGACAATGCAAGTATCTGAGGCCAAATTTTATCTCTCTACCAATTTATGATACCGCCTTTTCTGTAATTTTATAGTATTAGAGAGTTGCCTAAATTACTTCCAATTTTCATTATAGACACATTGTGTATTGTCTCAAACATTAAAATGTGAACTCCTTAACAGTAAAGACCATGTTTTTATTTGTTGTTCAGGGATCACAAAGCCATTATATATCATAAACAGGACTTGAACTAAAGTTTTCCTTATTTCCATGACAGTTCTTTATCTTCTTGATCACACCACATTTCATCAGAATAATAAAAAAAGATAATTCCACACCTCTCAGAAGGAAAAAAATACTTTTTATGTCTATTTTAAAGTCTCTCATATTATATTCAGATGATTTTTTGGAAGCTTGCTATTGGCTCATTGGTGTTGACAGGCAAACTTTTAGGGGAACAGTATTTGCTTTTTAAAATCTGACATTTTTCTGTAGGCAGAATAACAAATTTTGAGTTTTCAACAGGAAAAAAGATTGATAGCTGGCACCAGCATTAATTTCTACAGGCATTCTGTTGATAGTGTACAATTTGGAAAAGGCAGAAAGATTATACATTTACATTTACATTCTAATAGAAGAAATCTTTATTTGCTCCTTTAATTTTTGAAATCAGGCTTAATGCTTTAAGAATTTTTAGTTTAATATATCCAATGACCTTAATAGTTTCATCTATGTCCAGTAATCCATATGATAAGAAGGGGTAAGGAACCTAACCCTATGTTTCTTAAGTGAGCCAGACTTCTTTTCAATATTATAGGGCTTTTGATTTATATTCTGGCCTTGGAAGACAGATAACCATCCTTTATCCACTCTAAAAGTCTTTGTGAAATGGATTCCTAAATCACAAAATGGAATTTTTAGGGAAGGACTTTAGGGAGAGTCTTCATTTTACAGATGAGGAAGCTTGAGACAAGAGGCTAAAATGTGTTGCTGAAAATCAAGTGGTCAATAACTTAAACCTATCTTCTCATCCTAATTGTAGTATTTTTTTCCTTATTGTGTGTAACCACATATATATTTTTAGAAGATATGCCTTTCTTAATGTCATCTGACTGGTTTGTTGGGTTGTCACATCACGATATTAATTCATATTAAGTTTTCAGACTCTAAAACCCCCAAATAATTTATTTTTTTCAGAAAAACAAACCAACCCCCCCCCACCAATTTCCTAACTATGTGTTAGGGCAGTGAGGTGGTATAGTGGACAGATTATTTGGCCTGGAATCAGGAACACTGATTCAAATCTGTTTGATTTTAATTTCAATTCTGGTTCAAATCTGGCTTCATCCATTTGATATTTGTGTGGTCCTGGGTAAGTCATTGAACTCTTTTCCCTCCATTTCCTCATCTATAAAATGAACTAGAGAAAGAAACAGCAAACCACTCTAATATCTTTGCCAAGAAAACTCCAAGAATCAGGCATTACTGAAAACAACTAAATAACTTCTTCCCTGTTTTGTCAAATATAAATTCATTTCTTATACCCAAGAGTAAGATTTCATTTCTCCTTATCAATGTCCTCCCTTTTCAAGACCCTTTGGGATCTTGAATAACATTCCATTTCAAAAAGCTCAAGGTTATATGTGATGCTAATAGAGTGTTTTTTACCTTTTTTGTTATTGTTTGCTTATTTTTCTTTCTCTTCCCCCCTCCCCGCCTTTTGATCTGATTTTTCTTTTGCAGCAGGATAAATGTGGAAATATGTTTAGAAGAATTGCACATGTTCAAACTATATTAGATTGCTTGCTGTCTGGGGAAGGGGAAAGAGGAAGGGAAGAAGAAAAATTGGTAACAAAGTTTTGCAAGGGTATGAAAATAAATAGATATTTTAAAAAAAGTTATATGTGATCTTTTGCAAGTTTCAGTGGGCTTGACTTTCCTTTTTAAATTTGAAAGTATGTTAGTCCTTAACCCTTCCTGTTTTCTAGTACAGGAAAAAAAAATGTCCTGCTCATTTCCTCTGTTTTATTTATTATAGTAGGAACCTTAAACAATGTTCCAGCAATTAACTAAATAAACTGGCTGGCAAAAGCATCCAGCTAAGTTTATTAGATGCATGTATTGCTTTGTTCATCTTTCCTGAAGTGGAAAACTACTAGAGAACACAGAGGCAGAATTGTAACAATTAAGTTTTTCCTGCTATTTTTTTTTTTTATTCCTTCCCTTTTTTTCTCCAACCATCTAGCACAGAATAGCTAAGTAAACTAACCTCAACTCACAGGTCTTCAAGGATCTTTGTTCCATCAATTCTTCTTCTAGACAGACTGTCTGTGATATTCTCTTTAAAATGTTTAGTATTTAGACATTATCTGGCCCCAAATTTGTGAAGGACTTCATATAAAAATATATTTATTCCCTTCCAAGTTAGCCTCCTTCCTGCTGCCACCAAAAGGATGAGAGAAGTAGAAATAATGGGTAGGAGTAGTTTGAGTGGTTTCACACTTATTACAACTGTTTCCATCTGTTTTCTGAACAATCTTCCTCAAAGGGAGTTTAGAGACTAGGGAATAAATGTCAGTATCATTTCTGTCAAATGATGACTGAACATTATCACCAACAGTTTAATGACAGCTGATATCAATTTCTTTCCTTGACTTCAAAGACTTCCATCATACCTCTCAAACCATGTAAGTTGGTTTCCAAGGTCATTTCTACCTAGATTGGTTGGGAAAGGTTATGTTGTAGGGGAAAGAATTTTCCTCATTTCTGTGTTGCTTAGTGGCATAGTTACACTAATATTTGAATTACTTTTAGTAGCTAATAAAGCATAAATCAGATTATCCTGGAAAATCTAGGATGGAGCTAAAGAAAGAACATACTGTGAATCTTCAAAGATTGATTTGCTGTTATTCCAAATCAGAATTCAAACACCATCTGTTTGAAAGGTGAATGTTATTAAATTGTATTTTGTCTCAATAAATAGGTTTATTATTAAGGAACACAGTAATTTAATTGTATTGTATATATAACTTTATGACCAATATTTAAAGGTAGACGATGTCTTAAAGGTCATGTAGCAAGGGCATTTAATCTGTGTATTGTGAGTATATGTGCCTTTAAATTTTTTGAGCACATATTTTAATATTATTGGTTTCCTTTGCAATCATATATTTTATTTTACATATTTTTTCTTCTCAGAAGGGATTACCAGAGTGCTGAAGGATTTCATGACACAATAAAAGTTAAGAACTTCTGATTAATTTAAGGCATTCATTTTTATAGAAGAAGGAATTTAATCCTAGAGAAATCAGGAAACTTGTCTGAGATAGGATATTTTATTGGTTTAGTTGGGTACAGAAGCAAGATATTTTGATTGCCAATTAATTTCCATGATTCTATATCACTTTCCCCAAACAAAAATTTACTATTTCATAATTACCTCATGTATATTGGTGGGAAGTTAAGAGAAAAGGTATTTAGCCTCTATTTTAGTTTTGGTCAAGTTCTCTCTTTATACCCTGTTTTGACTGAAGGAAAATCTCTGAACTTTGAAGATATGGGGTAAGGAAAAATTTTGATCTTTACATTCCTTTTTTTTTTTTTTTCCATCTTTACATTAATGTCCTAAATGGCATTCTTTGGATCAGCTGAAGTCAGTTTTTGCAGTGAAAGTCAAGTGAAAATGTGATGACCGCTTTAGCACCCTGGATACCTTAGAATCAGCAGGAGTTAGAATAAGCAAAAGTCCTTGATCTTTATTCTTGGTCTTTAGAGATAAGATTGAATTGGATGGAGGCAGGATCTCTGCAATCTTCCTTCTTTGTCTCCCACCCAGAAGTAATCCTGGCTAGTCTTACTCTACCCCCTAGTCCCTCCTACAATTCTCTGTATACACCAATTATCAAGCCAGCACAGGATGGTGGGAAGGGCCATTTTCCTAGCATATGCTTATAGAGTATTGTCCAATCAGTAATTAGCCTCAAGTGCTCCGTTGTCTGACCTCAGTGCATCGATTCAAGAGTTTTAGCCCTTTACAGGAAAAACTGGACAGATTCGTCATATTAATGAGTTTTGTTTCTCCTCAATTCCCAGTGGTGATAAGGTTGGTGCCAGTAAGAGAGTTGTTAAAATCCTCTTTTGGTCTGCTGCAGGTTTAAAGTGGAAAAAAAATCACTTATACCAAATTATTAATTGGCAAAATGAAAGTTTATTGTTGGATAGAAACCAGTTTGCTTAAGAGACTGTCTTCTATAGTGTCAGAGTCCTACTGGGGAAATGGATTCTTTCACTGAAAAAAAGAATGCCTTCTCAGTGGGCAAAGAGTCCTAGCAAATTGCTTGGCTCTCTGCAAAAAGTGAACCCAGAAACTACCCTTTTTAAGGAGTCTTGAAGCTTTAGGAGCCAAGGTTCCCAGGCTTAGATGCTTATCACTTTCCAGCCCAGACGTCCTATTGGAATTAACAAATTGGAATTAATTCAAAGAGATGCTTTTTGACCAGGATTTCTAATTGAATCAAAGTTTCTAATATCCTTTAAAAATAACTTAACTGGGGGGATACGCCTTCCTCCAGAGGGACTGAGACTCCAAAAGGGATCACAGATCAAAAGGAAATACAGTTTCTTAAAGGGAACACAACTTCAGTAAAGGGAACAGTTTTCCTCTCCCTTCAATACTTAAGAAGAACTTTATAAGCACCTAATTTCCATCATTAGTTATTCCTTTTCTATACAACTTTCCAAATTTTAGCTCCCTTTTTGTTGCATGGTATGTCACAAACATTTTCGGTGGGGAGAGGCTTTGTGTTATACCACTGTTTACTATACCATCTTGATAAATACCACTTTTGAAAATCTATGTAAGGCTAGCTGATTAAAGTAGCAGCAACAACAACAAAGGCAATAATAACTAGTAGTTACATGGTGTTTAAAGCTTTATAACGTGCTATAAAAGTATTATTTCATTTTATCTTATAGCAACATAGGAGGTAAATGCTAACATTTTCCCCATTTTACAGATGAGGAAACTGAGTTAGACATTTTTTTTTTTCATTACATAGCTAGTGTGGGTAACATTGGAAAAAAAAGTTTAAGCTATTAGAGGCTAGATCCATAAGTATTATAGAGAATCACTTCTAATCATTTAGGATTACCTCTAGTAGCCTGAAGGGTTGTGGTTTTGCCCCAAGGATCCAATTTATCAATGAGAATTAGGTTAAAGATTCTCACAGTTTACAAGATTCCATTTTTTTAAAGCACCATTCCTTGGCTCTACTATTTCACACCTCACCTCTAAAAGTCTCTCCTTTTAACAAATAACTATAGTTGAACAAACACAATTTTATACTTCAAAAGTTCACATATAGAATCATGTCAAATATTTGGAATGAATGGTTAAAGTTCTTCTCTTTTTTTTTTTTTTCATTAGGGTAGGAGATCTATGTTTTCTTTCACATCTTGACTTTTATGGAAAAGTTTTGCATATCTTCATTAGATGATTTCTTAATTGTGGGTGGGGATAAGAAAGAGAATATAGAACTCAAAAATTTTAAAAACAAATGTATTTTTTTTTTTTTGCTTTGAATGTAAGTGGGGAAAATGTTAAATAATAAAAGAAGTAAAAAAAAAAATCCACTCCTAAAAAAATAATAAAATCCCCCCCTTGTTTTTCTTTTCACTCATTCTTTAATAATAAATTGTTTGATCTCTAATTAGTTTTTATTCTTTGTTTCCTTAGTCCCTTTTGAAGTATAATTTTATTGTATTATGAACTGAAAATGAAACTTTTAATATTTTTGCTTTTCTCATTTAACTATAAAAATTTTATGCACTTATATATGGCCAGTCTTTGTAAAAGTATCATGAATAGCTAAGAAAAAAAATATTACTTTCTATTTCTATTCAGTACTTACCAGATATCTGTTATATCCAGCTTATTTTAAAATTTTATTCACTTCCTTAGCTTCTTTCTTATTTACTTTTGGTCTAGATAATCTAGTTCTGAGAGGGAAACATTAAAATCTCCTTCTTCTATTGTATTACTACCTATCTTTGCTTGTCATTCACTTAATTTTCTTTTAAAATGTTATATGCTAAAATATTTGGTACCTATAGGCTTGATGATGTTAGTGACATTCTGAGAGTTGTTAAATCGGCACAGGTTTTTTTTCATGAAAGAATTCATGAAACCTGAATTATTAATTGGCAAAAATGAAAGTTTATTGTTGGACAGAAAGCCATTTTTGCTAAGAGACTGGCTTCTATATCAGCCAGTTTAGGGAAATGGAGTATGGAACTGAGAAGAGATTGCCTTCTCAGTGGGCAAGGTCCTAGTAAGCTGCTTGGGCCTCTGCAAGGAGTGAGTTTAAGGAAAACTGTTATATGGTAGCTCTTGGTAGGGAGCTGGGACAGCCTGAGCTGATCAGATTAGGATTTCTCAATTGAATGAGAATTTAGAGCTTCAAAAAGATCAATGGGAGTTGATTTGCCCTTGAATAGTATTGATTCTCTCATCTTGGGAGGATGGGCCCTCTTTCTAGACTCCTTGGAGCCAGGAGATTCTGATCTCTCAGATCAAAAAGGGGACACAATTTAATTTTAAAGAGAACAGTTTCAGTAAAGGAAACAGTTTCCTTCCCCCTTCAGGCTCAGGATTGATATTGCTCATTGTCTATGGTATCTTTTATGAAAATGTAGCTACTCTGTTTATCTCTTTTAATTAAATCTATTTTAGTCCTAACTTTGTCTGAAATCATAATTACTACCTAGCCTTTTTTTTTTTTTTTTTTTTTTTTTTTTTTTTTTTTTTTTTTTTTTTTTACATCAGCTGAAGCAAAATAAATTGTATTCTAACCCTCCATTTTAACTCTTTGTGTATCTCTCATTCTTAAATGTGTTTCTGGTAAACAAATCTTGTTGGATTCTGATTTTTAATCCTTGCTGCTATCCATTTAAATTTTAATAAAGCTAGAAAACAAAAGCTAGAAGAGAATCTGAAACACCTCAGGAAAACAACTGATCTGGAGAAAATATCAAAGAGAAACAACCTAAGAATTGCTGGACTACATAAATGTCATGCACAATAGCCTTGACCTATTTTATCTGATCTAAGTCAGTTTTCTCTTACTAAATAAGTTGCTGACCTTTGCTCTCAGGGGTTTACCATATTGTCAATAATTAATTTATTATTCAATCAAGGCAATCCTTCCAAAACTTACTGTTCCCATCTTCATCATCTTTGCCTATTTGCAGGCTGTCAGGTGAAACCTCAGGGTTGATTGGATCAACATTTATGTTATTAGAAGTGATTTGGAACTTTCATATTGTTGCTAATATTTTGCAATTATTTTGCAATTATTAATTTATATCATTTGATTAAATGAATATATCATCATTTTATAAACATTCATATGCATATGTGCATACCCAAATGTGAGTGAGAATGAATGTCTTTATTCTCACCCCTAAATCTGTCAATATGGAAACCTCTTTTTACTGGAAATCAATTACATCACCTGCATAAAAGGGTAGAGCAGAGTCGACAAATCAAGGGTAAAGAGAGATCTGATTTTTTCCAGTTTTTTAGCAGTATGTCTAATTTTCAGATTTAATAGAAAATACAAAAAAAATATTTCTTTTTAAGTCAGTGAAGAGAGAAAAATATCTAGGAAAAAACATATAGAGAACTTCAATCATCTTTCCATTCCAGGCTTGCTATACTTGAGATTTGGGGTAATTTGCCCTGAAGCAAGATTTGGGGTACTTTGTATTTGAACTAAGTTACTTCATTTCCAGTAGGAGAGATCATTCTATTTTGTTTTGTATTTATTTTCATATGTATATTATTTTGTGATTTCTGTTTTGCCATTGATTTGAATAAATGTTATTGGCTATGTGTGTTCATTGTGCTCCTGACATTTATTAAGAAGTCAAGCATTGGATGTGATGTTTGAAGCCCTTTTTTATTTATTAAGAAATATGACTAAGAAGTTTTGCTTCAACCTACAAATTATATTAATAAACTTTAAGGGAGTAGATAAAAATAATTCTTTCTGAGGAGAACAGAACATTTTTGATCCCAATCACCTACTTCCCTTCTTTGTAGGAGTATTCCTTGGAGAAGGGGTGGAAGAAGGGAAGGAAATGCTAGAGATGTAACTATTGTGGGTTCTTTGTGAGCTCTTCATATGTGACAGCCTTACTATACAAATAAACACACAAATATATGGTAATTATTCACATATTTTAAATATCAAAACTTTATCTGAGAAATTTGGTACAAAGATGTCTTTTCCCATTCTACTAGTTGCCTTCTTATAACAGATGAATTAGTTTTGTTTATTCAGAAGCTTTCCAATTTCATGAAATCAAACTCCTGCATTTTATCTTTTGTAATTTCATTTATCCCTGATTTCACTGAGAATATATACTTTTTATTTATAGTTAAGATGAGAAGTAGTAAATTATTTTAAAATATTTATTTTGCACTAAATGATATTATATTCTTTATCCATTGAAAAATATATTTCTGTCAATAGCAATGGAAAATATATGATGTGTTTCTCTTCTATTTTTAAAAAAAATAGTTTGATTTTTAACATATAGAAGTAATAAAGCTAGGTCTTATTAAGATTACTTATCCATTTAGACTTTATTGTGAAATATATCATAAAATGCCGGCTAAAAATTAAAGCTTATGACACTACTTTCTATTTTCCCCACCTATTTTCTTAAAAATCACACATGAACTATTTTTGCTAGGTAATTTATATTTTGAAGTTTTTTAAATCTTGATTTTTTGAGTTCTATTGCTTCTGATTCTTCTGTTTTTAGTCTTTTAATCCATTTCCTTATTTTTTGAATTAATATAAAAAAGTTTTGATGACTGCTATTTTATAATGTAGTTTAAGGTCTAGAAATGCTACTTTAGCTTCATCTCTCTTTTCATCATTTCCCTTGATATCCTAGGATTTTTTTGTCCAAAAAAGTTTCGTTATCATTCTATTAAATTTTATTGAATCTATCATTTTTAGTTTATTTGGTATGGAATAAATACTGTAAATTAACCTTGGTAGTAGGATAATTTTAAAAATTGACCCAGGTGGGAGCATTGAATAGTCCTTCAGCTGTTTGTTGTTCTTCATTTTTAAAGTATCACTTTGTAATTGACTCTACATAAATATTTTGTGTTCTATGGTTGATTTATCCAAAACATTTTTTGTATAATACAGTTCTTTTTTTTATTTGTTTGTTTTGATTTTGCTGAGGCATTTGGGGTTAAACGAGTTGCCCAGGGTTACACAGCTAGGGAGTGTTAAGTATCAGGTCAGATTTGAACTCAGGTACTCCTGACTTCAGGGCTGGTACTCTATACACTGCATCACCTAGCAGTTTCACAATATAGTTTTGTTGTTGTTTTTTATTGTATTTCTATTTCATTGTCTTTGGGTTTTGTTATTATATATAATTTTTTAAACATTTTATATCTTGCAACTTTGTTAAGGCTATTAATTATATCAATTTTCTTTCCTGCTACTCTAGAATGTTCTAAATAAATGATCATATCATCAGCAAATAGAACAATTTTATCTCATTGTTTAATTTATTTCTTTTCTTCTTATTATTATTTCTAGCATGTTTTAAAGTATAACAAATAATAGTGGGGATAATGGGTGTTCTTTATTGTTTTTATTGGAAAATCTTCTGGTATAATTTCACTGCATAGATTCTTACTTTTTGTTTTAGGAAAGCCATTTTTTAATGTTTTAAAGTCCCCTTTATTTTTATAATTTGTAGAGTTTTTAGAATGAATGTGTCATAAATTTTAAAACTTTTTTTGCATCTACTGTATTGAGGATCATATGGTTTGGGATTTTTTTGTTGTTGTTTTCAATATGGTTAATTATATTTATTATTTTCCTATTATTGTAATATCTCTGAATTCCTATTATAAATCTAATTTAGTTATAATGGAAGCTGTGTTGAATGTATTATTGTATTCTCTGTGGTAGGACTTTATCTAAATTTTTAATTGTTGTTATTAATGATATTGATTTTGCATTCTCTCCTTTTTCATTCTTTGGTTTAAATTGGCCTATATTTATTTCATGAAAGGAGTCTTCCTCAATTTTTGTAGTAATCACGGTAATTTTTTTTTTTTTAATTTGATAGAATTTTTTTTTTTTTTTTGGTGAATCCATTAGAACCAGGAGTTCTCCTTCTCTTCCAATAGTTTTCCTACTGTTAGTTCTAAGTTTGGATTATTTAAGATCTTTGATTTTCTGTTAGATTGATTAGTTTATATAATTTGAAGTCAACTCTATTACTTTTGTATTATTAGTTTTCATAGGAAATGACTATGCAAGATAGCTTTTGATGCATATATATGTACATACATATAAATATACATTATAGACATAACATGCTTATTTATTATGATTTCAATTTGCTATGTTTAGTTAAAGTTTAACCACTTTTTGCCTTTTCAAAGAAGTGCTTTTATTATTTTATGAGGGTTTTTTTTTGTTTCTACTCCATTTTTGCCTTTTTAAAAATTGTTCAGCTTTTATGATTTTTTTAGTATGTGTCTAAATTTACAAATGTGTTACATTATGACTTATTGTTATAGCGATTATTATATAATTTCATAATAAATACATTATATCATATAACTATTATGTAATATGTAATTATAATCTATAATGTGTAATATAGATATATAATCTCAAATATAATTAAATTATATATAATATAATAAATATGAGAAATTATTTAATACTCAAATAATATCTAGGGATATGTTTATTGTCAACATTTTTAATACTTTAATAAATATATTTTATCCACTAGAGAATAGGTGGCAGAATGAAGAGACTTGGACTCAGGAAAACCTGAGTTAAATTTAACCTTGGACATTTAGTTGCTGTGTGATGCTAAGCAATTCACTTACCTTTTACCTCTTTCCCTCTCAGTTTTTTTTTTATATATATAATAAAGTAGAATAATATTTGTAAAGTATTTTGTTAGCCATTTTTTTTAGAGGAAATTGAAACTTGGTAACTTGCTCAAGGTCACATAGCTAATAGTGGTTAAATATCTGAGAATGCATTTGAACTCAGATCCTCTTGAATCTAGGGCTGGTACTCTATCCACTGCACCATCCAGTTCCATCTGTAACTATTTGTCCTACTTTAAATCATTATGTAAATACTAGCTATTATTATATTATTATATTTACAAACTATTGTTTTGGAGTGTATTCTACCATTATGAAATACTTTCTAAAGGAATATAATGTATCTGTAACAATTATTCGAATGGCACTATATTATTTGAGTAAATTATGAAAATGTACTAATTTAAATGGTATAATCAGAGACTCTTATTTCAGGGCCACAAGAGTAAATGTTTTTAGGAAGGAACATTCTGGCTGACACTTAGAATGTTAAGTGAACAACTGGTGAATGAATGGTCCTACTACAGATGCTGGTTAGGGAATGGAGTTTTGCCAGCTTATTTTGAAAGGAAGTAAATAGAGCTCCAAAATGCTTTGAATGTTACTCATATGATTTTAAAATAAACTTGTTCTTGTTTTTTCACAGTCCATCAATAACCATGCAGCTGTGTACTGAACAGGAAAAACTGAAGTCAAAAGTTGATAGGGAAGGAATGGATAATATAACTAATCACAAATAATAGAACTATACTCCATGATTCTGTTCACTTCTTTTTCCAGATCTTCCCATCCTTTCCCTATCTTCTTCCCTACCTTTTCCTTTCTCTTTCCTTTCTTCCTTCTCTTTCCCTTTTCTCTTCCCTTCTCTTCCTTTTTTCTTCCCTTCCCTTTCTTTCCTCTTTTGCCTTTCCATTTATTTCCCACCTTTCCTCTCTCCTTTCCCTCTCCTCTCCTCCTCCTATCTCTTCTTCTTTTTCCCCCATGACAATTGGAGTTAAATGATTTGCCCAGGATCACACAGTTAGGAAGTGCTAAGTGTCTGAGACCAGATTTGAGCTCAGGTCCTCTTGACTCAGGGCTGGTGCTCTATCCACTGTGCCACCTAGTTGCCCCTCCTATCTTCTCTTATAACTTTTGTTTTCATTATTACATCAATTCCTATGAATTCAAGCATCATGTCTATATAGTTGCTTCCCATATTTTAATGCCTAACACTATCCCAGACTCCAAACTTGCATCAGCAGCACCTGCTTATTGGACATTTATAATTCGATATCCTGTAAAGATCTTAATTTCAGCCTCCCCCATACAGAACCACTTATTCTCTCACTACCAAATCTCCCCCTTTGCTAACTCCCATATTCCTGCTAAAAGCTCCTCTGTCTTTCTAGTCACCCAAGTTTGCAGCTTGAGTCATCCTTCATTCTTTTCATGCTCTCAACTCACCTCCATAACTAATTAATTGCCAAGTAGTTTTTTAATTGTTATTAATTATACACCCACAATATTTTAAGTGTCTGAGGTATCATGCAAGTATCACACAAACGCAAACCATTTCACTTCTTGCTTGTATTATGGTAAAAACTCTACCATCCTGCTTTCCCTGAACAAGTACCAATTGTTTCCAATTGCATTTAGACAAAATCAGTCCCCTCTTTTTGATATTTAAAACTCTCTACTATCTAGCTCAGTCATTCTTTTGTATGAGTTTACCAATTCCTCTAGTTTGTATACTCTATGTTGCAGCAATCTGGTTTTCTTGTAGGTCACTGTATACGGTAGCCATCACCTGTTCCCTTGTCTTTGGCGAGACTGTCGTTCCTTTCTAAAATATATTCCCTTCTCATTTTCACTTATAGAAAACCTAGCTTCCTTTCAAAGCTCAGATTAAGTCCTAAAGCCTGAAAAAGGACTGTTCTTATCCCTTAAGTTTCTAGTTCTTCTTCAGCCAAAAATTATATTTAGTTGTGCTTGCACACACATACACTACATGTAAGCAAATGTATTTGTGCTGCATACACACTATCTATTTTTCTATCTACCTCTATCAATATGTACTTATCTGCATTCATATTCTGTACAAAAATAATGAAAACATCTTGAGAATAAGGACCATTTAATTTTAATTTTTATATTTCTAGAATAGAATGCATAGAACATAAAATACTTGAAAGTGCAGATGAGTAAACAAAAGCATAGAATGTAAAAGGTAGAGTGGAAGAGAGGAAAATAAAGGAGAGAAGAAAATTGGGCAAGGAAAAGTTTGGAAAATAGATATATAATTTGTGGCTTTTTTGAAAATTTGCTGAATTTCAAGCATAATAATAATAGCTTATATTTGCATAGTGGTTTAAAGTTTTCAAAGTAGTTTAAATTCATTATCTCATTTCAGTTTGGGCTCAGGACCAGAAAACTAACCAAGATTATTTCTTTATCTTAAATTTATTTCTTTCCCACTCCTTTCATCTATTATTTCTTACTAAAACTTGGCTTTCTCCTGATGAAATAGACTGGTCTCCCTTTCCAATACAAGCTATACTTCATCTTTTCTCTCCGGCTCATTGGTTCAAATTGAAGGTGTGGAGTTTGAATATCCCTTACTTTCCATGGCTATTCCTATAGATTTGATCTTACAACTCTAAATGACTTTTAGACATCTTGAATTGGTATAGATAGCTTAAATTCAATATGTCCTAGTCCCCCAGACATGCAATCTATGAGTCATCCTGGATTTTTCACTATCTTTCACCCCTATTTCCAATTTATTGCCACAGTTTGTTGATTTTACTTTCACAACATATATTTATTCCCTTCTCCTTTTTGAAATTGCCACTATTCTAGTGTCAGCTCTCATCACTTGATATGAGGCTTTTTTTTTTTTCAGTGAGACAAGGTTAAGTGACTTGCATAATTAATAAGTGTCAAGTATCCGAGGTCACATTTGAACTCAGATCCTCCTAACTCCAGGATCTATGCTCTATCCATTGCATCACTTAGCTGCCCTGTACAATGATTATTTTGGTAGCCTTGCTTGTGAATTTTTCTGCCCCAAATTTCTCCCCACTCCAATCCATACTCCATTCAGCCAATAAGATTATTTTTCTAAAGCATAAATGTTATCATATCACACTCCCTTCCCTCCCAACTCAATAAACTCCAGTGGTTCCTTATTCCCTCCAAGATCCAAAATAAAATGTACTGTTTGTCATTAAATTCCTTCATAATAATCCTTTCTACTTTTCCAGCGCTCTTACACCTTAGTCCCTGGCACTCATTCTTCAATTTAGTGACATTACTCTCTTGACTATTCAATGAACAAGACATTCATTTTTTCTCTTCAAGGCATTCTCTGTTCCCCAAGCCTGGGGAACTTTCACTCTTTTGCTGAGACTACTGACCTACTTGGTTTCCTTTTAATTCCCAACTAAAATCCTACCTTCTCTGGGAAGTCTTCCTCAAATCTCCTTAATTCCACTGTCTTCTCTTTGTTAATTATTTTCGATTTATTTTTTCTCCCTCCCTTCTTCCTTTCCCTCTCTTTCTCTGTCTCTGTCTGTCTCTTACTCAGTCTCTGTCTTTGGCTCTGTCTCTCATCCTTTACATATATTCATTTGCATATTTTCTTTAATATTATGTTATAAGCTCCCTGAGATCAGAAATTAACTTTTTCATCTTTTCATATTCCCAGCACATAAGATAGTGCCCAGAACATAATAAATACTTATTAAATATTTATTGATTATTGAAATCCCCCATGATTCTTGTCATCTACAGACTAACAGAGATTACCAACAGGACTATGTTGGTATCTTATGATATTGTTGCAGAATAATTTTAAAACTGTTTTCAGCTTATGAGGAGGTGGGGCTGGGCATAATCTCTGATTTAAGTAGACCAAAATTTTTAATCAGAAAATTATATACAAAACCACATGATATATTGGAAAGAATATTGACTTTGAAGTCAGAGCATAAGGGATAAAACTCTGTTGCTTACATCTATATGTTCATGAGCAAGTTATTTAAGGTACCTGGGCTTTGATTTTATTATTGTTATTTTTGCTAATAGCAGCAAGCATTTACATAATGCTTTCAGATTTACAAAGTGTTTTTGCAAATATTATCCCACTTATCCTCACAACTACCCTAGTCTTTAAATGCTATCATTAACTCCATTTTACAACCTGGGATTCTTAAGGAAAATTTTTCTTGATCTCTGGTGGCACTGACCTGATCCCAAATAGCTATTATAAACTCTTTAATTTCTATAAGCAAAGCCACATGTCTTGACTGTTTATTCATTTTTGTCAACTTGTTCCTGATTGAATTCATGTGAATGTCACCTATGGAGTACCTTTTGATTTCACTGTTGACTTTCATTCATTTCATAGACTCCATATGGAGTTAAACTATCTTTGGCTACATTTGACAACTATAATAGAGTATACTTATTCTTAGTCTTTACTATTTCTTCATGAATTGCAGTATGTTCTGTAAAAAAAATTATTGTAAAATTCTCACCTATTTTTTGCATGCTCTGAGAACAGCTATGGATTATTTTCCTCCTTTTTGAAGAAGTAATGTTACTCTTTCTATAGTTGTCTTTCACTGATCAGACCTTAACTGTATAAGTATTTTTCCTTGGACATATTCTATATTCATTGTCATGAATTAATTTATTAATTAAAACCACACATATTAAATCCTCATATCACAAATATGATATTAAATAGTTATTAATAAAGATATAAAAAGCAAAAAAGATCATCTTTGCCCTTGAGAACCGTTCTTTCTAATGTAGGAAATAACACATAAAGGGCAATAGTATCCATAGAGTAGAATAATTCAAATGGTCCAAATTTCAGGGATGGCAACTGAATCTATAGAAGAATACTTTAGTATGGTATATCAAGGAATAATAACAGAAATTTTTGATTGTAATAAGTAGTTTCAGAATTTAATGGTAGGGGGGTGGGAATAAGAAGGAAGACGGTTATCTGAACAGGGACAAGATGGCTTAAAAAGGCAGGAAAAAGACTAGAGAGTTGAAAGTGAAGAGAAACAGAGCAAGAGTTTTTCCAAAGATGATATTATGGGTGAGGTAGTCATCAATAAGGAAAATAGGTTCTCAAGTATAATCATATTTAGAGTACAAAGAAAGCTAGTAAGGAAGATGCTGTGGGAATGTTAAGAGTAAAACTAGGGGTCTCAATGTACCATTTTGAGACCTTGACAAACATTGCTAAAAGCTAAGAGATCTCTGCCATTTAACTAATTAGAGTAGAAAATACTATGTATATTTTGCAGATATGTCTGGTACCTGTGCATAATCTTACCTATGTATTAGTATATAAAACTCTCACAAATATAGAACAATCAGAAATATTAAAAATATCTTTTTACAGATCATAATCCAATAAAATTATATTCAATAAAAGGTCTTTTTATAGTAATAAAAATAATTAGAAACTATGCAAGTTAATTGTAAAGAATCAGTTGTTCAAATATCAAAAGAAAGAAACAAAATGAAATTTCTTCATAGAAAAGTAGACACTGAAAAGCCATAGAAAAAATGTTTGCATAGAAAAATGCAACCAAATTGTTTCTGAGGGGAAAACATATTTCTTAGTTCTTCCTTCAAACAAACACAAAATTCATCATGTAACTAAAAATTAACTAAAACACCCATTAAAAAAGTAGTTAAAATGATTTTTACAGATAATTGGAAAAATATAATATAATTTAAAAAACAAATCAGAAATTTGAAAAATCAAGATTCACAAAATTCAAAGAAAATTGAATTGATGAATAAATTCATAAATTTTTTAATATACCTGAAGATAAAGTATTACTTAGTTTCATTTAAAAATTTTTATTGAAGTTTTTTTTTTTTTTTTAAGATAGACAAAGATACTTTTTCAACATTGGTCCTTGCAAAACCTTGTATTTCAATTTCCCACCCACCCCCGCCTTACTTATACCCACTCACCTAGATGGCAAGTAATCCAATATAAGTTAAACATAGTAAAAATATATGTTAAATCCAATATAAGCGTACATGCCTATACAGTTATCGTGCTATGCAAGAAAAATTGGATCAAAAAGGTAAAAAAAGGAAGAAAATAAAATTCAAGCAAACCACAATAAAAAGAGTGAAAATGCTATGCTGTGATCTACCTAGATGGCTCTCATCATCACAAGATCATTGGAGTTGGCTTAAATCATTTCATTATTGAAAAGAACCATGTCCGTCAGAATTGGCTTTTATATATAATCTTGTTGTTGCCATGTAAATGATCTCCTGATTCTGCTCATTCCACTTGGCATCACTTCATTTAAGTCTTTCCAAGGCTCTCTGAAATCATCCTGCTGATTGTTTCCTATGCTACAATAATTACCCATAACATTCATATGCCATAACTTATTCAGCCATTCTCCAACTGACAGGTAACCATGCAGTTTCTAGCTTCTTGCCACTAAAAAAAAAAAAAAAAAAAGGATTGCCACAAACATTTTTGCATATGTGGGTCCCTTTCCCTACTTTGAGATCTCTTTGGGATATAAACCCAGTAGAAATCCTGCTAGATCAAAGGGTACACACAGTTTGGTAACCATTTGGGCATAGTTACAAATTCCTCTCCAGAATGGTTAGATCCATTCACAATTCCACCAAGAATGCATTAGTGTCCTAGTTTTCCCACATCCTTTCCAACATTTGTCATTATCTTTTCCTATCATCTTAGCCAATCTGAGAGGTGTGGAGTGGTACCTCAGAGTTATCTTAATTTCATTTCTCTGATCAATAGTGATTTAGAGCACCTTTTTTCATATGACCAGAAATGGTTTCAATTTCTTCATCTGAAAATTGTCTCATATCTTCCATATTCTTTGACCACTTATCAATTGGAAAATGGCTTGAATTCTTATAAATTTGAGACAATTCTTTATATATTTTAGAAATGAGGCCTTCATCTGAACCTTTGAATGTAAAAATGTTTTCCCAATTTATTGCTTCCCTTCTAATCTTGTCTGCATTAGTTTTGTTTGTACAAAAACTTTTTAACTTAATATAATCAAAATTATCTATTCTGTGTTCAATAATGAACTCCAGTTCTTCTTTACTTACAAATTCCTTCCTTCTCCACAGATCTGACAGGTAAACTATCCTATGTTCTTCTAATTTGCTTGGAATATCACTCTCTGTGTCTAAATCATGAACCCTTTTTGATTTTTTTCTTGGTATGTGGTGTTAGGTGTAGGTCAGTGCCTAGTTTTTGCCATCCTACTTTCCCATTTTCCCAGCAGTTTTGGTCAAATAGTTAATTTTTATCCCAAAATCTGGAGTCTTTGGATTTGTCAAACACTAGATTATTAGAGTCATTGAGTATTTTGTCCTGTGAACCTAACTTCTCCAGTTCTCAGCCAGTACCATATGGTTTTGATAACTACTGCTTTATAATATAGTTTTAGGTCTGTCACAGCTAGGCCACCTTCATTGGCTTTTTTTTTTTCATTAATTCCCTTTAAATTCTTCACCTTTTGTTCTTCTAGATGAACTTTGTTATTATTTTTTATAGATCTATAAAATAATTTCTTGGGAGTTTGATTGGAATGGCACTAAATAAGTAGATTAATTTTTGTTACATTTGCTTGAGTTACCCATGAATATTTGATATTTTTCCAACTGATTAGATCACTTTATTTTTGTGGAAAGTGTTTTGTAGTTGTGTTAATATAGTTCCTGACTTTCCCTTGGCAGATAGATTCCCAAATATTTTATACTATTGACATTTATTTTGAAAGAAATTATTTTTAGTATGTTTTGCTGCTGGACTTTGTTGTTAATATATAAAAATGGTGATGATTTATGTGAATTTATTTTGTATCCTGCAACTTTGATAAAGTTGTGAATTGTTTCTAGTTTTTTTTAGGTAATTTTCCAGGGTTCTCTAACTGTACCATCATATCATCTGCAAAGAGTGATAATGTGGTTTCCTCATTACCTACTCTAATTCCTTTAATCTCTTTTTCTTTTCCAATTGCCAATGCTAACATTTCTAATACAATATTGAATAGTAATGGTGATAGTGGGCAATCTTGTCTTGCCTCTGATCTTATTGGGAATGGTTTTAATTTGTCCCTATTACATATAATGCATGCTAATGGTTTTAAATAGATGCTACTGTCCATTTATTCCTATACTCTCTATTGTTTTTAATAGGAATGGGTGTTGAATTTTATAAAATGCTTTTTCTGCATCTATTGAAATAATCATATGATTCTTGTTAGTGTAGTTATTGATGTAGTCAAGTATGCTAATAGTTTTCCTAATAATCCTACTTGGTCATAGTGTATTATCCTGGGAATGAATTTCTGTAATCTCATTGTTAGTATTTTATTTAGGATTTTTGCATCAATATTCATTAGGAAAATTGGCCTATAATTTTATTTCTCAGTTTTCATCCTACTTGGTTTAGTTATCAGTACCATATTTGTGTCATAAAAGGAAATTGGTAGGACTTCTTCTTTCCCTATTTTTCAAATAGTTTAAATAGTTTTTGAATAGTATTGGAATTAATTGTTCTTTAAATGTTTAGTAGAATTCACATATAAATTCCTCTGGCCCTGGTGATTTTTTCTTGGGGATTGATTAATAGTTTGTTCTATTTCTTTTTCTAAAATGGGACTATTTAAATAATTTATTTTCTCTTTCATTAACCTAGCTGTCTATATTTTTGTAGATATTTCTCCATTTTATTTAGAGTATCAAATTTATTGGCATATAGTTGGGCAAAATAGCTCCTAATTATACCTCTAATTTCCTCTTCATTGGTGGAAAGTTCTCCTTTTTCATTTTTGAGACTAGCAATTTGATTTTCTTCTTTCCTTTTTCTAATCGAATTAACAAAAGGATTACCTTTTTTTTTTTATAAAACCAACTCTTAGTTATATTTATTTATTCAATAGTTTTCTTATTTTCAATTTTATTAATCTCCCCTTTTATTTTCAGAATTTCAAATTTGGTATTTAATTGAGTTTTTTAATTAGTCTTTTTTCTACCTTTTATAGTTGTAAGCCCAATTCATTGATCTCTTTTTCCATTTTATGTAAGTAAGCATATAAAGACATAAAATTGTCTCTATTAATTGTTTTGGCTGCATCCCACAAATTTTGGTATGGTGTCTCATGATTGTCATTCTCTAGGATGAAATTATTGATTGTGTCTATGATTTGTTGTTTCAACCATTCATTCTTTGGGATTGGATTATTTAATTTCCAATTAATTTTTGTCTATTTTCTCTTGATCTTATATTGCATGTGATTTTCATTGCATCATGATCTGAAAAAATGCATTTACTATTTCTGCCTTTCTGCATTTGATTTTGAGGTTTCTATGCCCCAATACATAGTGAATTTTTTATAAGTTCCATGAACTGCTGAGAAAAAAGTAAACTCCTTTCTGTCTCTATTCAGTTTTATCCAATGATTTATCATACCTAACTTTTCTAACATTCTGTTTACTTCCTTAACTTCTTTCTTATTTATTTTGTGGTTTGATTTATCTAATTTTGAAAGACCAAAGTTGAGATCCCTCACTAGTATAGTTTTGATGTCTGCTCCTCTAGAAATTTGGATGCTATACCATGTGCATATATGTGTAGTATTGATAATGTTCATTATCTATGGTACCTTTTAGTAAAATATAATTTCCTTCCTTATTTCTTTTAATTAGATAAATCTTTGCTTTTATTTGATCTGCAATTAGGATTGCTACCCCTGCCTTTTTTTTTAACTTCATCTGAAGCAGCCCTTTACCTTCATTCTATATGTGACACTTGGCTTTAAATGTGTTTCTTGTAAACAACATATTGCAGGATTCTGGTTTTTAATCCAGTCTGCAATCTACTTCTGTTTTTGGGAGAGTTCATCCTATTCATATTCATAGTCAAAATAACCAGTTCTGTGTTTTCTGCCTTCTTATTTACCTCATGTAACACTTTTTCTCTTTCCTTCTCCCTTTCCTTCATCCCCAGTATTTTGCTTTTGATGACCACCTCCCTCAAACAGCTGCCCCCTTTAGAGCCCCTCCACTTTCTTTACACCTTACCCCTAATACATCTGTTTTCTTTTCTATTAGTCTTTCCCTTTCCTTTCCTCTTTCTCCTTCCACTTTCCTATAAGGTGAGACAAGTTTGTCTATGAAACCAAACATGTCTCTTTTTGATCCAAATCTGATGAGAGTAAGATTCACACAATGCTCATCCCACTACCATTTTTTATTTCATTTATAATAGCTCTTCTTTGCCTCTTTGTGAGATGTAATTTCCCTTACTTTTACCTACTTTTCCCTCTTTTTTCCAGTACTATCTCTTTTCCAATTCTAATTTCTTTTTCATAGTATCATAATAAAATCAAATTATACCCGCAATCTCTAAGTATATCCAAAACAGAAATTTAGTTCTCAAGAGTTCTTTGCTATTTACTTTTTAATGCTTCTCTTGAGTTCTGTGATTGGAGATCAAAATTTTTGTTCAGTTCAGGTCTTTTCATTAGAAGTAGGTGAAATTCACCTACATCATTGAATGTTCATCTTCTTCCCTGAAACATAATGCTCATTTTAGATGGATAGCTTATTCTTGCTATAATCCAAGTTTCTTTGCCTTCTCAAATTTCAGATTTCAGGCCCTTTAATCCTATGCAGAAGCTCCTAGGTCCTGGGTAATCTTAATTGTGGATTCTAAGTATTTAAATTGTTTGTTTATGGCTGCTTACAATATCTTTTCCTTGGTATAATAGTCCTGAAATTTAGCCATGATATTCCTTGAAATTTTAATTTTGGAGTCTCAGGAGGTGATCAGTGAATTCTTTCAATGGTTATTTTACCTTCTGATTCTAAGACATCAGGGCAGTTTTTTTAAATGATTTCTTTTAATATAATTTCTAGGTTTTTTTTTTTTTTTTTTTAATCATGGCTTTTAGAAAGTCCAGTAATCCTTAGATTGTCTATTCTAGATCTATTTTTCAGGTTAGTTGTTAGGAAGTATTTCATATTTTCTTCCATTTTCTTTCCATTTTTTTTCATTTTTTGTTCTTGTTTGGTTGATTCTTTAAGTCTTATTGAGTCATTCATTTCTATTTATTCAATTCTATTCAATTGAACATCTAATGTTCAATTTAATACTATTTTTCAATATTATTTCCTTAAGCTACGCTTTTTAGCTTTTTTTGTATTTGATCAATTGAATTGTTTTGTTCATTGCATTTTTTTCCATTTCATAAATTTTGTTTTTCAAGGAATTGGTATCTTTTTAATATCTATTTTGTAAGCAGTTATGTGCTTTTTCCACTTCATTAAATATATTTTGTAAGGAGTTATATGTTTTCCCCATGCCTTCTTGCAAAGATCTCATTTCCTTTCTTCATTTTTCTTCCAACTCTCTATTAAGATCCATTATGAAATCTTCCAAGAAAGCCTTGTGAAATTGAGACCAGCTCATATCTCCCTTTTGGGCTTCATCTGGAGTTGATTTTTCTTTAATAATCTAAGCATTTAAGCCCTGTTCTTCTTTTTCTTCATAAAAAGTTGTCTATGGTGACAGTTCTTTTTTGTTTTAGCTCATTTTTTTAAGGTTTGAGGTCTGCCCTTAATGAAAAGGAGCAAGAGCTACCTTAGTTTGCCTTGGAACATTCTGCTTATTGGCTTCTGCTGCTAGGTAATCATGGCTAGTGTTCTTCAAAAGCTCAATGGTTTACAATTTGTCTTCTGTAGCAAATCTGCCAAAACACCTACTTGTAACTAGGCCAGATCTTTAGATTAAGATAATCTTAATCTTATATTAGTACATGTTATAATAATTAGATAAGAGAATCACAAAAGATTCTCAGGTGCATGGAAGGTACAATACTCTGACTCCCCAACCCAGCTCCTTGCCCTGGTCTCACTGTGCTGTGGTCTGAGCTCGGCAAATTGTCTCCCTGCTTGTTTCAAATAGACCTGTTTTGAAGTTTTTCCAAGGTATCTTCTTCTGGAAATGTGTTGTACTCCAAATATTTGTGGATTCTTTGGCTCCAAAACCAGTTTAAAAGCTTAATATATTATAGGTTTGAGAGAAGGTCAGAGGAGGTCATCAAAAGTCATGTCTGCTCTCTCCATCTTGGCTCTGCACCCCCCAAATGAAGAATTTTATACTTGTTGAGGTAAAAATGACATTTTTATATCACTATAGGAAATTTTTATAAGATGAAGTAGCTGATTGATAGTGTGCTTTTGTTCTTTTCAATGAAGTTATTTAAGGATGTTACCCTATGTATGTCACATAATTGATATATTTTGATACAATGCTTTAGAATCCTAATATCTATTTATTCATTACATTATTGGGATTCTGCACTAATTAGTGCTTTTATTTGAGTTGAGATGGTCAAGATTTCAAAGTTCTTGACATGCCCTCACAGATAAAAGTATCCTCAGAACATACAGAATTCCTAGATGGTATTCCCTAACTTTGTCAATATCTGACATTCTTCCTTTTATGCCATACCCATAGATGATGTACAGAAGAAAAGTAATGTGATGCAATGAGAAGTTGCTGGATTTACAGTTTGGAGACTTGGATTCAAATAATAGTATATTTGTTGGGAAAAGACAGCTAGACTTCTTGGTACATTAAAATGCACCTCCCCTTGGTTCTTAAAGGAAGAGCAAATCTCTCCAGATAATTGGACATTAATTGGGCAACAGCTCTCCACTATATACTACTATGTACTACTATATACTACTAACTAGATCTTGGAAAGACAATAACTTCATTATGAATTTTAATTTCCTCACCTGTGTATAAAGAAGGGATTGAATTAGAACCAGTTGAGTTCTAAAGTCACTTCCAGCTATAAATCTATGATCCTAAGATCCTTTTGTCATTTTACTATAATGTAACATTCCTAAGTAATATGGTGGCAAAAGAAATGCACATAGGCTATCCTAAAATAGACTTTCATTGAACATAGCATTGTTTATCCCTTTCTTGACACAGTTGTTGGTTAGAAAACTGATTACATTATCTTTCTCCCTTTTCTGTGATACCACATTGAATTTATTTCCAAAACTGTTCATCTTAACAAAGCATAGCATATGCCAGCATGCTCTTATATTAGGACATGTTACAATAATTAATGCATTTTTCTGATCTTGTGAAAAACAAATCATTGCTAGATAAAAGATGTAATTGAGGGGAAAAAAAACATGCTTAATATAAGCATATCTTTGTTCAATTAAGTGAATTATGTCCTGTACTTTTTATGGTTTAAACATTTGAAATATTTGCTTTGGAAAAATCATCATGAAATATATTTCAGAAAAGTTTTAAAAAATTCAGACTGAAGAAAGTTCAGAGCTTGGAAGATTTCTCAGGGTGGAGCCAAGTTGGGAGTGAAATCAGAAAGTTGCTTGAACTCTCCAAGTTTTCCTCTAAAACTACATGAAACCAAGCCTCTGAACAGAATCTGATTGAATGAAACCACCCCAACTTAAGGTGGAAAAATTTCATGAAAAGTCAGTCTCAATGGGATGAAAGGGGTATTTAGCTAACCTCAGAAGGGTTTGGAAAAGCTAAGGACAGGATCTTACAAGTACTGTATCAGCAAATGAGATCCTTGTCTCTGGTCTCAATAGGGTAACAAATCAGTAAATCTGTCTTGAGGTCCAGCTCAGAAGTTAAATCCTGTGAAAACAGGCTTTTTCCTGGAAAGAACAAATAAAAGGGTAGCCCATGCAAATACAAAGAGTCTCTGTGCTCAGTGTTAAAGCTCAGAGCTGCACAGGAAGCTTGGGACAGTGCTACCTTTAGCCCAGGAGCAGAAATCAACCATAATATTTAAGAAAAGAGAAAATACCAAAGAAAAAAGAATGAAAATGAATAAGAAACAAAAAAGAATCTTGACCATAAAAAGCTACTATGGTGATATGGAAGACCAAAATATAAACTCAGATGAAGATAAAATGTCAACCAAGGAAATCTCAAAGTGTGATATGAATTGGTCTCATGCTCAAAAAGACTTCTTTTAAGTGCTTATAAAATATGTTAAAACACAAATAAAGGAAAAAGACAATTCCTTAAAAATACAATTGACCAAATGCCAAAAAAAAAAAAAAACACTGAAGAAAACAACACCTTTAAAAATAAAATTAACCAAATGGGAAAAGGTAACTGAAGAAAATTACACAATAAAAACCAAAATGTGCTAAGTGGAAACCAATGACTCTGGGGGAAATCAAGAATCATTCAAATAAGCTAAAAAGAGCAAAAAAACAAACAAAATGTAAAATATCTTACTGGAAAAATAGTCAACCTGGAAAATAAATCCCAAAGAGACAATGTGGAAAGTATTGATCTACCTAAAGGCCATAACCAAAAAAAGAGACTGGATAGCATTCTTCAAGAGTTCATCAAGGAAAACTGCTGTGATCTCCTAGAAACAGAGGGAAGATGTCATTGAAAGAATCCATAAATCACTTTCAGAAAGAGATCTCACTAGTAGAACCCCAAGAAGCATTGTTGAAAAACTCCATAATTGGGGGGCAGAGCAGGCCCACACGACTCTCTAAGCTCCTCTCATTACCCTCATAACCAACTATTTAATCCAGCCTCAAAAATAATTCTTCACTGCTTAAATTCATGAAGATTAGGAGCACTACAATTTACCAGCAGAAGTCATTTTGGAAGCTCCCCAGGAAAGGTTTGTCCTGAGGGGAGAGGAACAGACTAGCACAGGCAGCGAGAGGCTAGCATCCTGAGCAGACCAGGAGCTGCGGTGATCTCTGTGGCTAGAGAAGTTATAGGGACCACTCTGCTATAGGCTAACTGCTCTGCCTTGATTACAAAGCAGGAAACTGGCAGAGAAATTAAAGCCTAAAACAGAGGGTACTCTAAAAAATTTCAGAACCTAACAAGATCTGGCTGTATTCCCTCAAAGCCAGAAGTGACTCAGGCAGACTTTACCACAGCCCTGCGGCCACATCCTGCAGTTCGGGGCTTTTGTGGGGGCAGTAACTAATCTGCACAGCAGGGGGGAACAGCCTGGGCAGCCTCTAATCTGCAGAGTGGGGGGCTCGGCCTGGGGCAATAGAACCTCCCCAGCTGACTGTGCTTCCAGGGCAGATAGTTCTGTCCCTGCAAATCCATTCACGACTCAGCTGCTAATACCCATAGCCCTAGGGCAGGCTTTGGCTTGGGAAGTGAAACTCTCACTGCTCAGTGTCTAGTCCCAGGGCAGTCATTATCTCACACAGCTGGGGTTCTTTGAAGGGCACTTTCCCAGCTCTGCCCTGCAGGCTTGAGTTACTCCCAGGTGGGGAACTCTTTCCCAGAGCACTCCAGTACTTCACTGCTTTTTGTAGCTGGTTGGCAGGACAGCTACCCGTCCATATACCTTTCACTGCTCTGCAGAAGAAGCTGGTAACCTCCTGGATCTGAAGGCAGACCTTACAGGCTTTAACAAAATGAGTAAAAAAATCAAAAGAACGATTGATAGTTTCTATACAGAAAAAGAACAGCTTTTCAACCCTGAAGAGACTAATAGCAGACAGTCTCCAGACAATTGTTGGTCTCCAATACAAAAGGCTCTCCTAGAAGAGACTATTAAAAACCTTAAAAGAGAGCTAGAAGAGAAATGGGGAAAGGAAAGAGAAGCTATGCAAGAGAGTACAGAAAAGGCACATAACTCACTAAAAGAAAAATTTGATAAAGTGGAAAAAGAAAACAACTATCTGAAATGTGAATTGGAAAAGGTAAAAACCTCCCAAGAAGTGCAGGGAAACATAATTTGCAAATTGGAAAAAGAAAATAACTCACTAAAAAAAGAAAAAAAAATTAGTGAAATGGGAAAAAATTTTATAAAGTAAAACAACTCAATTGGACATATACAAAAAGAAGTAAAAAAAGCTAATGAAGAAAATAACTCACTAAAAGTCAGAACTGAAAAAATAGAAATGACTGATTCATTGAGATATCAAGAATCAGTCAAGCAAAACTAAAAAAAAAAAATGAAAGATTGGGAAAAAATGTCAAATATTTACTTGGAAAAACAACAGACCTGGAAAATAGATCTAGGAGAGATAACCTGAGGATCATCGGACTACCAGAAAATTATGATGAGAAAAAGAGCTTAGATACTATTTTACAGGAAATCATCAAAGAATTGCCCAGAAGTAATAGAACCAGAAGGGAAAATAGGTGTTGAAAGAATTCATCGAAGACCTTCTGAAAAAGACCCAAAAATAAAGATTCCAAGGAATATTGTGGCCAAACTTCAGAATATTCAGACTAAAGAAAAAATTTTACAAGCAGCCAGGAAAAAATAGTTCTAATACTGAGATGCCACAATAAGGGTCACACAAGATCTGGCTGCCTCAACATTAAAGGATCGAAGGGCCTGGAATCAGATATTCCGAAAGGCAAAAGAACTTGGAATGCAGCCAAGAATAAACTACCCAGCTAAGCTGAGTATTTTTTTCCACGGAAGAAGATGGACATTTTATAAAATAGAGGATTCCATCTGTTTCTAAGGAAAAAAAAACAGACTTAAATAAAAAATTTGATCTCCAACAACAGGAATCAAGAGAAGTAGAAAAAGGTAAAAGGAACTCTTGAGAACTGTATTTCTGTTGTGGATATATATAAAAACCATATGTATAATTTGATTTTACCGATATAACATAAAAAAGGGAAGTAGAAATGGAAAGGGGATAGTGTCAGAAAAAAGGGAAGAGGGAAGATAAAAAGAGGGAAACTACATGCTACCATGAGGCAAAGAAAACCTATTATATATGAGGGAACTTAGAGAGGGGGAGGAACATTGTGTGAATCCTATTCTCATCAGCATTGGCTCAAAGAGGAAACAATTAACATATTTGTTTTACAGAGATTCTTCTCTCACTTCATTAAAAAGTGGGAGAGGAAAAGAGAGAAGGAAAAAGAGTAATAAGGGAAAGGTACAAGAAAGGGGAAGGGATTCAAAGAGAGAAGGGAGGGATACTAAGGAGGGAGAGCTGTGTGACCTTAGTGGGACCAATAAATTTAATGCTAGGGAAGAAGGGAAGGAGGGCATGAAAAATAAAAGTATAATCTGGGGATATTAGGATGGCAAGAAATACAGAATTGGTTATTTTAACTGTAAATGTGAATGGGATGAACTCTCCCATAAAGATGAAGCAGAAAGCAGACTGGATCAAAAGTCAGAACCCTACAATCTGTTGTTTACCAGAAACACATTTAAAATAGGGAGATACATATAGAGTAAAGTAAAAGGCTGGAGCAGAATTTTTATGCTTCAGGTAAAGTCAAAAAAGCAGGGGTAGCTATCCTTATCTCAGATCAAGCAAAAGCTAAGATTGATCTAATTAAAAGAGATAAGGAAGGAAACTATATCTTGCTTAAGGATATTATAGACAATGAAGCAATATTAGTATTAAACATATATGCACCAAGCGGTATATCATCTAACTTCCTTAAAGAGAAGTTAAGAGAGTTGCAAGAAGAAATAGACAGCAAAACTATAATAGTGGGAGATCTCAATCTTGCATTCTCAGATTTAGATAAATCAAATCACAAAACAAGAAAGAAATTAAAGAGGTAAATAGAATATTAGAAAAATTAGGTATGATAGATCTCTGGAGAAAACTGAATGGTGACAGAAAGGAGTATACTTTCTTCTCAGCAGTACATGGAATCTACCCAAAACTGACCATATATTAGGACATAAAGACCTCAAAATTAAATGCAGGAAGGCAGAATTAGTAAATGCTTTCTTTTCAGATCACAATGCAATAAAAACTATATTCAACAAAAAGTTAGGTGTAAATAGACCAAAATGTAATTGGAAACTAAATAATCTCATCTTAAAGAATGATTGGGTGAAACAGAAACTTATAGACACAATTAATAATTTCACTCGAGATAATGACAACGATGAGACATCATATCAAAATTTACGGGATGGAGCCAAAGCAATAATAAGGGGAAATTTTATATTCTTAGAGGCTTACTTGAATAAAATAGAAAAAGAGAAGATCAATGAATTGGACCTGCAACTTAAAAAGTTAGAAAAAGACCAAATTAAAAACCCCCTATCAATTACTAAACTTGAAATTCTAAAATTAAAAGGAGAAATTAATAATATAGAGAGTAAAATAACTATTGAACTAATAAATAAAACTAAGAGTTGGTTTTATGAAAAAAACAATAAAATTGATAAACCTTTGGTAAATCTGATTAGAAAAAGGAGAAAGGGAAATCAAATTGGCAGTCTTAAAAATGAAAATGGAGAACATTCCACTGATGAAGAGGAAATTAAAGAAATAATAAGGGGTTACTTTGCCCAACTTTATGCCAATAAATCTGATAACCTAAGTGAAATGGATGACTACCTCCAAAAATATAGGCTTCCCAGATTATCAGAGGAGGAAATAAATTGCTTAAATAGTCCCATTTCAGAAAAAGAAATAGAACAAGCTATTAATCAACTCCCTAAAAAAAAATCCCTGGGACCAGAAGGATTTACATGTGAATTCTACCAAACATTCAAAGAACAATTAGCCCCAATGCTTTATAAACTATTTGAAAAAATAGGGAATGAAGGAGTCCTACCAAATTCCTTTTATGACACAAATTATAGACACAATTAATAATTTCACTCAAGATAATGACAACGGTGAGATATCATATCAAAATTTATTGGATGCAGCCAAAGCAGTAATGAGGGGAAATTTTATATCTTTAGAGGCTTACTTGAATAAAATAAAAAAAGAGAAGATCAATGAATTGGGCCTGCAACTTAAAAAGTTAGAAATAGACCAAATTAAAAACCCCCAATCAATTACTAAACTTGAAATTCTAAAATTAAAAGGAGAAATTAATAATATAGAAAGTAAAAATACTATTGAACTAATAAATAAAACTAAGAGTTGGTTTTATGAAAAAACCAATAAAATCGATAAACCTTTGGTAAATCTGATTAGAAAAAGGAGAGAGGGAAATCAAATTAGCAGTCTTAAAAATGGAAAAGGAGAACTTCCCACTGATGAAGAGGAAATTAAAGAAATAATAAGGAGTTACTTTGCCCAACTTTATGCCAATAAATTTGATAACCTAAGCGAAATGGATGACTACTTCCAAAAATATAGGCATCCCAGATTATCAGAGGAGGAAGTAAATTGCTTAAATAGTCCCATTTTAGAAAAAGAAATAGAACAAGCTATTAATCAATTCCCTAAAAAAAAATCCCCGGGACCAGATGGATTTACATGTGAATTCTACCAAACATTCAAAGAACAATTAGCCCCAATGGTTTATAAACTATTTGAAAAAATAGGGAATGAAGGAGTCCTACCAAATTCCTTTTATGACACAGACATGGTACTGATACCTAAACCAGGTAGGTTGAAAACAGAGAAAGAAAATTATAGACCTATCTCCCTAATGAATATTGATGCTAAAATTTTAAATAAAATATTAGCAAAAAGACTACAGAAAATCATCCCCAGGATAATATACCACGATCAAGTAGGATTTATACCAGGAATGCAGGGCTGGTTCAATATTAGGAAAACTATCAGTATAATTGGCCATATTAATAATCAAATTAACAAAAACCATATGATCATCTCAATAGATGCAGAAAAAGCATTTGATAAAATCCAACATTCATTCCTATTAAAAACTCTTGAGAGTATAGGAATAAATGGACTTTTCCTTAAAATAATCAGTAGCATCTATTTAAAACCAACAGTAAGCATCATATGTAATGGGGACAAACTACAACCAGGTAGATTGAAAACAGAGAAAGAAAATTATAAACCAATCTCCCTAATGAATATTGATGCTAAAATCTTAAATAAGATATTAGCAAAAAGACTACAGAAAATCATTCCCAGCATAATACATCATGATCAAGTAGGATTTATACCAGGAATGCAGGACTGGTTCAATATTAGGAAAACTATCAGTATAATTGTCCATATTAATAATCAAATTAAAAAAAAACTATATGATCATCTCAATAGATGCAGAAAAAGCATTTGATAAAATCCAACATCCATTTCTATTAAAAACTCTTGAGAGTATAGGAATAAATGGACTTTTCCTTAAAATAATCAGTAAAATCTATTTAAAACCAGCAGTAAGCATTATATGTAACGGGGACAAACTGCAACCATTCTCAATAAGATCAGGAGTGAAACAAGGTTGCCCACTATCACCGTTACTATTTAATATTGTATTAGAAATGCTAGTTTTGGCAATAAGAGTTGAGAAAGAGATTAAAGGAATAAGAATAGGCAATGAGGAAACCAAATTATCACTCTTTGCTGATGATATGATGGTATACTTAGAGAACCCCAGAGACTCTACTAAAAAAGTTATTAGAAACAATCCACACCTTCAGTAAAGTTGCAGGATACAAAATAAACCCACATAAGTCATCAGCATTCTTATATATCACTAACAAAACACAACAGTTAGAGTTACAAAAAGAAATTCCATTTAAAGTAACTACTGATTGTATAAAATATTTAGGAATCTATCTGCCAAAGGAAAATCAGAAACTTTATGAGCAAAACTACAAAACACTTTCCACACAAATTAAGTCTGATCTAACCAACTGGAAAAATATTGAATGCTCTTGGATTGGGCAAGCAAATATAATAAAGATGACAAAACCTAAATTAATCTATTTATTTAGTGCTATACCAATCAGACTCCCAAAATACTACTTTGATGAACTAGAAAAAATAACAACAAAGTTCATATGGAAAAACAAAAGGTCAAGAATTTCAAGGGAATTAATAAAAAAAAAATCAAATGAAGGTGGCCTAGCTGTACCAGATCTAAAATTATATTATAAAGCAGCAGTTACTAAAACCATCTGGTATTGGCTAAGAAATAGACTAGTTGATCAATGGAATAGGTTAGGTTCAAAGGACAAAACAACTAATAACTTTAATAATATAGTGTTTGAGAAATCCAAAGACCCCAGTTTCTGGGATAAGAATGCACTATTTGACAAAAATTGCTGGGAAAATTGGAAATTAGTATGGCAGAAACTAGGCATTGATCCACACTTAACACCATACACCAAGATAAGGTCAAAATGGGTTCATGACCTAGGCATAAAGAATGAGATTATAAATAAATTGGAAGAACATAGGATAGTTTACCTCTCAGACCTGTGGAAGAGGGAGGAATTTATGACCAAAGAAGAACTAGAGATCACTATTGACCACAAAATAGAAAATTTTGATTATATCAAATTGAAAAGTTTTTGTACAAACAAAACAAATGCAGACAAGATTAGAAGGGAAACAATAAACTTGGAAAACATCTTTACAATCAAAGGTTCTGATAAAGGCCTCATTTCTAAAATATATGGAGAATTGACTCTAATTTATAAGAAATCAAACCATTCTCCAATTGATAAATGGTCAAAGGATATGAACAGACAATTCTCAGATGAAGGAATTGAAACTATTTATAGACATATGAAAATATGCTCCAAATCATGATTAATCAGAGAAATGCAAATTAAGACAACTCTGAGATACCACTACACACCTGTCAGATTGGTGAGAGTGACAGGGAAAGATAATGTGGAATGTTGGAGGGGATGTGGGAAAACAGGGACACTGATACATTGTTGGTGGAATTGTGGACACATCCAGCCATTCTGGAGAGCAATTTGGAATTATGCTTAAAAAGTTATCAAACTGTGTATACCCTTTGATCCAACAGTGTCGCTACTTGGCTTATAACCCAAAGAGATACTAAAGAAGGGAAAGGGACCTTTATGTGCCAAAATGTTTGTGGCAGCCCTGTTTGTAGTGGCTAGAAGCTGGAAAATGAATGGATGCCCATCAATTGGAGAATGGTTGAATAAATTGTGGTATATAAACGTTATGGAATATTATTGTTCTATAAGGAATGACCAGCAGGATGAATACAGAGAGGACTGGCGAGACTTACATGAACTGATGCTAAGTGAAATGAGCACAACCAGGAGGTCATTATATACCTCAACAATGATACTGTTTGAGGATGTATTCTGATGGAAGTGGATCTCTTCGATAAAGAGAGCTAATTCAGTTTCAATTGATCAAAGATGGGCAGAAGCAGCTACACCCAAAGAAAGAACATTCAGAAATGAATATAAACTGCTTGCATTTTTGTTTTTCTTGCCAGATTATTTATACCTTCTGAATTCAATTCTCCCTGTGTAACAAGAAAACTGTTTGGTTCCACACATATATATTGTATCTAGGATATGCTGTAATCTATTCAACATGTAAAGGACTGCTTGCCATCTGGGGGAGGGGGTGGAAGAAGGAGGGGAAAAATCAGAACAGAAGTGAATGCAAGTGATAATGGTGTAAAAAATTACCCTGGCATGAGGTCGATCAATAAAAAGTTATTTAAAAAAAATAGATTTACTTTTTCAGGAAAGAAGTGATGGTTGGGGTGAAAGTAAGAAATAAGTTGTTTCTGAGGGATATAGTATAAATAAAAGTATAGTATTCTATAAAAAATAGAAAGAAAGAAAAACTCCATAGTTACTATGTCATGGAAAGAATACTGCACACTGCCAGACAAAATTCAAATATCAAGTATCAGTCAGGATTATCCAGGATCTGGTAGCTTCTACATAAAAGATTGGAGAGCCTGAAATATCACATTCTGGAACACAAAGAGATTACAAACAAGAACTAATTACCCAGCTAGACTGAGAATTAACGCTCAGGGGGAGAACTGGATCTTAAATGAAGTAAGAGTTTTCAATCATTACTACTGAAAAAAACCACAGCTGAACAGAAAATTTAATCTTCAAACATAAGACTCAAGGGAAGTACAGAAATGTAAACAAGGAAAATTCATATTATTTAAAGTTTTTATTATTTACAATTATTTTAATTTATTTATTTTAATACATATCACTCATTAATCGTGGGAGAAAAAAAAAATCAGAGTGAAAAGGAAAAACCATGGGAGAGAAAAAAGAAACAGAAAAAAAAAGGAACATAGCATGTGTTGATTTATCAATCTCCATGGTTCTTTTTCTGAATGCAGATGGAATGTTCTGTCCAAAATTCCAATTTTGGAATTGCTTTGCACCACTGAACCATTAAAAAGAACAAAATCTTTCATAGCTGATTATTTAAAGTTTAAACTGTTTACATCCATAGATCGGAAAATAATATCTGTAACTCTTCAGAAAAATATATCTGTAACTGGCTCAGACAGAGGGGTGCATCAGGTGGACAAAAGGTGTGGTTGGTATGCTTTAGCTAAAGTTAAAAAAAAAAAAGAGGGGTAGCAATTCTGATCTTAGATAAAGCAGAAGTAAACATTAATCTAGTTAATAGAGATATAAGGAAGGAAATTACATCATGATAAAGGGTATTGAAAACAATGAAGTAGTAACTTTATTTAATGCATATGCACCATATAGTAGAGCATACAATTTCCTAGAGAAGATATTAAGGCAGTTACAGGAAGAAACAGGAAGAGAGTAAAACTCTATTAGTGGTGGATTTCAATCTTCCTCTCTCAGTATCAGACACATCTAACCACAAAATAAACAAGAAAGAAACTAGAGAGGTTAATAGGATCCTAGAAAACTTAGATATGATAGATCTCTGAAGAAAATTGAAGATACAGAAAGGTATACATCTTTTCTCAGCAGTATATGCCAACTACAAAAAATTGACCATGTATTAGGGTATAAAAATCTCACAATCAAATGCAAAAAGACAGAAATAGTAAATGTTTCCTTTTGAGAACATGATGAAATAAATATTATGTTCAATAAATGGCTGAGAAAAGGTAGAAAAATAAATTGAAAATTAAATAATTTAATTCTAAATAATGAGTGGATCAAACAACAAATCACAGAAACAATCCAGAATTTCAACCAAGAGAATAACAATAATGAGAATAATTTCAAGAGGAAAGGAGAACTACCTATAGTGAAAGAAGTAAGGGGAAAAGTTTGCTCAAGAAAGGACTAGTAGGAAGTGATACCTGAGCTGGAAGAATGGAATTCTATTAATTGAAGTTGAGGAAAGAATTTATTAGAAACATAGGGAGAAGGCTATGCAAAGTCATTGAGACACAACGTTATACAGAGGGATTTACATATAGAACAATGTAACCACAGCAAAGCTCATGAAGAAAAGTTATATGAAGCCAGAAAAAGAGTAACTGCTCTCCACTGTGCCCACAAGTTACCTGATACCCCAGAAATACCATGTCAACTTGAACCACGTGAATGGGATAGAGTTCTTACCAAAGGTAGAACTGATGACTAGAAACTAAATTCAAAAGAGAATAATCAATAAAATCTGTTTAGCTTCTCAAAAAAAAAAGAGAGAGAGAATGAAAGTTATTTAAAAAAATTTTTAAAAAAAGAGAGAGAGAGAGAATGACAATAATGAGATCACACACTAAAACCTATGGAATGAAGCCAAAGTAGTTTTTAGGGGAAATTTTATATTTCTAAATAGCTACATGAATAAAATAAAGAGGAGAACAGTAAATTGGGCATGCAACTACAAAAGCTAGAAAAAAGAACAAATAAAAATTCCCAATTAAATACTAAATTAGAAATTCTGAAACTCAAAGGAGAGATTAATAAAATTGAAACTAAGAAAACTATTAAACTAATTAATAAAACTAAAAGCTGCTTTTATTTTTAAAAATCAATAAAATAAATAAATCTTTGGTTAATTTGATTTGAAAAAAGAAAGGAAAAACAACAACAACAACAACAACAACAACTACAACAAAACAAAAACAAATCACCAGCATCAAAAATGAAAAGGGCAAACTAAGATTTACACAAACTAATGCTGAGCTAAATAAACAGAACCAGGAATACATTGTACATACATAATAATAAGAAGAATGTGTAATGATTAACTATGAAAGATTTGATTCTTCTTATTGGTTCAGTGATACAATGCAATTACAATAGACTTTCGATAGAGAATGTCATCTACATAGAAAAAGAGATATGGCAATTGAATGTAAATCAACATATGATATGTTCACTTTTTTCTGTTTTATTTTTCTCTCTCGTGATTTTAAAAATGATCTTAAAATCTTATCTTAAAAAAAAGTAAAAAGAAAGAAAGTTAGTCTAGTATAACCTGCTCTTGATTTGATGATTTATAATATTATTGATTCAACAGAAAAGATTATGGAGTGCCTAAAGAGGAACCATTTGTTGAGAGAATGAATTAATGGGCAAATCCCTTGTAGTACTTAAATTTAATGAAATAAAATTATGCAACTTTTATTCTCTTTATTGAACAATATAAAAAATAAAGACACAGATAGCACAAAAATGTACTCAAAATAGAGAAAGAATTCTGAATCTTTTGTAGTCTAAATCACACACACACACACACACACACACACACAGACACACAGACACACCCTAAAACAGTTTTCCATTTCTTTTGTAGAAGAGAACATAGAAATTTTCAAAACAGCAATTCAAAGAGGTCTATTGATTGCTTCCAGTTTGGACTGTTGAATTGTTTTTCACTTCTCCTGACCCCTCATCTCCATACAAAGACCAGGCTAGTTTCAACTGAATGTGATTTCTATTACCTAACAAAAAGAGATGTGCTTGTGGAAGGGATTTTTAAAATGATCTAGTTTGATTGGGGATTAGATAATAGAATCTGCTATGCAGAAAGATGGAGAGAAAGAAAAATTGAGAAAAAGTCTGCCATTTATATAATGTAGGAAAAGTAATATTGTTGAGAGCATTCATGGACATCTATAAAAGCTGTGTAAGAAACGGAGAGGAAAATTTTTCCCAACACCTTTTTGATGCTAGTATACATATATGAGTCATAAGGCATAATGAATCACACATTGCAGAAAATTTGGCAAAACAAATCTCTTTGAACATATAAAAATATTCTATGCAAAATATGAAACATACAATTAGATACAAAGCATATTTTGATCATATACATATATGCTTATTCACAATTTAAATAAAATGAATAAAACTTTGAAATTACATTTAAATTACACTTCTTTTGAAGTCTAATCTATAACTCACCTCATCTCACTCTGAATTTAAAAATAGGCATAATATGGTCATTTCAAATGTTCAAAAAGTAATATATGTAAGATTTTTGTTTATTCAAGTATTTTAAATTAAAGAATTCATTAATATATTTTATTATATTGCAAACATTAGAGGGACAAGGATTGTGTATTATATAAAATAGGTTTCTTTTCATCACTAAGCACAGTGATTTGTACACATAGACATTTAAACCATATTTGTCATTTGATGATCAATTATAATCATGATAATTAAAATTTCCATACCTTTATTTCAAAGATTATCATTTTAAGTCACTAGATTATTATTTTTCCTTCATTATTTTTAAAAATACATACTTAGTCATCTTAAAAGATTTGGGAAAATAGAACATGTAATATCAAAAAATTAATTTTTGAAATTTTAAATATAAACTCCCATGTGAACATATGATATATATTTCCTTTTGTCTTACTTTTCCTTGTGAGTCTCTCCATATTTTGATGTTAAGGGAAAATAAGTTCATAAAATAATTTTGAACATATCTCTTTAAGAGGTCCCATTTTGATAACTGCTTTAATTTGATCTCCTATTTGTCCACCTCAGTGTTTAAATGAAGTTTATTTTTTTGGTTTTAGCCCCTTGCCATTCAATAGCAACTGATAGTAGAGAAAAGTTGAGGAAAGGTTGTCATTTACTCTGCTGGGTGGCATTGGATTCCTCTGTGAAATGGAAATATATGTGAAGAGTAAGGTGACAATATGCATCTGATAAGAGAGGTACAGAGAGGAAAGGAGAACTACCTATAGTGAAAGAAGTAAGGGGAAAAGTTTGCTCAAGAAAGGACTAGTAGGAAGTGATACCTGAGCTGGAAGAATGGAATTCTATTAATTGAAGTTGAGGAAAGAATTTATTAGAAACATAGGGAGAAGGCTATGCAAAGTCATTGAGATACAACGTTATACAGAGGGATTTACATATAGAACAATGTAACCACAGCAAAGCTCATGAAGAAAAGTTATATGAAGCCAGAAAAAGAGTAACTGCTCTCCACTGTGCCCACAAGTTACCTGATACCCCAGAAATACCATGTCAACTTGAACCACGTGAATGGGATAGAGTTCTTACCAAAGGTAGAACTGATGACTAGAAACTAAATTCAAAAGAGAATAATCAATAAAATCTGTTTAGCTTCTCAAAAAAGAGAGAGAGAGAGAGAGAATGAAAGTTATTTAAAAAAATTTTTAAAAAAAGAGAGAGAGAGAGAATGACAATAATGAGATCACACACTAAAACCTATGGAATGAAGCCAAAGTAGTTTTTAGGGGAAATTTTATATTTCTAAATAGCTACATGAATAAAATAAAGAGGAGAACAGTAAATTGGGCATGCAACTACAAAAGCTAGAAAAAAGAACAAATAAAAATTCCCAATTAAATACTAAATTAGAAATTCTGAAACTCAAAGGAGAGATTAATAAAATTGAAACTAAGAAAACTATTAAACTAATTAATAAAACTAAAAGCTGCTTTTATTTTTAAAAATCAATAAAATAAATAAATCTTTGGTTAATTTGATTTGAAAAAAGAAAGGAAAAACAACAACAACAACAACAACAACAACTACAACAAAACAAAAACAAATCACCAGCATCAAAAATGAAAAGGGCAAACTAAGATTTACACAAACTAATGCTGAGCTAAATAAACAGAACCAGGAATACATTGTACATACATAATAATAAGAAGAATGTGTAATGATTAACTATGAAAGATTTGATTCTTCTTATTGGTTCAGTGATACAATGCAATTACAATAGACTTTCGATAGAGAATGTCATCTACATAGAAAAAGAGATATGGCAATTGAATGTAAATCAACATATGATATGTTCACTTTTTTCTGTTTTATTTTTCTCTCTCGTGATTTTAAAAATGATCTTAAAATCTTATCTTAAAAAAAAGTAAAAAGAAAGAAAGTTAGTCTAGTATAACCTGCTCTTGATTTGATGATTTATAATATTATTGATTCAACAGAAAAGATTATGGAGTGCCTAAAGAGGAACCATTTGTTGAGAGAATGAATTAATGGGCAAATCCCTTGTAGTACTTAAATTTAATGAAATAAAATTATGCAACTTTTATTCTCTTTATTGAACAATATAAAAAATAAAGACACAGATAGCACAAAAATGTACTCAAAATAGAGAAAGAATTCTGAATCTTTTGTAGTCTAAATCACACACACACACACACACACACACACACACAGACACACAGACACACCCTAAAACAGTTTTCCATTTCTTTTGTAGAAGAGAACATAGAAATTTTCAAAACAGCAATTCAAAGAGGTCTATTGATTGCTTCCAGTTTGGACTGTTGAATTGTTTTTCACTTCTCCTGACCCCTCATCTCCATACAAAGACCAGGCTAGTTTCAACTGAATGTGATTTCTATTACCTAACAAAAAGAGATGTGCTTGTGGAAGGGATTTTTAAAATGATCTAGTTTGATTGGGGATTAGATAATAGAATCTGCTATGCAGAAAGATGGAGAGAAAGAAAAATTGAGAAAAAGTCTGCCATTTATATAATATAGGAAAAGTAATATTGTTGAGAGCATTCATGGACATCTATAAAAGCTGTGTAAGAAATGGAGAGGAAAATTTTTCCCAACACCTTTTTGATGCTAGTATACATATATGAGTCATAAGGCATAATGAATCACACATTGCAGAAAATTTGGCAAAACAAATCTCTTTGAACATATAAAAATATTCTATGCAAAATATGAAACATACAATTAGATACAAAGCATATTTTGATCATATACATATATGCTTATTCACAATTTAAATAAAATGAATAAAACTTTGAAATTACATTTAAATTACACTTCTTTTGAAGTCTAATCTATAACTCACCTCATCTCACTCTGAATTTAAAAATAGGCATAATATGGTCATTTCAAATGTTCAAAAAGTAATATATGTAAGATTTTTGTTTATTCAAGTATTTTAAATTAAAGAATTCATTAATATATTTTATTATATTGCAAACATTAGAGGGACAAGGATTGTGTATTATATAAAATAGGTTTCTTTTCATCACTAAGCACAGTGATTTGTACACATAGACATTTAAACCATATTTGTCATTTGATGATCAATTATAATCATGATAATTAAAATTTCCATACCTTTATTTCAAAGATTATCATTTTAAGTCACTAGATTATTATTTTTCCTTCATTATTTTTTAAAAATACATACTTAGTCATCTTAAAAGATTTGGGAAAATAGAACATGTAATATCAAAAAATTAATTTTTGAAATTTTAAATATAAACTCCCATGTGAACATATGATATATATTTCCTTTTGTCTTACTTTTCCTTGTGAGTCTCTCCATATTTTGATGTTAAGGGAAAATAAGTTCATAAAATAATTTTGAACATATCTCTTTAAGAGGTCCCATTTTGATAACTGCTTTAATTTGATCTCCTATTTGTCCACCTCAGTGTTTAAATGAAGTTTATTTTTTTGGTTTTAGCCCCTTGCCATTCAATAGCAACTGATAGTAGAGAAAAGTTGAGGAAAGGTGTCATTTACTCTGCTGGGTGGCATTGGATTCCTCTGTGAAATGGAAATATATGTGAAGAGTAAGGTGACAATATGCATCTGATAAGAGAGGTACAGAGAGGAAAGGGATTGTACTTCAAACATTCACACTAATAATAGTTCCAAACAGGCAATGTGGGAGGCAAATAGCTACTAGAATAGGGTGGGCAGAGGGTGAAAAAAAAATTTCATTTTATGTACATCTGATTTTAAAAATAGATGAAAGAGGAATGGGGGCTGGAAACCACAGCTGGGGAAAACAAAAAGGAGACCAATCTTTAGAAGTCTTATAATACACTCATGCCAGCTTTTTCTATGCACCACTGGAGTGGAAATATATTGAAGGAAAAGCAAATTACTTTAATCAAGCACCCCTTTAAGGTTGTGCTCTTGAAGGGCTTTTAAAAGCCAAATGCTGCCTCACCAGGTGGGTTTTTCCAAGTCCTTGTAAGTTTTCAAGTTAGCAAATTATTAGAGCTAGAATTAAAATGAAGGCTTACTTTGTGAATCTGGAAATCTTAGAGCATTACAATTAGGGGCCAGATTAATCATGAATGAGCATCATAGATTTTTAAGGAGAAAATACAATTCTCCTTTATCTGTTTTTCAAGAATTACCCAGAAAAGACTGATAATTATAATAAGTTTTAATTTCTGCATTTTTTCTTTTGGAAATAGGGACAAAGCTAGGAGTCAACTCGTTTCAACTATCTTCATCATATTTTATCAATCAATTCTTTTTGATGAATTAAAATACTCTATCATTGAACCTGAAAGTGATTTTGTGGGCTCCAAAGCATCCTTCACACAATTGTCAAAGTGACATTACTAACATAATGGCCTGACAAAGTTATTCCCCTATTTAGTTAGCTCTAGTAACCCCCAATTGTCTTTAAGAGAAAACATAAATTCTTCTGGTTGTCATTTAAAATCCTTTATAACCTAGTTTCAATTCAATCCCAGGCTTTTTATATAATTTTCCTTCATACATGCTATGTGTAACCAACCAAATATACTTTATGTTATTCACACACAACGCTTCTGTTGTCTCTAGAACTTTGCAAAGACCGTCCTTATATTTGGAAATGTTTGGAAATTTCTCACTAATAATGCCTACACTTTTTCATATCCCTAGTTATTGTTCAAAGCTAATTTCAAATGCTGCCTCTTAGATGAAACCTTTCTCCTTATAAAAGGGTATCTCCTATATAAAGCTGCTAAGATCTCCTTTCCTCTCCAAAATTTTTTCATATGTATTTTAAAATATATTTGATTTATATTTATTTCATGTAAATTTATATGTATACATGCCTCCACCAATAAAAAGTAAGTTCTTTGAAGGAAGGAAGTATCATTTTGTCCCTGTGGCCTTACATCTTGGAGAAGTGTCCTGCAAATCAAAAATACTTGCAATTTTTTTCTGATTAATTCCTTAGTCTATCTATGTGAATGGTCTATATGAAAAAGCAATGAATACCAAGATTATCACTAAATTATCAAGTCAGAATTAAGTTTTAAAACAGAGAGACTGTTGATTCAATTTATAATTTTATTATTTGACAACTGGACAAAGTTACTACAGAATATCTTTAGAACAATACATTTCAGTAAGAGAATCTTCAAATGTCACATCCCAGTGAGCCTCCCTACCTTAATTGGTACATTTCAATGTTTCATACTGGGAATTTATGTTTATTCTCACAGCTCTCCTATTGTCTGACTTTTTGTTGGTTTTCTGCTAGAGTTCTCAATTAGGACATACTTAGGAAGCTAAGCTAGCCTAAACAGCCTTCTGTTTGAAGAGATGAACCTGCTACAATAAGTATATATTTTTAGATCTTGAGAAGTATGAATAAGTATAAGATATTTGTTGCAGAGTTTGAAGTAGAGAAATTTCTGAAGAAATCCCTAAAAAACAAAGTCAGCATAATATGTCCCCAAAGTCTTAATTTAAAATTGCACTAAGATTTTTGGCACATATTATAGATATGTGATTGCGTGGAATACAGGGCCTGAAGTCAGGATGATCTGAATTTAATTCCAGCCTCAGAGACTTACTAGCTCCCTTGGAAAGTCACTCAACTTTGTTTACTTCAGTTTCCTCATCTGTGATGGTGAATCATTCCAGTGTCTTTGCCAAAAAACAAAACAAAACAAAATCCAAATGGGATCAGACAATGAACTGAAGGGACTGAATTGGATTAATATATCTTTAACCTCATTCAAATTTTGGTGAAAATATGGTTTAGGATGTATACAATATATGTTTTCACATATATACACATGCGTGTAAAAAATCTTGTCATACAGAACTGAATGACAATAAAATAGCTGTCATTTATAAGTGCTTTAATTTTTGCAAAATGCTTTACAATTTAATCTCATTTGATCCTCACAACTATCCTAGGAGGTAGATACTATTACATATCCCTGTTTTATAAATGAGAGAACATTAGTTAATAAGAGATAAAAATTTGAATTCATTTCTTTCTGACTCCAAGGCCAACATTTTCATCACTGCTCAGTCTAGCTTCCTAATAAGAACCAACAGGGACTGTGTGCTTCATAATCATTATAAAATTTGACAATGAACTAAATATTTACTGAGGGAGTATCCTTAATTTAAAAAAAAAATGAGAAAAATGGATATGTTTCTTTCATCCATTTGAAGATTTATAAAAAGAAAAAAATGAGAATCCCATTGGATGAGAACAATTTATCACTACCATTTGGATTTTATCATTTAATCAAACTTTTACCTCTAAATCTTTTTCATATGGCTTGAATGGGAAACTTTCTGCAAACTACATATACGATAAGTGTATGGCAGCTAGGTAGAACAGGGGATAGAATGCTGAACCAGGAGTTGGAGAAATCCTTAGTAAAATCTAGCCTTAGATACTTACTTGCTTTGTGGTCAATCCTAGAAAGGTCATCTACCTTTTATTTGACTTAGTTTCTTAATCTCTAAAATGGAGATAAAATTTTATAGCATTTATTTTCTAGCATTTTATGAGGATTGAATGATAAAATTATAAAGTGTTTTGCAAACCTTAACACATTACATACTTATTTTTTTTTTTAGGTATTTTAAACATATCTAAAATACGGCTAAGGTTAATAATGACAATTTTCTTAATAAAACAAGCATCATAGCTTCATTTGGGAGATTCTCACAATGCTCTTGAGCCACATGGTCAAATCATGTCTGGAATTGTGATACCATATCTAAAATGCAAAAAGAATGCAATCTTATACTCACTGGTACTATTTTGCAGAGAATAGTCAAGTAGACTGGTAATCAAGAAGATTTATATTAAAGTTCCAAATCTGACACATGTTTTTCTGTGATTTTGGGTTAGTAATTTAATAGATTAGCACTGACATGTAACTCTCTGTTGATTGTCTTTCATTCTCAAGAAGGACCATGACATCAGGGAGGTGATATTATAATATATAGATGAATTGGATTTAAGTGAGGGAGGGCTGTGCAGGATCACCAGCCTCACTTCTTCACCCCACCCCACCCCACCCCAGAACCCTTTGTGTGCATTGATCAGATATAGATCAAGATGACTAGAGATAGCCTTGGATGAAACCGGAGACCTTGGTGCTAAGGTCTTCAACAGGGCTTAGTTTAAATGAGAACACACCTTTTCAATTGCTGGGTAGCAACTGAGGCAAAGAATCTCTTCTTTCATCTAGTCAAAAAAATCAATAAATATAGACTAACTTCTCAGAAAAGTTAGCTAACCACATCAGCAGAGGTAATTTGCTTACAGAGAATTCCCTATATCAGTGAAATTACAATACCTCCACCTGCACACACCACAAACAACAGAACCACTTTGTTCTAAGAGGTATAGTGCCTGTGTTTTGGGACCTAATGATCCCATGTTCTTTGCTCTTATCAAAGAACATATGGAATAGTATTTTTAGTCCTTGGTTCCTAATTTTGTGATAGTCATGTATAAACTGGACAATGTTTAGATGATGGCAGGCAAGATGCCAAAGAAAGAAATAATATATTATATAATGAACTGGATTTTCCTTTCCTTTCATAATGTGAACTCCAAAATGTATTGGCTGCTTTTCCCAAGATACACATCACTTGAATGTTGTTTAAACAGTAGATGTTGCTACTATTTACTAATGGATGTCTTATAGAAAGTTCAAAACAATGCTCTTTCACATTGTCAATGGCTCACTGACGGTAAATCATATCATTATTGTGTTTTGGAGTGGCATGTGTTTGAAAGGACCAATTTTTTTCTGAAACAAATTAGAGAATATTCTAGATATATATTGTTTTATAGTTCCTCATTAAAATTACATTTCTTTACTTGAAATTTGGATTTTCAAATGGGAAAAAAGAGAGAACATTTTTATAAATCTTATAGCATTACATAAATAGTTTATACTAAATGATACTACTATTTAATAATTATTTAAATATGTATCTTGCATATGTATTATGTGATGATGATGATTTTTCCAGCACACTATTACTTGTTATATTGGTATGGGTGAAGTAGGCTGAAATGAGCAGGAGAGATGCCATAATGGAAATGATCACTAAAGTCTCAAAATTTTAGAATCATGAATGTAGTTCTGGAAAATTTAATAATAATAATTACAATTGTTATTATTTCATTTGACTTTCATAACTTTGTGAATTAAATGCTATATTATTTCCATTTTACAAATGTGGATACTGAGGCTTAGAAAGACCTTCTCTCATCTGTTCATTTTAAGTGTGAGGAAGTTCATTTTAAGTGAGACCTAGAAAGGTGAAATGATGTGCCCCAAGTTCCACACAAATGAAATGACAAAGCTCAGCTTCAAACCCCAATAGAGCCCTCTTTCCACTAACCCACACCATCTTCTTTGAGAAACAAGCATATGATATTTAGCTAGGAAGAAATCACAGGTACATAGAGAGTAAGAAAGCTTATTATGACTTCAGAAATAGAGAGAGTCACACTTTGCTCAACTCAAGCTCAAAAATAGGTTTTTTGTATCAGCATTTAATACATTATCCAGTCTTTGTCATACCCTCCCTTGTAAGACAAAGGAGTATTTGTAGGAAAAAGGCAGAGAAATATTGCTTGTGACAATTACCTCTCCTACACAAACACACACACACACACAACACACACACACAAAATCTAGTCACTCTAAGTGGTCAAATTTTACTTTATCTCTGGGATGAGACTAACATTGTATTAATTCATGGGCAAAAAAAAAAAAAAAAAAAAAGCAACAATAATCTTTCTTACAAAATTTCAACAGTTTAATTATTAAGTGTCTATTGTAGACACTTCACTCTATGTCTTTTTAATGAAGTTCAAGATTACCTTAGTCTGTCATGTTAATACATATATAACGCAACATTAAAGCATGATGACAAGTCTTTCAAGAATATGGTGAGCCTCTAGGTATGAGAGTGGAGGATGGAACCAGTACCAATGTTTTATGGAAATGAAGCATATTTAAATCTTTTTCTTAATCAACACTGGGATTGGGAAAGGAGTAGGCACTGCATTTCTAGCATAGCTGAAATAAAAAGACCCAGTCTATGAAAAAGGCCATATCTTAGTTTTTGTGCAGCCACATCATCCTGCATATAGAACATGCTAAATTTATGATACTTAACCATTGTCTGTTTCACAGAATTCACCTTTTAGTCCCCTTTTTTTTTTTCCCTTCTTGTACTTGGGTTTTGTGTCCTCAAACAACTTAAGTTTTAATGGATGGTAAGTGAGAACAAATATGTATACAAAAATAAATTTAAAAATTAGCTATGTTAAGATGAGAATGAAATGAAGGCATTGGAGAGAACCAGATAAAGTTTTATAAAGGAAAAATTTATAGAGGAGTTGACAAAGTCAGCTTGAAGGAAGACATGTGTTTAATAGGCAAAGAATGGTGGAAATCTTTTTCTAAATATGACAAAGAACCTGAAGAATCAAATGAAAATGGGAGTATATAGGATTATTGGCAGCTAAAACTACTAGCATAGAAGATGGAGGTAGATAGGATTACTATCTAGCCAAGAAAGGCTATCACTTATTCAGTTTATTTAGAATATAGAATGAATGAAGAAAGAGAAGTAATATGAAATAAACTATTTGGAATCTTTAAGTGCCAAGTTATTTTTTTTTTTCTTATATATAGTAAGGAACCACTAACTAATTTAATAGGAAGAAGAAAGACTTGGTCAGAATTGAGCATTAGGAATATGAATGTGACAGTTGGGCAAAGATAGATTGCAGGATTTCTTAAACTTTTTTCACTTACAATCCTCATTTCACTGAGGAAATTTATACATAACCCCAGAATATAGGCATACAAAATAGGTATACTAACCAATAAATCATAATTTTGTGACCTCCACATTTAGTTTAAGAAGCTTTGAATTAGAGAAAGGAGAAACCCAGGGAGGTAACAATATTCAACTTACTTAAGATGTGTTATGGTTTTATAGTCATGTTATGGACTGTGAATGAGTCACTTAACTCTGTTTACCTCTGTATTTCATCTGTAAAAATGAGCTGGAAAATAAAATGATTACCCACTTCAGTATTCATGCCATGAAAACACCAAAATGATCTCACAAAGAATCATACATGACTGAAAATTACTGAACAACAACAATGAAGTCTTTCATTCCATGGTGACATGGGATTTTTCACATGTAAATGCAGCTACTTTGAAGCAGCCAAGTGGTATAATGTATAAAATTCCAAACTTGAAGTCAGGAAGTCATCTTCCTGAATTCAGTATCTGGCCTCAGACATTTATTAGCTAGCTGACTTGGGACAAGTCAATTAACTCTTTGCTTCAGTTTCCCCATCTAATAGATGAGCTGGATAAGAAAATGGCAAACTAAACCAGTATCTTTGCTAAGAAAACTCCAAATAGAGTCATGAAACTTCAGACATGACTAAAAAAATGACTGAACAAGAATAAAATACCTAGTTAATGAAATTGTTAAGATGAAATCAAGTCACTGCCAAAAGTAATTAGGCAAATTAATCAACAGATATATATGATTAATACTAACTCATATCTGATTCTAATAGGAGTGGCCATTTAGAGAGTATATAGGGATAACAATAGGTAAAGAGAAGGATTCAGAGAACCTTTCAGAGATTGTCCAGAGAACCAACTTTTTCTGGTTCCATTGTCATGTTTTATGGAATACAATTAACCATCAATCACATTCAGATAAATGAAAGTTGGTTTTACATTTTGATTAAGCATGACTCTTTGTGAGCTCTCCCACCATAACAACTCCATTGGTACAGATTAGCAAGAAGTTAATTGTAAACTGATTCACAATACAGAGCTTCAGAGCAGCATTTACAATAAGAAAAAAAAAATTGATTCTGGTAGAACATTGATACTGAGCAATTACTATAAGCAAGGCATTGTACTAAGGCCTAGAAATATAAAATAAAACTGCCCCATCCTCAAGATGACATGAAGAAAGATAGCATGTAAAAGGGTTCTGGTAAAGGAGAAAGGAGAAAACAATTGAAAGAGTACCTTTTAGGGGACATAGTAGAGAGACTGCACTAAGTGGATGGTTTCCCATTTCCCAGAATGATAAGGCAAAACAACATCTCTCAGGGTTGTGGACAGTGAAAATGGAAGTCCTAATCCTGATATGTTCCCTGATTTTTATTTGTCCTACTATCTGATTTCGTTGAGCTTGACTATGATTATATTTGGGTATAGTATCCCTCGACCAGTGCAATTTTTAAAAATAATAACTTTATATAAATATCCAAAAAGATGAAATTTGACTTAATCAGTGCAGATTTTATTGTTTTGTGCTGTAGAGCTAGAGTGGCCATCAGGTTCAACCCTCACCTGGAAAAGGATATCTTCTATCACATCTCCAAAAAAAATGTCCTGGATCCTGTGTTTGAAGACCTCTGATAATGGGGAACCCAACCAACTCTAGGTTTATATGCCTCTGGATATTATTCCATTTCTACCAGGTCTCTTTAAAATAGCTGATTGTTAAAAATTGTACCAAATCAGTGGTGTCCACCAACTTAGATGAGCTGATTGTTCTTCATCATCATCATCATCATCATTACCATAATTGTAATCATCGTCATCATGATCAATTTTTTTTTTAAGACATTTAATCCTTGTTAAATTGGTCTAAATTACTTAGGCTCTTGCACTGAAGTGTTTTCTCTCAAAGCTACAGGAGGCAGTCTCATTACCCAATTAACATTTTTCCTCAGCCTTACTGAACTGTGGTTATGGTAACTCCAAACCAATCTTCCCTATCCAGACATTTCACATTCAGGAATGAAAAGGGTAATAACTGTCTCATTATCCCATTGTCTGGGGGAAATATATGCAGCCTGCTACCAGGGAAACTTGAGTGTAGGTGGAGCTTTTCTAAAAGACTGCACATGGTTCCAGGTTACTAAGGAGACAGCTATCATTGTGCAGGGCTTTTGCCTTTATTTGAGACTGAGTTTATACAGAGATCCAAAAGGAAAAGCAAAGAAGAAAGATAGAAACTACTGTTTCTGTGCAATAACTGAATTACAAATTGTGTATGGTCCCTGTGATGAATTAGCTTCATTGTATAAAAATGCCTTTGAGGCACTTCTGTGTTTTACCAATTCTTAATCTCACTGGATTTATAAATTCTGTTTTTCTGAATATAAACTAAGGCATTTATAGCTTCAAAATAATTCTAATGGAGGAGGGAAGATTGAACATTTGTTATGAAAATGCTAGGTGTTTTACAATTGCATTCTATCACCAGATGATCTTTCATGATCTTTTCAGTTCACATTTATTAAGTTCCTATTGTGAGAAAAGCACTAAGGAAGGATTTAGTTCTATGAAAGTGACAAATGACAATTGGTAAAGTAGAAAGACTGGTGGATTTGGAATGAAAGGATCTGGGTTCAAATCACAATTTGGCAATTTATAACCTGTATAACTCTGGACAACTCTTTGAGTCTTCGTTTCCTCATCTATAAATTAGGGATTTGGATTAAATAAGGTCTGAGTTCCAAATCCATAATTCTATGACATGTTCTCTCCTCATAAGAAGTTCAAAATCTCAAAGGAGAAAATAAGAAACATATATTAGTAAGAATAATCAAAATTTGAAAAAGATTGATCATGTAGGAAACTAAGAACAGAAAAGCCTAAGAAATTCAATGAAGGAAGAAATTATTTCTAAATTCCCGATCTGGTTCCTGGTTAAGTAAAGCAAAAGGCTCATTATATTTTTTGATAATTGATCTAGATCTTAAAGGAGATGGTTTCAATAGACATAAGTAAACTTCCTGAAAAAGGATGATAGCCTATACATACCAATGCTAGGAATAAATTCTTGGGGCAGAGCCAAGATGGAGAAATAAAGGAAGGAACACTGATTGCCATACATTGTCCTTTAAAAAACATAAAATGTCAAAACATATATTATATATTAAAACAAAAATATTAAAATAAAAACATAAAAATTTGGGCAGCTATTTGACACAGTGGATAAAGTTATCAGCCCTGAAGTCAGAAGTTTAAAGCAGACTTCACATACTTATTAGTTGTGTGACCTGAGGCAAGTCACTTAACCCTAATTGTCTCCAAAAATCCTCCAAAACATTAAAACAACACCTCTAATTGATTTTGAAGTGACAAAGACAACAAAACATAAGAGTGAGACATTTTTCTAAGCCAAGATATCTTAAGAGGTTGGGCAAAAAGGTCAGGTTCTAACAACAGCTTCCAGAGTTCTCAAACCAAACATAACAAAGGGAATTGGCAACTGATCAGAAAGAGATTACAGGGAATACATGTATTAATACTGAGAGCAAAACAGGGAGATGATTGACACTTCACTATTTATACCCACTTATGATCCAACAATTCCAGAATGGAAAGTACTGATTACAGTCCGGAAGGAACAGTATCAGTACCCATCCTAAAAGAAACATTACTCTTCCCAGATCACATTACTTTGGAAGCAATAAAAACTTTCCATCCTATAAAAGCTAGTTCTGAAAACAGCAATGCAAGAAAGTCTGAAACTTGAGACAGGGTCCCTCCTTCCCCACACCAGTAACAGCACAACTTTAACATAAAGTTCGAAGTCAAAAAATAGGCTGGGAAACAGAGCAAACAATAACAACAACAAAAAACCCAATTATAAAAATCTACTGTGGTAACAGGGGAGATCAAGACATAGAAGAAGACAATATCTCAAAAAAAACAAACAAACCTACAAACATTGTAAGAAGAAATATAAATGTATCACAAGCTCAAGAAGAATTCTTGAAAGAAATAGAAAAAAATTAAAAATCAAATAAAAGTTGCAAAGGAAAAATTGAACAAAAATGAGGGCAATCCAAGAAAATTATGAAAAAAAATGTTTAGAATGAGAAGAACAAAAAATACTAAAGAAAATTAAAGAGTATAAAAGAGAATGAGCCAAATGGAAAATGAGATATAAAACTTTACTGGTGAAAATAGTTCTCTCAAAAATCAGAATTTGACAAATGGAAAAAGGTTAAGAAGTATATTGAAATAAATAAATCCTTAAAAATTAGAATTGGACAAGTGGAAGTTAATGGTTCTGTAAGATATAAAGAAAGAATAAAACAAAGGCAGAAGAATGAAAAAAAATAGCAGAAAATACTTCATGATCAAAGAGAAAAATATAGGAATCTTATTTCAAGAAATTGTAAAGGAAAATGCCCCAATATTCTAGAATCAGAGGTTGAAATAAAAATTGAAATAATTCTCCTTCTGAAAGAAATCCCAAAATGAAAACTCCCAGAAATATGACAGCCAAATCTCAGAGCTCTGAAATTAAAAAGAAAATACTTTAAGCCAAATAGAAAGGAAACATTCATATATCATGGATGCACAGTCAAAATAACACAAGATTAAGCAGTTACTCCTTTAAGTAAGAGGACTCAGGAATGATATTTGAAAAGGCAAGAGATTCAAACTAGAATAATCTAATCATGTAAAACTGAATATAATCCTTCTGGGATAAAATGGATAATTTAATGTACTGGAAGACATTCAAAAGTTTCTGATAAAAAAAGATCAGAGATAAATAGAAATTTTCATTTCAAATATGACTGAAGAAAAGTATAAAAAAGGTAAGTTGCTTACAAGAGACATAACTAAAATAGGAGTTAGATTAGTATCTATTGTATTTTAACCAAAGTAAGAAAGGCAATCATGATCTTAGGCAGAGGAAAAGCAAAACCAGACCTAATTAAGAGAGATACACAAGGAAATACTCATTTTCCACCTAAAGACAAATTTGAAGGTAAGCAGAAAAGTTACTATGGTGACAAGGATAACCTTGTAAAAACAATAACACTCAGGAAAAGATACCTAAGTCAAAGCTCCTACATCCGAAGCCTCCAAGACAAATAAGAATTGGTCTCAGTCTACAGAGAGCTCAAAAGGAATTTTGAAAATCAACTAAGAGAAATAGAGGAAAAATTAAGAAGAGAATTGAGAGTGGTACAAAAAGAAAAAAAAAACTAATAATGATGAAAAGAATGCCTTAAAAAGCAAAATTGACCAAATGAGAAAGGAGGTACAAAAGCTCACTAAATAATTCCTTAAAATTTAGAATTGAGCAAATGGAAGCAATTGATTTTATGAGAAATCAAAATATATTAAAGAAAATTTAAAAATAGAAAAAAAAAGTCAAATATTTCATTGGAAAAACAATTGACCTAGAAAATAGCTTCAGGAGAGAGAATTAAAAACTTTTTGGTCTACCTGAAAGTCACTATCAAAAAAAAAAAAAGAACCTGGACATCATCTATCTAGAAATGAATGAGGAAACATCAGATTTTTGGAGAAGGAAGCAATTTATGACCAAAGAAGAATTATAGAACATTATGAAAAGCAAAATAGACAACTTTGATTTTACCAAATTAAAAAGATTTTGCACAAACAAAGCCAATAGAAATAAGGCTAAAAGAGAAGTACAGAGCTGCAGAAAAAATTTTAGAGTATTTACAAAAAAATACAATTTTATTGTTTCTGATAAAGGTCTTCTTTCTAAAATATATAAAGAACTGTGTCAAATTTATCAGAATGCCAGTGATTCCCTGATTGCTAAATGGACAAAAGATATGAACAAACATTTTGAGATGATAAAAATTAAAGCCATCTATAGTCATATGAAGAAATGGTATAAATCATTATATATTAGAGAAATCCAAAATAAAACAACTCTGAGGCACCACCTCACACCTCTCAAATTGTCTAAGATAGCAGAAAAAGATAATTATAAATATTGGAGGTAACACAGAAAAACTGGACACTAATGCATTGTTACTGGTGTTCAGAAATAATCCAAACATTCTGGACAGCAATCTGGAACTATGCCCAAAGGGATATATGCATACTTAAAGGGCAACTCATTTGACTTAGCAGGGCCACTGTTGGTTTTGTATCCCAAGAAAATCATAAAGGAGGACAAAGGACCTATATGTGAAAGAAAATGTTTGTAACAGTTTTATGGTAACAAACAATTGGAAAATAGATGTCTATCAATTGAAGAATGGCTGAACAAGTTGTGGCATATGAAAGTAATAGAATATTATTATTCCATAAAAATGATAAGCTGATTTTAGAAAGCCTGGGAAGATTAATATGAACTTGAAGAAGATACCCTGAAATTCTAAAACTCCTTGAGGGAAAAAAGCTCCTTCAAATTTGCCTCAGTATGAAGACCTGCCCCAAGGAATCAGATAAAGTGGTTTATCTAAAAGGGGTTGATTCAGTCCTGAGCAAAAGAATTCCAAACCTATTGAATTAAAGAAACCCAAATCAATTCTATTCAAAATCAGCTCAAGCTGAAACCCAGCTTGTAACCAAAACTCCTATTATAAAAGAGTCAATCTAAAATACTCTCTTTGCAGAGGTTCTAAACATGCCATGCTATGCCAAGGAAGCCTCTGACCCCTTGGAATAATATTCTTTTCCAGTGCTCCCCTCTCTTTTTCCTCACCTATTTCCCTATTAAGAAGATTTTTATGCCTCTCTGTCAGGATTTCTAACCTTACTTCCCAATGCCCATAATAAAACTCTTTTATCAATCTGTCTTTTTCAGGTTTGTAAATTCCTTTACAGAGAATCCCTGCACCATCAGAAGGGTGTTCCCCCAAACTCCTTACCCTTGCACTGAATCCCAAGGGGATATAGAGGAGTCAATCCTTTCCATTTGCTTCCCTGAACCCCGAACTTGCCACTAGACCTTATCATTTAACTCCCTGACCACCAGAAACTATAATCTCATTTTGGTTCCCTAAATCTAGACCTTATCATTTGGTTCCCTACAAAAGGGAACCCCCAAAACTAGATGTCCTCATCAAACTGATGCTGAGTGAAACGAGCAGAACCCAGAATACACTGTACACATTAACAGCAAGAAAGTGTGATAATCAACGAAAGACTTGGTTCTTCTCAATGGTTCAGGCAATTCTTAAGGAATTTGTATAGAAAATATCATCTGCATTCAAAAAAAGAACCATGGAGATTTTTTTTTTTTTTTAAATTTATTTATTTATTTATTTATTTATTTTTTTAAAATTTTTTATTTAATAATTACATTATATTGACACTCGTTTCTGTTCCGATTTTTTTCCCCCTCCCTCCCTCCACCCCCTCCCCTAGATGGCAAGCAGTCCTTTATATGTTGGATATGTTGCAGTATATCCTAGATACAATATATGTTTGCAGAACCGAACAGTTCTCTTGTTGCGTAGGGAGAATTGGATTCAGAAGGTATAAATAATCCGGGAAGAAAAACAAAAATGCAGATAGTTTACATTCGTTTCCCAGTGTTCTTTCTTTGGGTGTAGCTGCTTTTGTCCGTCATTTATCAATTGAAACTCAGGTCTCTTTGTCAAAGAAATCCACTTCCATCAAAATATGTCCTCATACAATATCGTTGTCGCAGTGTATAATGATCTCCTGGTTCTGCTCATTTCACTTAGCATCAGTTCATGTAAGTCTCGCCAGTCCTCTCTGTATTCATCCTGCTGGTCATTTCTTACAGAACAATAATATTCCATAACATTCATATACCACAATTTACCCAGCCATTCTCCAATTGATGGGCATCCATTCATTTTCCAGTTTCTAGCCACTACAAACAGGGCTGCTACAAACATTTTGGCACATACAGGTCCCTTTCCCTTCTTTAGTATTTCTTTGGGATATAAGCCCAATAGAAACACTGCTGGATCAAAGGGTATGCACAATTTGATAATTTTTTGGGCATAATTCCAGATTGCTCTCCAGAATGGTTGGATTCGTTCACAACTCCACCAACAATGCATTAGTGTCCCAGTTTTCCCGCATCCCCTCCAACATTCATCATTATTTTTTCCTGTCATCTTAGCCAATCTGACAGGTGTGTAGTGGTATCTCAGAGTTGTCTTAATTTGCATTTCTCTGATCAATAATGATTTGGAACACTCTTTCATATGAGTGGTAATAGTTTCAATCTCATCCTCTGAAAATTGTCTGTTCATATCCTTTGACCATTTATCAATTGGAGAATGGCTTGATTTCTTATAAATTTGAGTCAGTTCTCTATATATTTTGGAAATGAGGCCTTTATCAGAACCTTTAACTGTGAAAATGTTTTCCCAGTTTGTTGCTTCCCTTCTAATCTTGTTTGCATTAGTTTTATTTGTACAAAAGCTTTTTAATTTGATGTAATCGAAATTTTCTATTCTGTGATCAGTAATGGTCTCTAGTTCATCTTTGGTCACAAATTTCTTTCTCCTCCACAAGTCTGAGAGATAAACTATTCTATGTTCCTCTAATTTATTTATAGTCTCGTTCTTTATGCCTAGGTCATAGAACCATTTTGATCTTATCTTGGTATATGGTGTTAAGTGTGGGTCCATGCCTAATTTCTGCCATACTAATTTCCAATTATCCCAGCAGTTTTTATCAAATAATGAATTCTTTTCCCAGAAGTTAGGGGCTTTGGGTTTGTCAAACACTAGATTGCTATAATTGACTATTCTGTCTTGTGAGCCTAGCCTTTTCCACTGATCCACTAATCTATTTCTTAGCCAATACCAAATGGTTTTGGTGACTGCTGCTTTATAATATAATTTTAGATCAGGTACAGCTAGGCCACCTTCATTTGATTTTTTTTTTCATTAATTCCCTTGAGATTCTCGACTTTTTATTGTTCCATATGAATTTTGTTGTTATTTTTTCTAGATCAATAAAATATTTTCTTGGAAGTCTGATTGGTATAGCACTAAATAAATAGATTAGTTTAGGGAGTATTGTCATCTTTATTATGTTCGCTCGGCCGATCCAGGAGCACTTAATATTTTTCCAATTATTTAAGTCTGACTTTATTTGTGTGGAGACTTTTTTATAATTTTGCTCATATAATTCCTGACTTTCCTTTGGTAGATAGATTCCCAAATATTTTATGGTATCAACAGTTATTCTGAATGGAATTTCTCTTTGTATCTCTTGCTGTTGGGTTTTGTTGGTGATGTATAAAAATGCTGAGGATTTATGGGGATTTATTTTGTAGCCAGCTACTTTGCTAAAATTATGAATTATTTCCAATAGCTTTTTGGTAGAATCTCTGGGGTTCTCTAGGTATACCATCATATCATCTGCAAAGAGTGATAGTTTGGTTTCCTCATTGCCTACTCTAATTCCTTTTATATCTTTCTCGACTCTTATTGCCGAGGCTAGTGTTTCTAATACGATATTAAATAATAATGGTGATAGTGGGCAGCCTTGCTTCACTCCAGATCTTACTGGGAAAGGTTCCAGTTTTTCCCCATTGCATATGATGCTTACTGATGGTTTTAAATATATGCTCCTGACTATTTTAAGGAAAAGTCCATTTATTCCTATGCTCTCAAGTGTTTTTATTAGGAATGGATGTTGGATTTTATCAAATGCTTTTTCTGCATCTATTGAGATGATCATGTGGTTTTTGTTTGTTTGGTTATTGATATAGTCAATTATGCTAATAGTTTTCCTAATATTGAACCAGCCCTGCATTCCTGGTATAAATCCTACTTGGTCATAGTGTATTATCCTGGTGACAATTTTCTGTAATCTTTTTGCTAATATTTTATTTAAGATTTTAGCATCAATATTCATTAGGGAGATTGGTCTATAATTTTCTTTCTCTGTTTTCAGCCTACCTGGTTTAGGTATCAGTACCATATCTGTGTCATAAAAGGAGTTTGGTAGGACTCCTTCAATCCCTATTTTTTCAAATAGTTTATATAACATTGGAGTTAATTGTTCTTTAAATGTTTGGTAGAATTCACATGTAAATCCATCTGGTCCTGGGGATTTTTTCTTAGGGAGTTGATTGATAGTTTGTTCTATTTCTTTTTCTGAGATGGGACTGTTTAGGATATTTACTTCTTCCTCTGTTAGTTTGGGCAAGCTGTATTTTTGGAGGTATTTTTCTATTGCATTTAAGTTGTCGAATTTATTGGCATAAAGTTGGGCAAAGTAACTCCTAATTATTGCTCTAATTTCCTCTTCGTTAGTGGTGAGTTCTCCCTTTTCATTTTTAAGACTAACAATTTGATTTTCCTCTTTCCTTTTTTTAATCAGATTTACTAAGGGTTTGTCTATTTTGTTGGTTTTTTCATAGAACCAACTCTTAGTTTTATTAATCAATTCAATAGTTTTTTTACTTTCAATTTTATTGATCTCACCTTTTACTTTTAGAATTTCAAGTTTAGTGTTTGACTGGGGGTTTTTAATTTGTTCCTTTTCTAGCATTTTTAATTGCAAACCCAATTCATTGACCTTCTCTTTCTCTATTTTATACAAATAGGCCTCTAGAGATATGAAATTTCCCCTTATTACCGCTTTGGCTGCATCCCATACATTTTGGTATGATGTCTCATTATTATCGTTTTCTTGGGTGAAGTTATTAATTATGTCTATGATTTGCTGTTTCACCCAATCATTCTTTAGTATGAGATTATTTAGTTTCCAATTATTTTTTGGTCTACTTCCCCTGCTTTTTTGTTGAATGTAATTTTCATTGCGTCGTGGTCTGAAAAGGATGCATTTACTATTTCTGCCTTACTACATTTGAGTTTGAGGTTTTTATGTCCTAATATATGGTCAATTTTTGTATAGGTTCCATGAACTGCTGAAAAGAAAGTGTATTCCTTTCTGTCTCCATTACATTTTCTCCAGAGATCTATCATATCTAACTTTTCTAGTATTCTATTTACCTCTTTGACTTCTTTCTTATTTATTTTGTGGTTTGATTTATCTAATTCTGAGAGTGCAAGGTTAAGATCTCCCACTATTATAGTTTTACTGTCTATTTCTTCTTGCAGCTCTCTTAGTTTCTCTTTTAAGAATTTAGATGCTACCCCACTTGGTGCATATATGTTTAATATAGATAGTGCTTCATTATCCATGCTACCCTTTAGCAAGATATAGTGTCCTTCCTTATCTCTTTTAATTAGGTCAATTTTTGCTTTAGCTTGATCTGAGATCAGGATGGCTACCCCTGCTTTTTTGACTTCACCTGAAGCATAGTAGATTTTGCTCCAACCTTTTACCTTTAACCTGCATGTATCTCCCCGCTTCAGGTGTGTTTCCTGTAAACAACATATTGTAGGATTCTGGCTTTTAATCCATTCTGCTAACCGCTTCCTCTTTATGGGGGAGTTTACCCCGTTCACGTTTATGGTTAGAATGACCAATTCTGTATTACTTGCCATCTTGTTAACCCCGGTTTATGCTTTCCTCCCTTCTTTCCCCTTCCAAGTATTAAGCTTGTGAGCACCCCTTGCTTCTCACAGCCCTCCCTTTTTAGTGTCCCTCCCCCCGCCTTAGAGTTCCTCCCCCTATCTTACCCCTTTCCCTCCCAGTTCCCGTATTCCCTTCCGCTTAGCTTGTTCCTTCCCTTTCCACTTTTCCCTTCTCACTTTTCAATGAGATGGGAGAAGTTTCACCATAGATTGAATATGTCTTAAGATTTTTCACTTAAAGCCAATTCTGAAGGCAGTAAGATACCCACTATATTCATCCCCCTCCATTCTTTCTCTCAGATATAATAGGTTTCCTATGCCTCTTCATGAGATGTACTACCCCCACTTTACCCTTTTTCTGGTACAATGTCCTTTCCACATCAATTTCTAGAACAAGGTATACATGTATTCTTTATACATCTATATAGTCAAAATATAGTTCCCAAGATTAATCTTTACCTTTTTAGATTTCTCTTGAGTTCTATATTTGTAGATCAAACTTTTTGTTAAGTTCTGGTTTTTTCATCAGAAATAGATGAAATTCGCTTACTTCGTTGAATGTCCATCTTCTTCCCTGGAAAAAGATGCTCATTCTCGCTGGGTAAGTTATTTTTGGTTGCATACCAAGTTCCTTAGCCTTTCGGAATATCATATTCCAGGCCCTTCGATCTTTTAATGTGGATGCTGCCAGATCCTGGGTGATCCTTATTGTGGCTCCTTGATACTTGAATTGGGTTTTTCTAGCCGCTTGCAATATTTTTTCTTTCATCTGAGGGTTCTGGCATTTGGCCACTATATTCCTTGGTGTTTTGATTTTAGGATCCCTTTCAGTGGGTGATCGATGAATCCTTTCAATGTTTATTTTTTCCTCTGTTCCTATGACTTCTGGGCAGTTCTCTTTGATAATTTCCTGGAAGACAGTGTCCAGGCTCTTTTTTTCATCATGTTTTTCTGGGAGTCCAATGATTCTCAGATTGTCTCTCCTGGATCTGTTTTCCAGGTCTGTTGTCTTCCCCAGAAGGTATTTCACATTTTTCTCCATTGTTTGATTTTTTTGGATTTGCTTGACTGATTCTTCTTGTCTCCTCGAGTCATTCAATTCCACTTGTTCAATTCTGATTTTCAGTGAAGTATTCTCTTCACTCACTTTTTTAAAATCTTTCTCTAATTGTCCAATTGAGTTCTTTTGTTCTGTGGAATTTTTTTCCATTTCGCCAATTTTGTTTTTTAGAGAGCTGTTTTCTGTTTCCAGTTCACTAATCCTATTTTTCAAGGGTTTTACTTCTTTATCCACTCTCTCTTTAACTGACTTCTCCAGGCTCTTTTGCCAAGCCTCCCTCTCCTTTTCCCAAGCTTCCTTCTCCTTTTGCCAAGCCTCACTCTGCTTTCCCCATTTTTCTTCTAGCTCCCTTGTGAGAGCCTTTTTAATCACTTCTATGAGGTTCATCTGTGCTGAGGAACAGACGATCTCCTCCTTTGGGGAATCACCTGGGGACTGCCTGTTTTTAGTCTCCTCAGGATTTAGAGTCTGCTCTCTATCTGTGTAGAAGCTGTCAAGGGTTAAAGTCCTCTTCAGCTTCTTGCTCATTCTGTCTATTAATCAGAGACAAACTACCAAAGAAAAACAGAAAAAACTGGAGTCTTTCTTTGGGGGGGGGGGCTGGGTGTGTTATCAAGCTTCCTCTACAGACTGCAGGTGGCAGCAGTGAGGCACTAGCAGGACTGTGCTGCGCCTGCGCTCTGAGATCCCAAAGCGTGCTGAGTCACTGAGGGGGGGGAAGGGGGGAGGGGCGGCCAGGTCCTGAGAGACTCCAGCTGTTTGCGGTTGTATTCTTCAGCCCAGGTGTTTTTAGCTTCTCTGCTGGGCTGTTGACTTGCTGCAGGTTCCAAACCTGTAGCGAAGCTCTCCCCGCAGAAACGGCTACGATCACTCCCCACCCCCTCTCAGCTCTGCTCCTGTGCTCTCACTGCCGCCGCCTGCGCCCGATCTAAAACCGCCCCAGCCCTCCAGTAAAGACAGACCTTTCTTGGCGGATCTCAAGGATGGCTTCTCTTGGTAACTATTTGTGGGTTTTTTTCAGTCAAGCATTGATTCAGAGGCTTGTAATGAAGTGGATAGTGAGAGAAAGCGCGGAGCTTATGCAACTGTGAGCCTCCTCTCCGCCATCTTAACCGGAAGTCCAAAAACAGACCTTTCTTGACGAGTCTCAAGGATGGTTTCTCTTGGTAAGTAATTGTATGGTTTTTTTTCAGTCGAGTATTAATTCAGAGGCATGAAATGAAATGAATAGTGAGAGAAAAACACGGAGGTTACACAGAAGTGTATTTCCTCTCCGCCATCTTGGCCGGAAGTCCTCTACATGCCTTTTCTATACTCTCTTTCAGAGCTTCTCTTTTCTTTTCCCATTTTTCTTCTAGTTCTTTTTTAAGATCTTTTATAATTTCTTCTAGTAAAGCCTTGTGTGATGAGGACCATGTTACATCTCCCTTTAGGGTTTTTGTCTGGAGACTGTCTACTATTAGTCTCCTTGGGGTTGAAAACCTATTCTCTTTCTGTATAGAAGCTATCAATGCTTAAAATTTGTTTGGCTTTTTTACTCATTTTTTTAAAAGCCCTTAGGGTCTGCCTTCAGGGCAAATAGGTTACAAGCTTCCTCTACAGAACAGTGATAGATATATGAAGAGTAGCTGTCCTACAAAGGGGTGGCAAAGAGCAGCCAAGCTGTGGAAGTGCCCTGGGAAGAGCCTGCAGCAGAAGTGTCTTTGCCCTGGGAAGTGTGGCTGCACTGCAGAATTTCCACTGCCTTGGATAGAGCACCCTCCCCCTTCTCCTTCTCCCTCCGGTTCGCCCTCACCCTGTGCAGAATTGTGACTGCCCTGAGCAGAGCCCCCCAGGTGTGCAGAAGTGTGGCTGTCCTGGTAAAAGCCCCATGATGCAGAATGCAGCTGCACAGCTGTGCTATGGTCCATGCTGAGTCACTTCTGGTGCTGGGTAGGTGTGGTCATGTCCTGTTAAATTCTGGCATTTTTTGGAGTACACTCTATCTTTGGCATTTATGTAATTTCTCTGCTGATCTACTGCTTTGCAACCACAGCAGAGTAAACAATCTGTGGTAGAGTCTTCACTGCAAATTATCCACCCATGGAGACTGCCCCAGCCCCCAATCCACTCAGTGTGCTAGTCTTTGTGCTCTGCCTCCCTGCCTGTAGTGGCCTGCTCCTGCTAATCAGGACAAACCTTTTCTGGCAATCTTCTAGATTATCTTTGGCTGTTAATTTGTTTTACTCCCAATATTTGTGGATTTTACTAATCAAGTACTATTTCTGAGCCTGAATTTTGTAATTAATAGTGAGGGTAGACGGGGAGCTTAGAATGACTAGTGTGTCTTCACCGCCATCTTGGCTCTGCCCCTCTGCTACTGTTTTCAAAGTTGCTTTTATATGTCTACAAATATTCAATGCTTCTAAGATGATGTAATCTGGGTACATGTCCTCTGATTTTTACCCAGAAAGGCACCAATCATTTGTAGTCACAAGGAATAGTACTTTTTTTCAGCCCTGAAACTGTGATCAGGTCCCCTACTCTTCTGCAGTCACCAGTATTTGTTCTTTTCTCGCCTTGAAACTCTGATCAGAGCTCCTATTCCCTTGTGAACAACTACAAGTTTTCTGACCCAGATATCTGGATATCTGACCCAGAACTAGGCGTAGGCAATAGAGTTGCTAATTTTTGTCACATGCATCAAGTGTCATTAAAATATCCTTTGTGATATTTTTCTGACTAATTGTCTGACTATCTCTCCTTCTCTGTAGTGAGATCTTTCAAAACTGTTTCTGTTACCACAGTTAAAGTCATCTCCAAGGTCTGCAACTAATGCTTCTGCTGCCTCCTGGGTGGGTTCCCCTCTAGGTGTCACAAACCTTTTCTGCCTACTTACTAAATTGTTTTAGAGAAATGTCTCACTTTGACCTTTTGCTTGTAGTCCACCATGTTGCCTCTGCTTCATAACAAACTTCAAAAATTATTCTGCATTATTAACATTTTCAAATCACTTTTTAAAATCTAGACAATCAGCAAAAGAACAATTTATTCATTTCTAAAGTAGAAAAACTCAAGTTAAAAATTTAGCAATTACACCTTGAAATTCAACTTGAGTTGATTACAGCAAAATACTGAGACTCAGTCTTTTGATTTTCTTTAAGTCTCCAGGGCTTATTTCTTAGTCTTTCAACAATTTGTTATATAGGAAAAATGGAAAAAGTATATGGGGGATTATTTCTTTTGGTCCCACTTTCTCTTCTTACTTAAATATATGGGATCTTGCAAGAGTTATGTCAAATGTTTTGAATTTTTTACTACTTTATACATTTTTGGAATAGAAAAATACTTCTTAATCTCATTGAACTGGGAGCCCTTTGTTGAGGTCCCCATAGTTTAGATTGTTAACTTTGAGCATTTTTAATCTTTTTTAATTTACATGGGGAAAAGAATTTTTAATGTTAATCTTTTTTAAATTTTGACTTAACAATTTTTCTACTATTCTCTCTTCCCTGCCCTCTCAATAAGAAGGAAAGTACAGAGTTTTCTGGGAAGATGGTAGAGTAGATAAAACACTTCCAAGCTCTCTTGTTTCCCTCTGCCCCCAAACAATGCAAATTGAGTCTCAGAGTAATCATAGAGCAATAAAAGCAAATCAAGGGTAGGTCAGAAAAGTAGTCCTCTTAGGACAATCAGAGAAGATCTGACGAAAGATTCTAGCACCTAGGTTTGACACAGCAAAAGTCTAAACATCTCCAAGCTAGTTCTTCTGAAATAGCAAGCAGCAAGAACTGGGGCTAGCTGAGTTGGGAGGTAGACTCACCTCCCAGATAGTGTGAGGAGTCAAGCCTTTAATTTGGGGGAGATTGAGGGAATCTGTGCTGATAAGCCATTTCACACCCAGTTCAGCTGCTGAGACAAGCCCCTCTGTGAGAAGGAACCAGCACATGACTTTTGGGAAGAAGTATTGGGTCAGGGACACTATTGTTAATTCTTGCAGAAAGATATAGTTTTTGGTTCTTGGTTCCAGGCCAGAGGGAAGAACCAAAAGAGAACCTGAAGTCAGAGGCACAATTCCATATATCCCAGGACTAGAGGTGATTAATCACAATCTACTACAAATTTAAACAAATGAGAAGGCAAAGGAAAAATAACTCAATCATAGAGAGTTATTATAAGAATAGGGAAGCCCAGGATTTGTCTTCAGAGAAGGATACTGTAGCAAAAAAAAAAGGCTCTTCTATGTCAAATAGTATTGCAAAATAATCACATGCCCAAAGATAATTCGTAGAATTCAAAAATGACTTTAAAAATTGATTGAGGAAAAAAAAAAACAAAAAGAAAAAAATCCAAGAAAAGCAAGAAGATTTAGAAAAGAAAGTCAACCAATAAAAAAGGATATCTTTGAGAACTAGAACTGAGGATGCAGCTAGTTGGTACAGCGAATGGAGCACCAGCCCTGAAATCAGGAGGACCTGAGTTCAAATTTGGTCTCAGACACTTAACACTTCCTAGCTGTGTGACCCTGGGCAAGTCACTTAACCCCAATTGCTTTAGCAAAAAAGAAAGAGAGAGAGAGAGACAGAGAGAGAGAGACAGAGAGAGAGAGAGAGAGAAGAAAAGAAAGAAAGAAAGAAAACTAGAATTGAGTAAGGGGAAGGCAATGATATTATAAAAAAACCAAGACAAAATAAAACAAAATATAAAGAATGAAAAACTTTGAAGAGAATATAAAACATCTCATAAGCCAAAAAAAAAAAAAAAAACAGATTTGGTGACTATATTAAGAAGAGAAAACATAAGAATAATTGGAGTATCTGAAAGCTATGAACAAAAAGAGAATCTCGATACAATAATAGAAGTAAAGAAAATTGTATTAAAGTGTTAGAACAAGAGGAGAAAGTAGAAATTAAAAAAAAAAATCTAACAACTGCCACCTGAAACAGGAGCATGGTAGCTAAATTCCAAAACCTCCAAATTCAAGGAGGAAATATTATGAGCAACAAGAACAAAAATTCAAATATGGCAGTCACAATTAGAATCATAAAAGACTTAGCAGTGGCTACATTAAAAGTTTGCAAGACTGGGAACGCTATACACAAAAGAGCAAAATAGTTTTAAGCATAATCCTGAATGGAAAAAAAAAAAGGAGGAAAGAGTAGTATTTGATGAATTGCCAGACTTTCAGAATTTTGTTCAGAAAGAACTGAACTTAATAAAAAAAATACATATAGGATTCAAGAGAAATATAAAATAAACCTCAAAGACTAATTTCAAGGGTCTCAAGAAAGACAAAGGTATATGTTACATGTGAAACCATATGCCTAAGATTGTCATTGGTAATTGAATAGTTTGATAGATAGATTATGGTAGAGCTGAGTATGTGATTCTGAAAAGTAAAGCTATATAGGAAAAAATAGAAAATAGTAATTATATTACACTAATGAGGTATGAAAGCCTGAACTGACACAGAGGAATCAGATTAGGGGAACTCTATTCTTATCTGGAATGAGTTAAAGAGGGAAAAACACACACACACACACACACACACACACACACACACACACACACGGATATAAAAGTCTTATAAATTTGTTTTTGTTTTTATTTTTTTTGGCTGAAACAATTGGGGTTAAGTGACTTGCCCACAGTCACACAGCTAGGAAGTGTTAAGTGTCTAAGGTCAGATTTGAACTCAGGTTCTTTTGACTTCAGGGCTGGTGCTCTATTTACTGCACCATCTAGCTGCTCACAAAAGTCTTGGAATTTTTAAAGAAAGAAAACAAGGAAGAAATTAAGGCGGGTATGGAAGGGTGAATAGATTAACAGGGATGAGATAAAGAAGGGAAATGGTTAAGTATAGGAATCTTTAGAGAAGAGATAAGTCAAGTTAATAGCAAGGCAAGGTGGTAGGTAAAAATAAAGCAGAGGAGTCAGAAGGGATAGAAAATAAGAGATACATACAAATACGATAATAATGATGATCAGGAGTAGAATTTGTTAAAAAAAAAAAAAAAGCAGGAGTAGTAATCATTGATGGACAAAGTTAAAACTGAAATAGATTTAATCAAAAGAGAAAAATAGGGAAACTACATTATATAGCAATCATATTAATCAATATTGTTTTTAGACTAAATAAATACATGGTATGTGTTGGAATATTGCTATGCTGTAGGAAACAATGAGTTGATGGATTTAGAAAAATATGGAAAGATTTGACTCATGAAGGATGATGTTATCCACCTTCAGAGAAACAAGGCAAATAATCATGATACTTCCTTACATAGATGTATGTAAATGTTCGTGTTTATATAGGTATATGATTATAGATTTCTATGTATATGTATGTGCATATATGTATGTCCCTGTGTGTGTATGTATATAATATATAGATGTGTATATATTTGTATATATATGAATATATCTACACCTAATTGCAGCCTTTTGGGGAAGGTAGGGAAGAAGAAAGGGAAAAAAAAGTAATAAAGTAAAAAGTTCACATTAGAGAGCAAAATTTTTTAAAAACCTACAAGTAAGCAAAAATTGACTGCTATGACTGCAATTTGTAGTGCTTATCAAATAAATTTTTTTGAAATAGAAATTTAAAGTCTCTTATTTTAAAATCCTTTCTTATGTCCTCTTGTGCACATAATATTTTTTTCTTTTTCCATTTTTCTTTTATATTTAAGTTTAAATAAAAACATTTAAAAAGGCAAACAATTTGATGAAGGTTCTACAGATACAGTCATGTAAAGTATATTTCCATATTAATCATATTACGAAAGAAATGAGATAGAACAAAAGAAAAAAAAAGAAAATTTAAAGATTTTTTTTTCAACCTGAATTCAGATTCTATTGATTTTTTTCCTAGTAGTGGTTCGCATTTTTCATCATAGGTCCTTCAAAATTATCTTGCATCTTTCTATTGCTAAGTAGTTCCTTCAAGGTTTTAATTTATTTTAAATGTATATTTTTGGTATAACCTAGCTTTTTTTCCCCATCTTCTCATTGCAAAGTCCACTTTATAATCTTAGAGTGCTTACTAAGGCTAATGTTAGCATTTCCAGACTACATCTAATTTGGTCTTTAAAAGTTCTTATTAACCCCAACTAATATCCAGTTGGCAAACTGCATCAAACTGTGCCTGTGCCTTTAAAAATACATATGTAAGGATCTATTTTTCTAACAAAATAAAAAGAGCTGTTTGTGTCTGAACCCCTTGCACCTTCCTTCTCCCACTACTCTTAATTAAGGGTTTCTTTTTGGCCTCTCAAAGAACGAAAAGAACAGAAAAAGTACAGGAACAAAACCAGTATTTGGAGCTCCTTCAAGATATTGTTCCATCCAATTTCAAATTCCTCATTATTAAATACAAATGACCTGTAAAACTCCATCCTGGGTTTGAGCTATGCTCTATATTTGTAAGCTGTAATGTATGTGCCCTTAAAAATAATTCCTTCTTATTTTAGTGATTTCCATTCAGTTTGACTTGTACTAAGCAGAAGGAAATCAGTCTTACTATTATTTTGTGTTTTTTAATAATTGAGCATTCTTTTGATATCAATGTGCTTAAAACATCAAAATGAAAAAATATTTATTCATACTCAAATATATTTTAAATGGTTAACATATTCAAAGAGAATTAATGAGTAAAAAACTTAAAAGAGGGAAAAGTATCATTTTTGTGAATAAAAAATACAGTGACTGCTGGTAGAAATATGTTTTTGTTGTTGTAATTAATTTATAACATATATATTTGCTTTTCAAAGCTCTTAGGATCATTAACTTATAGTGGTCAGGGCTGCTAGAGGTCATCTAGTCCAACACATAGAGAAAATGAGCTTTAGAGAGGCTATAACTTTTTCAAGATCACATTAAATGACAGCCTGGATTAAAATCCAGGCTCTCCCACTAAGAATTCATTGCTCTTTTGTTTTTTCTATTGGAATCATGTAAAATTACTTTTAACTTAGAAATATGTTTCTTCAACTGATAATTATTCAGAAAATGAAAACATTTGTTTGCACTTAGTGATTGTGCAAAAGTGCTACCTTATCTGTCAGGCACACCAATTTCCTTGAACATCTGTGCCTACCATCTGGGTAATATTTGTCTAGATTGTTGTTCAAAAGAAAAGTAGTCTTTTAAAAGGTTTTTCTTTGTGATGCACAGCAGATATCTCCCTGATACTGTCTCTTTTTCTATGTCTTTATATCATATACATATGTATGTGCATGTAAACACACATACATAAACATATTAGTAGAGTCCTTTAAATTTCACAAAATAGTTTTACTATCTCATATATATTAATGCAATTAATTAATTAATATTTATCATCTTACACAATAATATATTATGTATTGTATATAATATATTAACAATTTCTTATTTATGTTATTAATTAACATTAATTAAATATTATTAAAAGGAATGCATTTCTTTTAATTAATTGCATTTAAAGTAAATGTATTCCTTTTAATAATTTTTTTCCAATTACATGTAAAAATTACTATTAATTTTTGTTAGTCTTGAATTTCACATTCTTTCCCTCCCCAACCTTGAGAAGGCAAGTAAATTAAGAGAAATATTGAGACGTGCAGTTATGTAAACATATTCCATATTAATCATGTGCTGGTGAAAAACATGAAAAAAAAAATAGCATGCTTTAGTCTACATTCTGACCCCAACAGTTCTTCCTCTGGAGATGGATAATATTTTTCTTTATAATTCCTTTGGAATTAACTTAGATCTTTGTATTGCAAAAAATAACCAAGTCATTCTCAGTTGATCATTATATAATATTGCTGTTACTGTGTATAATATTGTCTTAGTTACTGTGTACAATGTGCTCCTTTCAGATGGAATCTGTTCACATAAGCCTTTCCAGCTTTTTCTGAAAGTATTCTGCTCATTAGTTCTCATAGAAAAATAATATTATATCGCAATCATAGAACAAAAGTTGTTCAGTCATTCCCAACTGATGCACAACACTTCAATTTCCAAATCTTTGCCACCACAAAAAGAACTTCTATGAATATTTCTGTACATATAGCTTTTTTTCTTTGAAAAAAAAAGTCCGTTTGGAATGCAGAACTAGAAGGGGTATAGCTGGGTCTAAATGTATGCACATTTTTACAGCCCTTTGGACATAATTCCAAATTGCTTTCCAGAATGGTTCTATTGGTTTACAACTCTACCAGCAGTGTATTATTGTCTCAATATCCTAACACCCTCTTCAATATTTATCATTTTCCCTTTCTGTCATATTAGTCAATATGATAGGTATAGGGATGGTATCTCAGAGTCATTTTAATTTGTATTTCTCTAATCAATAATGATTTAAAGAATATTTTCATTATGGTTATAGATAGCTTTTTTAAAATCTAAAAACTACCTAATGACTTATATTCTTATAAATTTGACTGACTTATCTATGTATTCAAGAAATGAAACCTTTTATCAGAGAAACTTACTGTAATTTCCTCCCCCCACCAACACACAGGTTTTGCTTTAAAAAAAAAATCTTTACTGCTTTAGTTTTAATTGTACAACAACTTTTAATTTAACTAAAATTATTCATTTTACAAGTTCTGTTTCTCTTTTTTTGAAAGTAAATTCTATCCTTATCCATAGATCTGATAAGTAAACTATTCTGTATTTCCCTAATTTGCTCATGGAATTACTCTTTTTTTGTTTAAATCATGTACCCATTTTTTCCTTGTTTCAGTATGTTGTGGGATATGTAGATCTACACCTCATTTCTATCAAACTGTTTTCCAGTTATCGCAACAGAATACAATCATGTTATGAAAATAATTGTTTTGTTTCTTCATTATATATTTTAATTCTATTTCTTTTCTTCCTTTCCATTTTCCTTCCTTCTTTCCTTCTTTTCTCCCTCCCTCTCTCAGTCCTTCCCTCCTCCCTCCAATTTTCCTCCCTTCCTTTCTTTCTCCCTTTCTTTGTTCTTAACTCTCTCCCTCCAGTCCTCTCTCCCTCTCTTCTTTCTTCCCTCTCTCTCTCCCTTCCTCCTTCTCTTTCTTTCTTTCTTTCTCACCAAGAATTTCTCATACAATATTGAATAATAGTGGTGATAATGGGCATTGTTGCTTCATACCAGATCTTATTGGAAAGGTGTACAGGGCTGGAACTCTGAAAAGGTATTTTTGAATCAGACAACCAAGCACTTAAGGCTAATTACCCATTCAATATGAGACATTGATTCTATTAGCATTTGTTTGAATAAATGTCTCTTCTCATGGTTGATGCTGGCTGAATGTTTGATGTTAAGATAATCATAGGCAAGGATTAGAGGATAGGGAGAGAAAGGCAAGAGTTAATTTGTGGCAGGATGAGGAGGAAAGAAGTTGGTGACTTTGGACTCAAGAATCAAGGATACATCATTGGCAAGTGTTGTGGCAGTTTGTCTGTCTCCTTCACTTCTCCCTCTAAAGACTAAAGACTTTAATTTAGTCTGACACTGGCTGACTGAGGCCCTCCAAGGAACTAGCCCATACTCCACAATTGGTGCCCAATATGGGACAAGGACCCTAATTTCATTGAAGAGTCACAGTGACCAGGAAATAGGGTGAATATTTTAATCGACAAACAGGTAACTTACTTTGTTAAGAGCTAAACTAGTAACTCTTGTTTTCTAGCTGAAGTGTGGCAGCTATTGGAAAAGATTCTCCCCCATCCCCACCTTCACCTCTGCCCCAAGGGAGCTCTATAGAAAACATACTTAGGTTGATAAAGAGACAAGGTTTGCTTGTAACTTAGGAGCAGATTGGTGAACTCTTGGATATGAAAGGATTTCCCTTTTCAGTGCTCAGCATTAACTTAGCTGAGGCTTATAAAAGATATGAATGGACAGTTTTGCCACAGGGAATGAAAAACATCCCTACTATGTGTCAAATGTATGTTGCTGCTGCTCTTACTTCAATTAGAAAAGCATTTCCAAAAGTAATATGATTACATTACATGGATGATATATTGGGATGTGTACCTGAGGAACAGGTTAGAAGCATGTCTACAAAAGACCATAAAAATGCCAAGGAAGGACAAATTGTATATAGCTTCAGAAAAAATTCAAAGACATGCTCCTTTTCAATATTTAGGATATAAAGTATACCCTAAGGTGCTTACAGTACAAAAAAACTTTCCTTAAGAACAGAGAAGCTAAATACCTTAAATGACTTTCAGAAATTGATAGGAGATACCCAATAGATGTGTCCAGTGTTAGGCTTGACTATCAATCAATTGCAACCATTAAGGGGAAACAGTGTTTTAAATTCACCATGCCAGCTCATAAAACAAGCTCAAGAGGCTTTGAGAGAAGGTGAACTGGCTTTATCCAATATGGTTGAAAGAGTCACTCAAAAACCCTTGGAAATATCAGTTTTTGCTACAAAAGAGGCACCAACAGCAGTCCTTCATCAAGAAGACAGTGTGATACAGTGGGTGAACCTCCCAGCACAACCAGAAAGCAAAGCCTTGCTCCTTACCCAGTGCTTGTGGTTAGAATTTTATTAAAGGTTATTAAGTGAGAAGTACAATTATCTGGATAAGACCTGAGAAGATATACACCTTTTATACCAATGCACAAATTAATGTATGCTATGAAACCAAACCAGAGTGGTAAAGTTTACTGGCCATGGCTTTATATTTTACACAGAGATATCCATTAAAGATAACCTGACAATTACATAAATGACAATGGACTCTTGAAGAAAAGGTTTCTAAAGTTCCTCTTAAAGGACCAACTATCTTTACAGATACATTCAAACATAACATTTGTGCTGTATACTCTCGTGACTTAACTATAAAGAGAGTAGTCAGAACTTCTTTTCAATCCACTCAGCAGAATGAATTGTATGCAATCATTCTAGCTCTTACTTATTATCCAGGAAATATAAATATAATATTTGATTCAGCCTATTCAGTAGGTGTGGTACAAAAAATTGCCACAGCCCAAATAAAATTTGTAGCTTCCAATATATATCAGCTCTTTAAGGAACTTCAAGAGCCAGTGAGAAAGCATCCAGGTAAGATTTATATTTTGCATGTCCACTCACATAGTGGACTTCCAGGTTCTATTTTTGATAGTAATTCAAAGGCAGGTAGCCTTCTAACCATGTTGGCCAATACTCCTTTATTTAAGGAAGTCCAAGAATGTCATTCTAACTATCATCAGGCTGCTCGAGCTTTACGTTTACAATTTGGAATAATAAGAGAGGAAGCTAGGAACATAGTAAAAGCCTGTACAGTTTGCCTTCTTTTCCATGTTCCTACACTGCCTCCAGGGAAGAACCCTCGTGGTTTGAGACCCAATGAAATCTGGCAAATGGATGTGACCCATTATAAATCTTTTGGTCACCTGTCTTTTATCCACGTTGTGGTAGACACCTTTTCATGATTCACTTTTGCAATACCAGCAGCAAAAGAGACAGCCTGAGTGGTCACTGAGTTCTTTATTCAAGCATTTGCAATTATGGGTGTGCCATAAAATAGATAATGGACCTGCATATACTTCTAAACATTTTGCACACTTTTGTGCACAGTATAAGATTTTACACACCACTGGCATGCCCTTTAATCCTCAAGGACAGGCAATAGTACAGAGGAGAAACAAAGATATTAAGATGCTTCTCCAAAAACAAAAGAAAGAGGGAGGCACAGATAACCCTAGAGAACTTCTACATCTAGCTCTTTATACAATTAACTTCTTGATTTTTGATAAAGATGCACTGGCTCCGGCAGACAGGTTTTTTAACCCACTGGAAGGGCAGTGTCCAGTGAGAGCAGCTCCACTATCTTAGATAATTGCCAGGTGATGTGGAGAACATGGTGAATGGAAGGGGCTTGTTAGGTTAACTGCTTGGGGGAGAGAGTTTGCTTGTATCTCTACAGATGTAGAAGGAATCAAATGAGTGCCTTGCCCATTGGAGAAAGATGGAGCAGACCCTTGAAACAAAGGAGAAGACCCAAGAAACATTGGGTGGTTCCATCGCTGATTATGCCCACTATTGAAAGAGCATGGCAGTTATGGCATTTGACTTACAGACATCAACAATTGTTAATGAGACTGATGCAGGATTTCAAAACCCTCAGGAATCATTGGAATCCCTGAGACATGAAAAGACTATTGTAGAACTTGAAAACCAAATCATTGCATTCTCTGAGACATGACAAGACTTTTGCAGGACTTCAAAAACTTGCAGGCATCATTGGATTTCCTCACACATGAAGCAATGGACAATAGATTGGTTTTGGACTATCTCTTGGCTGCTGAAGGAGGAGTATGTGTGATTGCTGTTTACATACTCTTCTCCTAGGACTTATGGAAATCTTTTACAACACCATGTTGATTCATATTGTTTGTTATATCACTACCTGCATGTACAATTCATATTTGTTACACCCCATTGAGCCTGCACCAGCTGTGGGAAGAGTCATCACTGCTAGTCTTTGCTTTATTGCTATGTGCTTGTATAATAGCTCCTATGCTGATGGGTTTGTGTATATGTGTTTCTAGTAAGAAATCTGCTAACAATATCTGGCTTGACTCCCCACTTCCCTTTGGTGTTTTTCATCTCTCTTCCTAAGAAGTCGAGGGAGGGAGCATGATCATTTCTGTTTTGGTGCTTTTATCTCCTTTCCTGAGAAGTGGGCGGGGGGGAAGCATGATCACCTCCTTTTCAGTGTTCTCAACTCCCTGAAAAGTCAGGGATGGCATGACCACCTGTTTTCTAAAACAAAAGAAAGTGGGAGATGTAAAGAGCTGGAACTCTGAAAAGGTGCACTTGAGTCAGACTCAGACAAGAGAGCACCTAAGGCTAATTACCTATTCAATGTGAGACAAAGACTATTATGTTTGAATAAATGGCTCTTCTTACAGTTGAAGCTGGCTAAATGTTTGGTGTTAAGATAATCATAGGCAAGGATTAGAGAATGGGGAGAAAGAGGCAAGAGTCAATTTGCTGCAGGACGAGAAGGAGAGAAGTAGGTGACTTTGGACTTGAGAATCCAGGTTACATCATTGGCAAGCCTCATGGAAGTTTATCTGTCTTCTTCACTTCTCCCCCTAAAGACCAAGGACTTTAATTTATCCTTACTCTGGCCCTCCAAGAACTCGCCCATACTCCACAGAAAGTCTTCTATCTTATTTTAATTTGAGATAATGCTTAACTATTTAGTACTAAATAAATATTACTTATTATTTTAAGGAAAGTTCCATTTATTCACACACTTTCTAGTATTTGTGTAGGATTAGTGTTGTATTTTCTGTATCTATTAATCATATGACTTCTGTTGGTCATGTTATTAATTCGGTCAATTATGTTGATAGTTTTTCAATATTGATCCAATCTTCTATTTCTGACATAAATGTCATCTGCTCATACTTTATGAACTTTGTAAAAATTGCTGTAATCTCCTTACTAGTATTTTATTAAAAATTTTTGCATCATTATTTATTGAAAAACTGGTCTATCTTTTCTTTCTTCTTGGTTTAAATATCAGCACCATATTTGTGTCATCAAAGGAAATTGTTAAGATTCATTCTTTGCCAATTTTCCCAAATAGTTTATATAGTATTTGAGTCAGTGGGACCTCACTTATGGCTTGTTCATTTTTTTTTAATTATGAGATTATTTATGTATTTGATTTTCTCTTTTGTTAATTTAACTAATTTATTTTTTAAAAATATTCATTTATTTCACTTAGATTATGAGATTTATTGGCATATAATTGGGCAAAATAATTTGTAATGGGCTGAAGCTCGAGTTGATGCACTGAGGTCCCAAGCACGTGAAACTAAATAGTAATTGGACCATACTCTATTAATATATGCTTGGAGAAAGAATGGTCCTCACCCACTCTTTGTGCAAGTTCTGATGTATTGTATAGGAAATGATGTAGGGACAATTTTGGTGGGTGGAGAGAGAGGGGCGGAGAGAGAGGCAGAGAGACTGCTGGTCAGGTTCGTGTCCCAGCCACTCATATTCTGATTGCCATCCCCCTTCACCTCCACAAAGAATAAAAATCGAAAATTTTCTCTTAACCTGAATTCCTGACTCCAACTGATTTTAAAATATGCATTCATCACAATAATTCCTAACAATTTCTTTATTCTCCTATTCATATCCTCTCATCATGTGTGATTTTTATTTCCCATGTCCTTCCATATCTAAATAATTTCAGTTCCTTCAATCTCTCCTCATGTGGCATTAAATCAAGGCACTTTTAATTCTTGTTGATCTTTTCTTATTCTCTTTGGCTTTTCAGTGTCCTTCATCAAATGTGTCTCCCCTGATTTCAAAATAAGCATAATATTTTCCATATGATCTGACTATAGTAGAGTATGTAAGGGTTATCACAACCTCAGTTGTAGATATCACACTTTTATTTTCACATCCTAAAATTACATTATATTTCTTAGCTGTTATATCTCACTATTAGCTGATTGAGCTCACCTGTAAATAATAAATATTTTGAACAAAATAACGGCTATGATTGTATTAATCAAGGAATGTTCTTTGATTTTAACATAATCATATACATGGTAGAAATACAATTAAGTCTACCTATTGCTACAATAATGTAAATTCTTTTAATAACTGAAATATAAACACAGTGGGATCTTAAATTCTTTACATCTTTAATTCACTTCTGTGATAATAAAAATACAATACACTGTAACAAAGAAAAGTACTTATGTGTCTGTTCCCTTTTCACATTTCAATTAAATTCTCTCATTCCAAATCTAATACAGTACTTTAGGCTCTTCCAGGAATTTTCTTACACACACACACACACACACACACACACACACACACACACACACACATTTTTAATTGATTGTGCAACAACATGACAAAGGAAAGACAAGTGTTATAAAAGGCATTTTAGAAAGGCTGCTTAAATAAATATTGCAGAGGTCAGAATCCATTCTTACCCAGATGAATTGACTAATCACAAATATTCATCAGCAGTTAATTCTGTGTCGTGTGTATTAATGTGCATTAATGCAATTAGCTTGAGAATAATGGCATAGTTAGCTTCCATTTCATTTGTGCTTAATCATTTACTATAAACTCAAGTGGATAAATTTTATAAACAATAAAAAAAAATCTCAGGCTCCCAAAGTTTGCATAGTTGTGGAACTTTGGACTAAAATGGAATTGAAAGGAAATATTACTAAGTATATTAAAAGAAATCAATGTATTTCAATGCTTCAGGAATAAGGGACTGCATTGTAGGTAATCCTTCAAGCAATCCATCAACTTGTACACTTTTAGTAGAATGGGGTCTTGATAGACTTTGTATTTTATAATATTGTAGTTATAAAGCAGAAAGGATTTTATTACCTAATATTCAGACTCCTGATGATGAGCCTTTTCTACATTACTTTGATTGGTTCTTGAATAAAAGATATAATTTATTATCCACTGATAGGCCTTTCTCAAAACTTTTCAAACTTGCTTGAACCATCCAAAGCTTGTGCATTATTAGAATAGACATTCACAATTTTAATTTGATTCTACCAATATTATTAAGTTCTGGCCATGTGCCAAATATTGTGGATGCCGAGACAAATACAAAACAATGACTTCCCTGAAAGAGTTTACTTTCTACTGGTTGGTCCTCTTCAAGAATGAAGGACTAAATAACAACAAATTTCTATTGGTAAGAAAAAAAGCATATACTCAAATAAGTAAATACAAACTATTTTCAGAGTGATTCTCTATACATACTAGTTTAAAAGATTTTCCCAGCCTGGTTCCAAGAAGTATTTTGGTGGAATCAACTGAATTAATAAGGACTATTGTTCAGGCCAGATTAAAGAAGATCAAAGATGATGATTTTTTTTTTTTTTGTAGGATTGCCCATGTACCTTTCAGTGCCCTTCCTCCCCAAAATACACAGTGAATTACACATACAAAAATGCTAGTTCTGTTTTGCCTTCTGCTTTTACAATGTTGAAGATTCTACAGGGAATAACAATGAGATTTATTTTCATTTAAAATACTTAGAACCACTGACAATAATGGACAGGCTGCACATTCTTTATTAAGCTTAACTTTGTTATAGTAAAGGTGGCCATATTCTCTGAATAAAAAATTGGAGTACATAGATTGACAAAGGACACTTCTTTTGCAAAGTCTCATTGAAAACATATATATTTTTTCCTCAAAATCATAACTGTTCCAGAAAATCTAGGACACAGAATCACTGTTGTTATAATTATATTTGTAAGTGAAATTGTTAGGAAAGTCCATATGTGTGAGTTTCTCTCTCTCTCTCTTTCTTTCTGGATGTGTGTATGTGTGTATGTGTGTGTGTGTGTGTGTGTGTGTGTGTGTATGTGTGTGTCCAAGTCTATGTACAAGCAAATTGGTTTATAATAAATACCCTATTAGGAAGCACCATTTGCATGCTGGGTAACCAATACTCATTGCTTGCAATGATCTTAATTATTCATTGTTTACTTAGGGTATATTGAAATGCATTAATCAATCAAAAAACATCTATTAAATGCTTACTATGTGGTCATTGCCTATGTAATCAACTGATAATCAGACTTCCCCCCCCCAAATGAATCTCTCTTCCTAAGGATCTGATAGTAATTTTCCAGATGATCCAGATTTACAGCCTTGGAGTATTCCTTGACTACACATATTCCCTCAACTTCCATGTTGAAAACTAGCTGTCAAATCTTTCATATTCCAGCTCCACATTCCCTTCACTTACCTCATATAAATAAAACTAAAGCTCAGAACTTCATCATTTTTTTACCTGAAATATTGTAATATCTCCCTAATTGGCACTCCAACTTTGAGTAACTTTCTTTTCTAATATAATCTTTATAAATCTGTTAAATTGATATTCCCAGAGTATATCTTTGTATTATGCAGATTTGTTTTACTTTTCTTCATTCATAAATATATATTTTTCTCTCCCTATAATTACCATTCACAAACTATAAAAAAACATTCATAATAAATATACTTAATAAATTTCTTCATTGACCATATTTTTTATTGAAGCTTTTTATTTTCAAAACATATGCAAGGATAATTTTTAACACTGACCCTTGCAAAACCTTGGGTAAAGCATCCTATGCTCTTCTAATTTGCTTATAATATTATTCTTTATGTCTAAATCATGAACCCATTTCTACTTTACCTCAGTATATGGTGTTAGGTGAGGGGTCAATGCCTAGTTTCTGTCATATTAATTTCCAATTTTCTCAGCAGTTTTTGTCAAATAGTGAGTTCTTATCCCAAAAGCTGGGGTTTGGGGTTTGTGAAACCCTAGATTGATATAGTCATTGTCAAATTGTCCTGTGAACATAACCTTTTCCACTGATCAACTTACTCTATTTCTTAGCTAGTACCAAATGGTTTTGATGACCACTGCTTTACAATATAGATATAGGTCCAGCACAGTTAGGTCACCTGCATTGGCATTTTTTTCGTGAATTCTTGTAAATTTCTTCACATTTTGTTCTTTCAGATGAACTTTGTTATTATTATTATTTTTGATCTATGGAATAAATTTTTGGGAGTTTGTTTGCCATGGCACTAAATAAGTAAATTAATTTAGATAGCATTGTCATTTTCATTATATTTGCTCAGCCTATCCATGAGCACTTGATATTTTTCCAATTGTTATATCTGACTTTATTTGTGTGAAAAAATTTTTGCATCATGTTCATATAATTCCTGACATTGTCTTGCCAGGTAGATTCCTAAATATTTTATATTATCAGCTGTCATTTTAAATGGAATTCTCTTTGTATCACTTGTTGCTGGACTTCATTGGTAATATATTAAAAAGCTCATAACTTATGTGGGTTAATTTTGTATCTGCAAATTTGCTAAAGTTGTGAATTGTTTCTAGTATGTTTTTAGTTGATTTTCTAGGGTTTTCTAAGTATGCCATCATATCATCTACAAAGAGTAACCATCTAGAAATATAGTTTCTTCATTACTTATTCTAATTCCTTTAAATTAGTTTTCTTCTATTATTGCCAAAACTAACATTCTTAATACCATATTGAATAGTAATGGTGACAGTGGGTAACGCTGTTTCAGCCCTGATCTTATTGGGAATGATTCTAATTTGTTCCATTACATATGATGTTTGCTGATGGCTTTAGATAAATGTTAGTGATCATTTTAAGGAAAAGTCTAATTTACTCCTATGCTCTATTTTTAAAAGAAATGGGTGTTGAATTTCATCAGATGCTTTTTCTGCATCTATTGAGATAATCATATGTTTTTGTTAGTTTAGTTATGAAAATAGTCAATCACGCTAATAGTTTTCCTAATATTGAACTAACCTTGCATCCCTGGTATAAATACTATTTGGTCATAGTGTATTATCCTGGGGATGATTTTCTATAATCTCTTTGCCAATATTTTATTTAGGATTTTTATATCAATATTCATTGAGGAATCAATATTCTTTCTCTGTTTTGACCCTACCTGGTTTATGTATCAGCACAATACGTGTGTTATGAAAGGAATTTGGTAGTACTCCTTTCCCTATTTTTCAAATTGTTTGTATAGTGTTGTAATTAATTTTCCTTTAAATATTTTTAGAAATCACATGCAAATCCATCTGGCTCTGGAGAGTTTTTTTTAGGGAGATGATCAATAGCTTGTTCTATTTCTTTTTCTAAAATAGGACTTTTAAAATAATTTATCTCCTTTTCTGTTAAACCGGTCAATCTATATTTTGTATGTTTTCTTTCATTTCACTTAGATTATCAAATTTGTTGATATCTAGTTGGGCAAAATAACTCCTCATTATTACTTTAATTTCCTCTTCACTGGTAGAAAGTTTTCCTTTTTCATTTTTGAGACTGGCAATTAGATTTTCTTACCTTTTCTAATCAAATTAACTAAAGGTTTATCTATTTTGTTGTTGTTGTTGTTTTTTTTTTTTTCATAAAAGCAACTCAGTTTTATTAGTTCAATAGTTTTCTCACTTTCACTTTTTATCCCCCCTTTTATTTTCAAATTTTCAAATTGGGCATTTAATTGGGGGGGGAGGGTTAATTTGTTCTTTTTTCTACCTTTTTGAGTTGCAAGCCCAATTCACTGATTTTATTTTTCTCTATTTTGTGCAAGTAAATGTCTTGAAATATAAAATTTTCCCTAAAAACTGGTTTGGCTGCATCCCACAATTTTTGGTATATCGTCTCATTATTGTCATTCTCTTGGATGAAATTGTTGATTGTATCTATGATTTGTTGCTTCACCCATTCATTCTTTAGGATTAGATTATTTAATTTCCAATTAACTTTTGCTCTATTTCCCCCTGCCCTTTTATTGCTTGTGGTTTTTACTGCATCAGGATCTAAAAAAGTAATTTTACTAAAAAAGTAATTTCTGCCTTTCTGCATTTGCTTTTGAGGTCTTTATGCCCTAATATATGGTGAATTTTTGTATAGGTTCTATGAACTGCGAGAAAAAAAAAAGTGTACTCCTTTCTTCCTCCATTCAATTTTCTCCAAAGATCTATCATACCTAACTATTCTAAAATTATATTTATCTCTTTAACTTCTTTCTTATTTATTTTGCAGTTTGATTTATCCAATAATGAGAGAGCAAGGTTGAGAATCCCCATTAACATAGTTTTGCTGTCTGTTTCTTCTTGCAGCTCTCTTAACTTCTCCCCTAGGAATTTGGATGCTCTACCACTTGGTTCCTATATATTTAATATTAATATTACTTCATTATCTGTGGTGCCCTTTATCAAGATAGTCTCTTACTTAGCTCTTATTTACTTATCTCTATTAATTAAATCTATTTTTCCTTCAATATTTTGCTTCTGATCATAACCTCCTTCAAAGAGCCCTCACCCCTTTCTTATATCTTTCCTCTACTACTTCTGTTTTCCCTTTCTATTAACCTCTCCTTTTTCTTTTTCCTTTTTTTCTCCCACTTCCCTATAAGGTGAGGTAAGTTTCTCTATGTCTAATATTCTTTCTTTGAGCCAAATCTGATGAGAGTAAGATTCACACAATGTTGATCCCCCTCCTTCTTTCCCTCAATTATAATAAGCCTTCTTTGCCTCTTCATAAGATGTAATTTTCCTCATTTTACCTCCATTTTCCTCTTTTTTTAATACAATCCTCTTTCCACCTCTAGTTGCTTTTCATGTTATCACAAATCAAATTATGTCTGCCCTCTATATATATACCCATAACAGAGATATAGTTTTCAAGAGTTCTTTCTTTTTTACATTTTTATGCTTCTTTTGAGTTCTGTACTTGGAGATCATTGTTTTTTTTTTTTTTTTTTTTTTTTTTTTTATTCAGCTCTGGTCGTTTCATCAAAAATAAATGAAATTCACCTGTATCATTGAATGTTCATCTTCTTTTTTGAACCATAATGCTCGATTTAGCTGGATAGTTGATTTTTTGATGCAATCCAATTTCCTTTTCCTTTTGGAATATCAGAGGATATCTAGGCTTTTCAATACTTTATGTTGGAAGCTACTAGGTCTTGGATAATCCTGATTGTGTCTTCTCAATACATGCATTCTTTCTTTCTGGATGCTTGCAATATTTTTCTCTTTGTCTGATAATTCTGAAATTTAGCTTTGATATTCCTTGGAGTTTTCATGTTAGGGTTTTTTAAGTGGTGATTGGTGACTTCTTTCAGTGGCTATTTTACCTTCTGATTCTGGTACATCAGGGTCATTTTCCTTGATGATGTCCTGAAATATAATGTATAGGCTCTTTATTCATCATTGTTTTCAGGAAGTCTAATAATTTTTACATTATCTTTCTTAGATTTATTTTTCTTGTCAACTGTTTTACAATGAGGTATTTTACATTTTCTTCTTTTTTTTTCATTTTTTTTGGTTTCGTTTGACTGATTCTTGATGTCTCATTGGATTACTCATTTCCATTTTTTTTTCAGCTCTAATTTTTAGTGAATTATTTCCTTCAGTTATCTTTTGTTGTTGTTGTTCCTTTTATATTTGGCCAATTGAATTTTTAAATGAGCTGTTTTATTCTATGGATTTTTTTTCCACTTCACAAATTCTGTTTTTCAAGGAGTTGTTTTCTTTTTCCATTTTGTCAAGTCTATTTTATAAGGAGTTATATGGTTTTTGCATTGCACTAAATCAATTTTATAAGTTTTCTTCAGATAATTTGTGTTTCTCCTTTTCCAAATCCTCTTGCAAAGTTCATATTTCCTATTCCCATTTTTCCTCTAACTCTCTTTTAAGATCGTTTTTCAATTCTTTCAAGAGAGCCTTGTGAGATGGGGACCAATTCATATCATCCTTTGGGGCTTCTTCTGGAGATGTTATGCTTTTAGTGTTCTCAGGTTTTGAGGTCTGTTCTTCTTTCTCTATAAAAAAAAATCTATGGTCAGAGGTTTTTTGTTTGATTGTTTTGTTGTTGTTGTTGTTGTTCATTTTTTAGAAGGTTGTGGTCTGCTTTTAGGGCAAAGGGGAGACTGTCCAAGCTTCTTGTATTTGCACTGGGTCAGTGCTTACTAACTTCAGGTGCTGTGTGGGCATAGCCAGGCACTGATATGCTGGTGTTTAGGGGCTTACTATTTGCTTTTTGTATTTGTGTTGGTTATTTTATAGCTAATCTGTTGTAAGACTTACTGGCTTTCAACCAGGACAGAGTAGCCAACACTGCTGTAGATTCCTCCTGGTAGATTCCACACTGCATGGAAACCATACCACCCTAAGTCTCTGCACTGCCTGCATTCAGATTTCTGTGCAGCTGCCTGGGCTTGGGCTGCCTCCCTCTATGTCCAATTGAAATAGATCTATTCTAAAGAACTTCCAAATTATCTTATGCTGGAAAGTTGTTACACTCCAAATATTTGTGGGTTCTGTCCCTTCAGAACAAGTCCAGAGGCTTAATTTTCTGTTACTTTGAGCGATACGGGAAGAGCTCAGAAAAAGACATGTTTCCTCTCCACCATCTTGGCTCTGCCCCTATTGACTATATTTTTAAAAAATGGAGTGGCAAGCTTCATTATTGGTCCTTTGAAAACATAGTTGTCATTGCATTGATCAGAGTTTTTCAAAGATATTTTTATTTGCTCTGTTAAATTATATTCTCCTAGTTTTGCTTATTTTGGTCTGTATCACTTCACATAATTTTTACTTTTTCTGAAATCATCTTTTATTATATTCTAGGGAGCAGAAGTATTGCATTATAATCCAGAACTATATTAGTTTAGACATTCTTCGATTGATGGAGATTCCCTTATGTTTCTTCCTTTTTATCACTATGAAAATTGCTGTTATACATATTTTGCATATGTCTTTTTTCTCTTTTATTTTATTGGAATATAGACCTAATTATTCATATTGCTGAACATAATGTCATATATATTTTAATAATTTTTGTGTTATCATTTTAAACTGTTTTCCAATATGACAAAATCAATTTACAGCTCCACAAGTAATAAATCATGGTGCCTCTTTATTCATAGCCCTTCCAAAATTTGCCTTTTTCCCCCCTTATAACATTGGTAGTATGTAAGAGGTAAGGAAGAAGAAACTCCAAGTTGTGTAAATTTGAATTTCTTTTATTAGTGGTGATTTGGAGTATTTTTCATCTTTTTATACTTTAGATTCATTCTTAGAAAACTTCCTATTTATATCATCTTTATCAATGATTAATTAGGGAATCTTTCTTTGAAACAAATCCTTATTATACCTTGAATATCAGAACTTATTAGAAACTTTTTCCAATTACTTTTTTCACAATTAGCAATTTCTTTTCTAAACCTCTCTGAGTTTTGTTTTTTAAATTTTTAAATTATGTGGGATCCAAAAGTATGCATTTCTATATCTTTCTATCCAATGGCAATTAGATTTTATGTCTACAAATCTTAAAGTTAATTTCTTCCTTGCTCTTTAAATTTGTTTGTAGATAACCTTTTAAATAAAAAGAGGAAAAATAAGTACACACACACACACACACACACACACACACACACACACACAAAAAATCTTACTATGTGCCAGACATTTTGTTAAGTGCTTTAGGTTTGTTTTAATATTTTACTTCAACTTAATCCATGACAACAACCCTGAAAGGTTGGTCCTATAATTATATCCATTTTACAAATATATCTATATTTTTAAAATATACAAAAATATTTGTTGAGGAAACAGGTTAAGTAACTTGTATAGAATCACATAATTTGTAAGTGACAAGAGGACAGATTTCACCTTAAGTCTTCCTGAGTTAAAGTCCTCTGCTCTATTGATCATGTCACTTCGGTTAACTTTTATATCAGTTATATATGTGGTATATATATCTTGGTATATAGTATGAGTTGTTGACCTAAATCTAATTTCTGCCAGACTGATTTCCAGCTTTCCCCATCAATTTTTGTTGAAAAGCAAATCCTTACCATGGAAGTTAGGGACATTGTGTTTATCCTATTGGCCTATTGTGTTCACATATCAATGAGTCCATTATTTCAATGATGCTAATATGATTAATGTGTATTTCAATCCAGTCATATCATCGTATATTTTGACCAAGGCCTACCATATAGGAGTATCTGATGTGCTGGAATCCTTTCTCTAGGCCAGAATTTCTTAACCTTTGTGGTTATTATTGTTTTTATTTATATCTTTGGTAGTTTGAAGACGTCTATGGGTCCATTTTCAGTATAATTAACTTGAATGCATAGATCAATGCACAAAATTATGAAAAAATTTAAATTCTAAAAAAGTTGTCAACTTTTAAAACAAAAAACCTAAATTTACTGACCATAGGTTAAAATTCATATTTATTTAAATCATCCTATACCCATTTATTAATGAATTAAAATGTTATATTCTTTATAATCTCTACTGTTTTTTGCAATATCTATGTTAGTAATCCTATACAATTATCAACAATTTTTTTTCAAAAATACTTTCTGAATGATATTTCAATCCCTCATTTTTGATTTTACAATTCAACATATTTTCCCTTTTTTCAGATAGTATAAAGAGAAGTTGCTTAGTAATAGAAATTTTATCTTTTATATGAAAGCACAAATAAATTTGGAAAATATTGTCATATTTTCCTCTTCAACTTTCTTTTATCTTAAGGAGACAAACCTACCTTGTTTCTCTTGGATTCAGAAGCTTTATATTTACTCCATAAATATTTAATCAGTACAAACTCATATGTTAAAATGGAACTTTTTATCTTTCTCCTCAAATCTTTCCTTTTACTACTTTTCCTATTTCTGTTGAAAACACTATATTCTTCTATTTATCTATTCTTGATAGTGATTCTGCTCTTCCAATATTTTTTTTCCATTCAATTATTTTAAAATCCAAATTAACCTATCAGAATGCAGTTTCCACATTGAAAAATTCTGAATTTAATATTCTTATCAATTTCCTTCAAAAAGCATCTCCAGAAGGAGAAAAAGTTAACTGGTTCTACTAACTTTGGTTTGAATATACTATATAAAAAACAAGTCCTACATTCTAATTTCTGCAGTCATATGCTTCACGTAAATTATGATTGTCATAGCACATAGGCTCATAGATTTAAAGCTCAAAGGAATTTTAAAGGCCATAAAGCCCAACTGCCTTATTTTTCTAGATTAAGAAAAGGAGGTCCATAAAGATTAATTGACTTGCTCAATCACACTTCTAGTAAAGCAACATTTGAATTCAACTCTTTTTGACAACTCCCTCTACTCCATCCAATATATGACACCATCTTCAAATACTCCCTTTAAAATTAGAGAAACAATAATGCCACTCTGAGATATCACATCATTTTTTAAAATGACTTATTCACCCAAACCCAGATCTTTGTCAATTGTCTATATTTAACTAATGATCTACAAATTTGCATTGGTATATTTTTCTTTTTCCTCAAGTTCCTCAGGTTACCCTATTTAATTTCATTTTTCTCTGTTGATAGAAAGTTCATCAATTTCCCTAGATCAAGATGAATTCCTAAATAATTTGTTCAGGTGCTGCTTTACTCATTTTTATGACTAATTTATTTCATGGAATCTTACAGCCTGAAACTTTAGAAAGAATATTAAAAGTCTATTGTATTAAAGGGTAGCACTTTCAAAACCTGTTCCCTTTAGTAACTATTTGAATCTATCATATAATTTCTTACAGTGATGAGGCTGTCACTTTATGTGAGAACATCATAAAAATACCTATTAGACCAGAAGACATCAATCAAAAACTCAAAGGACAAATAGTGTCTAGTTTTGCTATCTGGGACAACTAAGAAATGGTGATTTACTCAGAATTATTAAGCAAAATTGCAATGGCATTAGTTAATATTAAACAATTTTTTTAAATCAAGATCTTACTTTTTTATAATAACATTTGCCAAGTGCTATAAAAATTGTAAAAATACAGAATAAGATATTTCTATTTAAAGGGTATGAAATTTTGCCTCTCAATGTTTTTTTTTTAATTTCTAAGAAGCAAAATTAATTTTCTAAACTTTTATTTTCAGTTACAAATTATCTCATTCATCTAGCATCTCTTGCTAGAAATTTGTTTTAAAAAGAATACCAAAATAAAGGCATGCCAGCATGTCATTAATACTTAATACAAATGATCTTAATACTTTTGATTCTGCACATATTCCATGCCATCCTAACTGGCTTCTATCCTCTTTTTTTCTCATTTGCCCCAATGATGACATTTAAAATAATTTCCTGTTCAAAATTAATTTCTTTTTATTGTGATTAATATCACCAAAATATATACTTCACCAATCTCAATATGGATCAAGGCATGATGTTAAAAGTTTAACATCTAACTTTAATTTTTTTGGAAGAACTGCATATTTTAACACAGTTTAAAGTTTAATCTGCATTTATAACATTTTTTTTTATTTTTTTAAAGTACAGACAAATTAATTGTCCTTCGGGTGTAATATTTGCTAATTTCCAAGAAATAAATACAATACTAAAAATTTAACATTTGATCTCTTGAAGTATTTTGAATTTTCTTCCAATTTATCTCTGGCTTACCTCCAACCACAGAATATAGAATCGCAAGAGATATTATCTAAGGACTAAATAAAGACTCAGAGATTGTTTCAGAAACAAAACATGCTATCTTTTCCTGTCATCAAGCCAAAATTGTAAAACAATGTATTGAACAAGATAATCTATCCATGGTTCTTTCCTGTACTAGTTCTGTGATTTTAGTGTAAGGCACATTCACAGAGTCCATTTTTGCCATTGCAAAATCTCCAGATTGAGGGGCTGAGGAAGCTTTTTTGGGGAAATTCCTTCAGAGACTTGAGTATGTGGAGACATTCTATAAGTCAACAGAAGCAGACAGATTAAAGGACTTTCCCTAGTCTAAAGTCACATAGCCAAAAAGTGTCTGAAGCTGAACTTGAACTCAGATATTTCTGAATCCAACTCCATTGTTTAGTACACAACTAACTCTACTACTTAGCTACCCCAAAAATATTCTTTTTAAAAAAAACAATTTAATAGAGGAAAAGAAACTGCAGGAAAACAAAATAGGCTTATAAATAATTATTTATTATTATTTTAAAGGTTTAACATGGAATAAGGATGAAAAGTATAACAAAAGTGATGGGGCTTATCTGGTGATTTAATTTATTCTAACAATGTTAGAAATATAATTTAGGACTCAATTTATGAGCAAGCAATTGATGATTCATAGGAAGTTCTAACTTTTTGTGGAGCATAATAACAGTATTATTGAAATCTGTAACATTTTGCCTTTGAGAATACAAAGATTAAAAAGTCAATCAATCAGAAAATAAATATTTATCAAATTATTACTATGTCAGGCACTGTGTTAAGCGTTAGAATTAAGCAAAAAGGTAAAGAAAAACTATCCATGCTCTCAAGGAGCTTATAATCTAATGACTACCTAAATGATCTCAGAAGATGGCTATTTTCACATGTTTCTTTCACATTTTGTAGTTGAGGAAATCGAGGACCAGTAAGTTTAACAATCTGCTTCACAATCACACAGACAATACTTTTAGAGGGGCAAGATTTGAAGGTAGATTTTTTGATTTGGCCATCTCACCAGCCCTTAAGTGTGCTCTGCACAGGTGAAATTACAATTACATGAAGGACTAGAGCAATATTTTATATATGTTGATATTAAATGAAGACTTCATAACAGTACAACCTATTCTCTGTCTAATCCAAAGAAAATGGACATTATTTTCTAAAGTATATAAATCTGGCACCTTTCACAAATATCTAATTTACTAAAAATAAAAATAAGGAAAAAACAACATGTACTTGTCTCTCTCCACAAATCATTGCATACTTAACTTCTGTTATTCTTAACTTGAGTCGTGTTCATCCAATCCAATGTACTATACCTAGAGTATGCTTCCCTGTAGGATATTTTTTTAAACAGTATCTCAGTACTAGGTTATTTATCACAAGTGTTCCATAATTGCAGTCCCCTGGAAATAGACATTGTTCAATGGTCCTTAACTGACAAGTCTCTGTGGGTGACAAATGTTACCTAACTTACTATACATTAAAATAGAGCAGGTATAAATAGAGACAGATTGGCTCAATGCTTCTTCAAATTCAGTTCACTTTTTTTGCTTTTGCAGAGTTATATACTTGAAATAAGGACAAAACTTTTTAAAGAAAAATTAAACCTATATCATTCAGATACATGATCACAGAACATCTTTGCCTCAAGAATATGAAAACATCATATAAAGTTGTCATTAATGAGTAAACTTTCCTATTAAATGAAAATCTAATGCATTTTAAACTATTCTGCAAAATACAAAAAAGTAAAACTAAAAACAATTTAGAACAAGAATAACCATATCTATTCCTAAGAAGAAAGTGGTTTTTATTTCCCCTAAATTTTAAGGTTACTGAAGGAGTGGAATGGGGAGAGATTTATTGACAATAAATATTGTTAGCCCCTGTAGGTGGGAAATGTGCCAGATTTTCTTAAGTTATAAAGAATAATGCTGAATACTCTACTTGTAGAAATTTGCCAACTGTGTCCCTTTTTTCCCTAGGATTCCCTATTTAAGGAGGGGAAGAATTTCAGAGAGGAAAAAGTTTAGGATTGTAACAGTGCAACTGGCCTACTTGCCAAAGGTCTTTATGATTTGGCAATTCCTTCTGTAATTATTTGAGACAAATCAATAATTGAGATAGCTGTCTTATTGGGGTAAGATGTGCATTATAGTGTTTTAAAACCAGTTATGTCATAACCAGGCTTCAGATAAGAACAGATTATATCCTTTATGATTCAAAAATAAGAGTAGCCAATACATTTATAGGTATGCTGATAAATATTTAACAACTCACTTTCCATAGTAAAAAAATTATAACATGCTTTTAAGTTAAGTCTATATTATTAACATCATCCCACCTTTTTTAAGTATAGGAAATTAGAAAAATAATGAATCAAGCCTTGGTTTAATAAGTTTATCATTTCAGGAAGTAAATGCTCATATTAAAACCTTAATTTTTCTTTAGGTGTTATCTTCAAAGTCCTACCCCAATGTGTCATCATGGCCTTTAAGTGACCCTGGATACTTGACAGGCATGTTAATGGAGCACAAGAACTTGCAGGTCCCACCATGATTAAAACAAACAAAAAATCTTAAATATGGACCCAATTATAGGTTGTATATCTATTCCCCGAGGACCACATTGATGGATATAGAAAGATAAATTTTTCACTGACAACAACACTTAAATACCACCTACTCTATTAAAAAGGGATTCTAATCTATATCAGTGGAAAGAATAACACATAAACAAAATTAAAGATCTTTGAGCTATTAAAATATATGTAAAAAACTCCACTTGTATGGGTCAAAGGGAAGTAGAAATCACTATCCTTAAAGACAGTACCATTTCAATACCACTATTTTTTAGTATATAACATGAAATCATCTACAAAACCAATTGTAAACATACAATACTATACATGACTGCCAACGAACCAGAGATGGACAAATACACATTTTAATGAGTGAATTACTGGAATGAGTGAAGCCAGTTGGAAAGATTTTGGACAGATTTCTTAGTTGTGGAGAATCTTATGCAGTGTTTCAAAAATGGCTGCATATTATGAGTTATCAAAAGCAAAGTAATAGATATTGAGATAGAGAGAAATGGCTGTTGTAATAAATTCTTGCTTAAGAGGAGAGAATTGCCAAGATATAAAAAGAGATAAGGGAAAAAGACATCTATTTATAATCATAGACACTGGATTTGGGGCAGGAAGACTTAATTCAATAGGCCCAAATACTTACTAGCTGTGTAACTTTGGACAAGTCATTTAATCTCTACCTGCCTTTGGTACCTTAGCTATGAAATGGAGATAGTAGTAGTACTTACCTCTTGGGATGATTGTAAGGATCATATGAGATAACATATATAGACAGTATGTAAATTTTAAAGTGATATACATATATGTGTGTGGGGATGGAGCAATACACACATGCTAACAATTTTTAGTCTACCATTTAGTAGAGGTTTAATTCTTCATGTAATACATTTTATTTACAAATAACAACTTTAAAATGTATTTAACATACATATTGAATAGTTTTTTAGCATCATGAATCACTTTATCGATACAAATGAAATCACTTAATATGTAGGTTAATTTTTCTTTCTTTTTTAATGATCACTTAAAATAAGTAATTTAGTAAGTTTAGGATTGTTTATACATGCCATCATTCTCTTCTCACACAATATTTCTTTCAGCTTGTCACAGCACAGAAAAGATGGAATCAACTTTATAACTTGATTTTTAAAGTAATATATTTATCCCAGCACCCTTACAGTAGAAATTGCATGGGTACATTCTCATCTTATAGAATATAAGAATTCTATAGGACTTGGACAGATTATAAATTTAGTACTTAATGGCAGGGTGACCAAATCAGAATTTTCATGAAATATTATAAATCTTTTAAAGAAAAAACAATTCATGAGAAAAATATTAAAGAACCTTTTTACGTCTGTGCTTTTAGAGTGATAATTTGAATGAAACTGTAATATTTTATAAATATAATTATTTTAAAATGATACATAATTCAGAATTCTTGCAGAAACTTTTGAAATATTTATTCCTGGGAATTTCTCAGATCAAACTATTTATTTTAGGATATTCTATATTTTCCTTTGTTTGCTCATTCCAGCAGACTCAGTTGCATATGTCTGTGGAAGGTTGTGAACGGGATGGAGCAGCATCAGAGAAGTCTATGTTTGGGTCAGGTGTTACCATGTCCTTGATAATGGAGACTAAAACTGGGCTTTCTTTCAAGAAACTCTGGTTCTGTGCTTAAGGCAACTTTTTCATTACAGGACTCCAGAGCTAACCCCTACTTTATCCTGTCCCTGGGACATTTCCCCACCTTTTGTTGTCCTCCAAGGCATCCACTGAGCTGTGCTGAGAGGAGCTGAGCTAAGGGCAAGGACAGTCCCGTAGACTAGTCTTCCCTTAAGACATTTCTCTTGTCATAGAGCTCAGAATAGTTGCCTCTCTAGGTTCCCTGGGCCTGCCTTTTTCACAAGACAGCAATTTGTCTCCTTCAGAGTTGATAGAAAATTCTGAAGATCTTTTTGTTTACCCTTTGGCTGGATGGAGCACTATACAGGCATTCTCTTTTTTCATCAATTAATGCTTAAAATTTTTACTGCAATGTTTATGGAAATTCTGGGTTTTCACATTTCTCTTAAAGAATAATCCTTAAATTTCATATCCATGTCATTAAAGATTGTAAGACTATGACCTTGCATCGCTTTATTACACCTTAATGAGGAATTAGTAAACCTTTTTATCCTTATGATTTTAGCTAGTAAATCAGGAGTGAAACTATGTTGATGTTGTTATATCCTGAACTTTTTTTTTTAAATAAATTAGAGGAAAACATAGTCAGCAGGATCCTACCCCTGGGGGGAAAAGACCCAAGCCCTGTGTTTAATTTCAATCTGTGTTCAAGTCCCTGGCATCTGGTAGTTCAAAACATCCAAATGAAGAAAATTACTATGTAGAGGGCAGCTGTGTGGTGCTGGTTTCTTTAATTTGGCAAGTTTTCTTAAGAGCTGGAACAAGGATGTCCCGGAATGCTCCCTTAGCATTCTGGCCAAACACCAATTTAAGAAGTGTAAATCTGCTTAATTCTACATACTTAACCTATCTGTAGTTTAGGTAGACACATTTTTCTTACTTCCTGTCAGATTTCTGCTAAATTTATCTTTGCATGATTAAATCATTGCAGCATCTGAACTCCATAGGGAACTGAATTACAGTGATAGAAAAAAAAGGCATCCAATTCCAAATTATTAGAGAAGAAGCAATTAATACAAATATAAATTGGAATTAGTAAGTTACCATCACAGGTAGAAAATAAATATTTCATGTGAAAAGTGTGAGAATTAAAATAACTTTCCTTTAGAAGAGAAAAATAAAAGAAAAATTCAGTGTTCTTTCTGTTAATTATTTTTTCATAAAACCTGTGTAAAGATTAAAAATTTCTGGGACATTGTCCACAGGCATTTTATGAAAAATTAGCATGCATGTATTAACTTAAATAATTTTTGGATGAATAATCTCCCCAGGGCTGTGGTGAAGATCAAATCGGAAAATGAATGAAAAGCCTTCATAAACAGTAAAGTTCTATGCTAATGTCATCTAGTAATTAAATAAGATAGGCAATAAAGTGCCTGTTATGTAAAAGACACTGAGAAAACAACAACAACAACAACAACAACAAGCTGAAATACAACACAACAAAACACAACAATTAAAAAAAATGCCTTTAAGAAGGCTATATACTAATGAGGGGAGGGGTGTATCACTTACACAGCTAAATAAAAATGATTTTGAGCAGGAGAAATTGCTCAGTGACCAGAAAACATTGCAAGGCAGAAACAGTACCTGAGATGAGCGTTAAAAAAATTGGAATTCTTTATTTTGTAATGTATTTTATTTTTCCCAGTTACATGCAAAACAAATTTTTTACATTAGTTTTTAAAATTTTGAATTCCAGATTCTTTCCATTCCTTCCTCACCATGCTTCCCCCCAAACACACATACATTGAGAGGGCACATTTTTTTAAATATATAAAACCTTTTCATAAAAGTTATGTTGCAAAAACAAACAAACAAAAAAAAAAAGATTCCCAAAAAAATCTTCAAGAAAAGTAAAGTTTTTAAAAAGTATGCTTCAATCTATACTTAAACACTCAGTTCTTTCTCTTTTATGTGAATGGCATTTTTCATCATAAGTCCTTCAGAGTAATCTTGGATCACTGTATTACTGAAAATAACTAAGTCATTCACAGCTGGTTATCCCACAACATTGCTATTACCTTGCACATAGTACATTTTACTTTGTATGAGCTCATGGAGAATTTTCCAGGCTTTTCTGAAAGCATCTTGCTCATCATTTCTTATCGAACAATAGTAGTCCATCATAGTCACATATTATAATTTATTCAACCATTCCCCAATTGATGAGCATCCCTTCAATTTCCAATTCTTTTTTTTCTGAGAAAAGAGCTTCTATAAATGTTTTTTTGTATATATAGATCCTTTTCCATTAAATATATATATATATATATATATATATATATATATATATCTTTGGAGATACATGCTTAGTAGTAGTGTTATTAGGTCAAAGAGCATGTATGTTTTTATAATCCTTTGGCCATAAATTAGAAAGATCAGGATTCTAAGAAGTGAAGATGAGAAAGAAGTACATTCCAAGTTTAGGGGACACTCTACAGAGTCATGGAGGAAAGAAATAGTATGTTGATATCAGGAGATAACAACAACAAAAAAAAATCAGTTTATCTGGTACTTAAAGTATATGTAAGAGAGAAACAGAAAACAAGTTCAGAAAGATAAGCTTCAAAAAGGATATGAATACCATTTGATATTGGCTAAGAAATAGACTAGTTGATCAATGGAATAGGTTAGGTTCAAAGGACAAAACAGCCAATAACTTTAATATTCTAGTGTTTGACAAACCCAAAGACCCCAGTTTTTGGGATACGAACTCACTATTTGACAAAAATTGCTGGGAAAATTGAAAATTAGTATGGCAGAAACTAGGCATTGACCCACACTTAACATCATACACCAAGAAAAGGTCAAAATGGGTTCATGACCTAGGCATAAAGAATGAGATTATAAATAAATTGGAAGAGCATAGGATAGTTTACCTCTCAGACCTGTGGAAGAGGAAGGAATTTATGATCAAAGAAGAACTAGAGATCATTATTGACTACAAAATAGGAATTTTTGATTATATCAAATTGAAAAGTTTTTGTACAAACAAAACAGTGAATAAGTGTTTGAGGCAAGATTTGAGGTCAGGTTGTCCTGATTCCAAACCTGCACTCTATCTACTATACCACCTAACTGCCCTATTCTTAAAATATATAAATTATTTCCCATAGTAACACATATAAACAGGATTCTCCTTTATAACATACCAAAATGGATGAGTATACACTTATATTAAATATATTAATGCTCCTGTCATGTTGTTGACATGCATATTTACTAATTTAAGGACTTAGTGAGTGAATTACAGATAAGCATTGATTAAACTCTATTATATAAACTGTTAGTTTCTAACCTTTTAAAGTCAGTTTTTCAACCAAATTGGATTGTTAGGAATAAGTTTCAGTTTCTCACTTCAGTTATAGAACACTGACTTGAGAGATAGATGTGCTGTGTATTTTTCTGAATGTCCTCAGACATTCCTTTTTCAACTTTTATTCATTCTTCACCTTTTTCTGTTTATCTTATGTTATGGGCCACAACTCTTGTACTTAAAACAATGATTCTTACAAGGTGCTAACTAAGTGAAATTAATAAGACAATGGTTATCTAGTTTAGCCAGGTGATTAATAGTTCTCTAGTTCAGTTCATGTACTTAGTACTTAATGTAGTTCTACAAGATTCATACCTATGACAATGTAATTATAATAGAGTATATTACAGCCATTGGGGACTGAGAGATAGATTCATTCCATCTTCCACCTTTGTGGTAGCTGGAGGCTGAAGCACAAGCCCTCAGACTCAGAGACAGATTCACTTTATTTCACACTGCCCCACCATGATGGCTGGTCTCCTACACTTCCCCCACTGAGACCAAGGTCGATCTGAAAAGCTCTCCAGAAAACTACCCAGCCCCAGGCAAGGAAATAATAAAGAATTTGGACTTTGGACTTTAACACCTGGCTATTCTTGAGGTGATTACTGAACTGAAAAGAAGGCTTCTTCAAGACCTCCAGAAAACCAAGAACAATACAATCTTACTGTTTTAACTCTAATTTCAATATCTTTCTAGTCTGTTACTCACTCAAAACTTTTATTCTATGCAAAACTAGAAAACGATTTTCATTTCACTGGACAGCTTAACTACTTCCAAATCTAAAAGACTTGTATTCCAGGTACAAGTAGTTAACATTTTACTAAATCTCAATCAATGGTTCTGTATTTTTTTCCCCCCATTCACAATGATGAACAGACGTCAGGGAATGGACTTCTATGGTACCTTGGGACTGTTTGCCTTCTTGTCTACTCCCTTTTCTAGGTCTTAGAAAAAGGCAAATGTATAAGAATAGGGAATGACACAAGGATTTTTTTTTTTAATGTGTAACAGAAGTACCACTGAGTTTCTAGCCAGAAGCCAGGGATTGATTTTTGGATCTCTCTTTGTATACCCCAGGGGCAATGATTGACTTCTCTGGGTTTCCAATCTTTTCATCTGTAAAATTAGGGGATTGGACTACATGGTTTCTGAGATCCTTTCCATCTCTAAATTTCTGGGTTTATTATTCCCTTCCCTTCTCTTTTCTGCTTTTCTTCCTTCACTCCCTTCCTTTCCCTTCCCTTTCTATTTTTTTTCTTTTCCTTCCTAATTGAGTACCAAGTTTGCTTCCTTCCTTCCCCTTTCCTTTCATTGAGAAAGCAAGCAATTTAATTTAGGTTATACGTGTACTGTTATGCAAAATATATTTTCATATCTGTCATGTTGTGAAAGAAAATACAGACCAGGTTCCAGTCTCACTGCTCTATCACCCATACAACACTGATGTCCAGCCTCAATGATACTGTGGCACCCTTATAATATTAAAAGAACAAGAAGAAACCTTTCACCATGTTGAGAAGATTTATGTGAAATTGTGATTTAGAACTATGATAAGAAGATCACAACTTGCATTATCTGAAAGATCAGTAATAAAATTAGAAACTCATCAAAGTGTAGTCATTAGTTTGAATATAAACTTCAAAGATACTCTACATAGAATACTAATTCTAAATAAGATTGTGAAAAGTCATGAGTTATCTTCCCTCCTCCTCCCAGGTAAGGGTGTTCCTAAATTTTAATTAATGCTTACTTTTTTTATATGTCTTTATGTAATTACAAGTGGGTATACATAAAATAAGTTAAAAAGTTCTTTGTGTTTAGAAATATTCTTGTATGAAATCCCATATTTACTTTAAAAGTTTTAAGAGTTTAAGATCTTTTTTCTTCATCAATAGTACATCTTGGCAAACTGAATTTAATAATATATTCTCTCCTTGAAAAGCGGACTTACTAGTAAACTCATAGTATTTTAAATGCATAAAATTTAAAATGTAAAATGCATTGGAGAAATGTTAGCTCAAAAAGAAATACATATTTTTAAAAGTCATAATAATTCAATTAAGCAAAAATGTATTGAATAGCTATCATTGACAATGTCTTAAACTGAGCATTGTGGGGTGATACAAAAATGATTAAAATTTAAACTCTATCCTAATGGAGCTTATAATTATCAAAATAGCTTAGCTAGATTAACTGCATCTATAAATTTAGTAAAACCTCACTGCAACTCACATAGTATGTTCATGCAGAGAAGAACATATCCAAAAGAAAGAGTTAGAGTTAAGGTGATTAAGATTTTTCAAAATCCTGTCCGTGCATATATGAAAAAGCAGGGAAGATGAAAGGATAGTTGATAAAGTGGAATAGAAAAATATGTTTTCAAGATCCTATTGAAATGATCCTAATTAATTGTCATTTAGATTGCATTGCAACTCCTAAAGAGTGTTCAAAAATTTGACAGATCAAAATAGAAAAATAAACTGAATAGCCAACTCTCCTCTCCATATGTATATTTTCTTCTAAACTTCAGTATATCTAGTTGTTAATATCACCCCCTATTTCTTACTGGCAGGATGTATTAAGTGTGTTTTTTTTGTTGTTGTTGTTGTTGTTTGCTTCCTCTGTTTCTATCTCTGTTCTTGTATTTGAAGAAATTCTGTGTAACTGCCAAGCACAAGACTCCTTATTTAGAAGTCCCTTGATTATTAATTCATCTTGACTGTCTTACATATTGTAAGACTCAGGAGGTGTGAAGTACAAAATTTCTGAATAAATATATCTGCCTCAGTAATCTCATCTGGCCAAGATTCGCATGAATAGATTTATATGATTTTATTCTTTAAGCAGGTGATATTTTATCTTGTTTTTATGATGGGTGAGAAGCGTTCTGACATTACAAAAGAGTCTCTCTATCTATTATTGGTTGAACTAAAAAAAATTCCTTTACTCTGTGATAACATTAGAAATAAGAAGCAACAAGCACCTGATTCTATACTAGAAATTGTAAAGAATAAACTGGGGCATTGTATTAGCCCACATTCATATTTGTTAGCTAGTCACTGATATTTAAAGTATATTTAATTTATTATTCTTCATTTTATAATTTCTATTTCTTTTTATCAATTATAATTCTTCAGATTCATACTGTTTTCCCCAAGATTCAGATCATAATTCAGTTTCTTGTTTTCCCTTTCATATCACAAAAAAGCCAAAATGAAAAAAAAAAAAATAGAATGCAGTAGGCATGGAAATAATTTTATCTTATTTTATTCAACCATTCATAAAACATGTTTTGCAGTGTCACAACTGAGTCTGTATCCTAAAGAAATCCTAAAAAAGGGAAAAGGACTCCCATGCACAAAAATGTTTGTAGCAGCTTTAATTATGGGGACAAAAGAATTGGAAAATGAATGGAAGCCCATCCATTGGATATGGTTGAATAAGTTATAATATATGAAAGTAATAAAATATTATTTTTCTATAAGAAATGATAAAGAAGCTGATTTCAGAAATCTTGGACTCACATGAACCTACACTAAATGAAATATACATAACCAGAAAAACATTGTATACAGCAGCAGCAAGGTTGTGTAATGATCAATTTTGATAGACTTAGCTCTTCTCAGCAATTCAATAATGCAGGGCAGTTCTGATAAAATTCAACATTAATGAAAAGAGGAGTTTTGAACTGATCAATAGAAAGCAATTTGAAACTATGCCAAAGGGCTGCAAAACTGTGTATACAGACTCTTTGATCCAGCAATACCACCACTAGTAGTTCTGCATCGCAAAGAGATTTTTTTATGAAAGTGTGTGGGAGAGGGGGAGGACTTATTTATACAAAAATATTTACAGAATTTCTTTTTTGTGGGTGGCTAAAAATTGGAAATTCAGGGGATGTCCATCAATTGGGGAATGGAAGAACAAATTGTGATATGATTTCAATGGAATATTATTGTAATGTAAGAAATGATGAACAAGATACTTTCATTAAAAACTTGGAAAGACATACATGAACAACTGCAGAGTGAAGTGAACCAGGTGACTACTGTACACATTACTGTACACAGTAACAGCAATATTGTATAATTAACAACTGTGAATGTCTATTCTCAGGAATATAATGATATAACACAATCCTAAAGGACTGGTGATGAAAAATGCTATCTGTCTCCAGAGAAAAACTAATAGTATCCAAATAAAGACCAAAACATACTATTTTTCTTTTTCCTTCTTTCTCTCCTTTCTTCTCTTTTCTTTTTTTTTCTTTCTTTCCTTCCTGCTTTACTTTTTTCTTCCTTTCTTCCTCCTTTCTTACTTGTTTTCTTCCTTCCTTCATTCTTTTTTAAAATTGAGACTGAAATATATCATCAGCTGAATCACATAATCCAATAGCTCCTACTACCAGTTTGTTAGTCACTTGGCAACTACTGTTATTTGTATCTATTAGCCAAATCAATCATCAGTATTTTGATGAGTGACATTTATTGCACTCTTCTGCAACTTAATTGGAAACTCACCTATTTTCTCAAGAGACTTCTTAGAAAATTCCTGCCCCAACAAAGTGTTGCTTGACTTTAGCTCTAAAGAACTTATAATTGAGTTGGAGTCTGATGTAGAACTTAGTGGCTCACTTCCCTCTTCCCTCCAAAAAAAGGTGATACGTGAAATTTGAAATAATGGAAGAAACAAAGACTCGAGCTTCTGAATATATCAGTTTATTTTATTAATGCATGCTAATTGAATAATAAATCAAAATTAGATGCCTTCAACTTGGCACTGGACCTGAATACAAAAGAAGACAGCTTTTTATACATTGAAAAAAAATAATTAACAAGATATTAACCAGGAATCAAGACTGGGTAATCTGATTTTTAACTTGAGAAAAGATTATGCACTTTCCAAGGTGGGAGAAGAAAAATAAGTTTTGGGGGTTGAGAGGGGTAAAATGGACCTTTTCCAGATGAGAAACAGGATATGACTCAATTCCCATCACTAGCAAAAAGGTAGAATTTGTAGGAAAAATGAAGCTTATGTCTTAATAAAAGGAGTTAATAAAAAAGGAATTTTCATTCGCACAATTCCCACAGTTGTCTCAGCTTCCAAGAATTCTTGCTAGCCTTGTAATCAATTATCATAATTTCTTTGAGGCTTTGCTTCTAGTAGCTATCTTCATGTTGTTGCTTCTAAGTTTATCTCTTGGTTTGGCTTATCATTGCAGTAGTCTTTTTTTAATGGTCAAGTTCTTGTTTGTTTGTTTTTTCAGACGATATCTCCTTTAAACTTCATTCTAAAGTTCACTTGGGGATGGGGAGAAACTGTGCTAAGCTTCAGGTGGGGTTTATGCTTGTTTTTAGAAAGAAAAGTTTTGCAAGTTTTCATTGTTTCCAAAGTAATGTGATATCATAGAAGTATGGCCACTGTTCCTGTTTGTGGTCATCTTTACCCAAAAAGAGGCTCTTTTTCCCTGTAGCTACAAATCTTAGCATTCTCCTTGGTCTTGGAACAGTGATCAGGTCCCCTGGTCTCCTGCAGTTATAAGTACCAGTGTTTCTCCTTGTCCTGGAACAATAACCAGATTTCTTCTTCCCTTATGACCAAACATAAGCACTTCTCTCCACCTGGAACTATACCTTAGAACTGCAGATGGTCAACAAAGATACTAATCATTACCAGCTGCTTCCAATGCGAGCAAAGGGTTCCCCATGATCTTTTTGTCCACTTGTCTGACCTCCTTACCTTACCAGGCTGAGAGCTTCCAAACTTGCTGTTGCTGCTGCCATTGTTATAACATCTTCCTAGCCCACTCACTGATGGTGTTGCTGCTATGTGCCTGTGCCAACCCACTGTCACAAACTTCTTCTGTCAACCTCCCATGCTATCCTTCTTATATTGGAGATTTTTTAAAAACTCTGATTATTTGTTGCTTCTGCCATTCCAAAATTTGATTTGAGGTGTTATCTTGAAAGTTTGGAGAAAAATGTTGAGAGAGTTGAGCTAGTCCCAGTTAGTACTCCCAGAAAAAAAAAAAAAAAAAAAAAAAAACTTTTGCTGCAGAAGGTGAGGTGTTCAGCTTAGTCTTACATGAAATTGAAAGGTAAAGATGAGAATGGAGAGAATTCAAACATGAAGAATAATCCAAAAAGTGAACAGTTGGGACAGGGAATATTTTGTATGAGCAAAGCAAGGAGGCCAAAATCAATGGGGTCCCTGAAATATGTGAAAATGAGGACAGTGGTAAAAGACTAGAAAAGTAGGAAAAGTCTAAATTATAGCAAAATTTGCAAGTCCTCCAAAAAATCTCAAAATTGATATTGGGGAAATTAGAGAGCCACTGGATTTGCCGAATAGCAGATGACAGTCAGATCTGTATTTTAATAAGTTCAACTTGACAGATTAGTGGAGGATGGGCAGGAGATAGAAGATACTGAACTTGGGTAAGAAGTAGAAAGTTATTTCAGTCATCCAAATGGAAGGTGATGAAGGTTTGCACCAGGGTAGTTACTGTGTAAAGAAAAGGGTGAATATAAGGAATATTATGAAGGCAAGAAGGTAAAGTTAAGAGGACTAGATAACCAATTGGATATAAGAAAGAGTAAGACAAGAAAGAATAAAGAGCCAAGTAAGACATTTAGCTTTCAATTCTTTCCTACATATTTTTCCTAAAGTGATCTCTTCTTCCTCCTGTTAAAATGTGGAATTAGTGAATTTTAAATATATAATATCTATTTATATTTGCATTGATACCTTGTGAATCTTATATCCAAAAAATAAGTCTAGTCAAAGATCATTTTTATCCATGTGTGTTAGAGGTCAAATGTTGGAGTTTGTTCTCAGAGGACAGCCGGTTTAGAGGCTTAGAGCCCTTCGGATGTCTCCAAATCCAAAGGTTCTGTCCTTCAGCCTCTGCCTCTGCCTTCTTCTGCCTCCAACAGAGATGGAAGATCTCTCTTATCTCCTTCTGGGGGGCCCAGGCACCAATTTGCCGCGGAGAGAGGGCTTCTGGCGTAGCTCCACTGAAGTCCGTCAAAAGTGTTCTCTGCAGCAGAGTCGTTTCTCTCGAGTCTAGCGCGATCAGCCAGCCAAGAGGAAAAAATGTATTCTGCCATAGATCCTTCATTGCTGGCTTTTTATCTGCCTCTTCTGAGAGAATGGGATTATGGGTTTTCTCCCATAGTGCTCTCTGGCCCAATGACTTTAAGGGAGGTGTGAACTCTCTTGAAGTTAGAAAGTGTACTTTGTGAAGCTAGCATACTTGTGGAGTCCAATGAGTAAAGGTGGGAACACAAGCCTTGTCTTGATTAGTTCTACTTAGTACCTTGTTTCAGGTTCTGGCCAAAACAACTTCTTGTAAGATTATGTTGGAATCCTTACTAACTGCTAAGTAATTAGAGTTGATCTAATCTTACAAGAAGATGTTTTGGGCAGAACCTGAAACAAGGTACTAAGTAGAACTACCCATAATCCCTCTCTCTGGAAGGAGCATAAATAGGCCAATGGGCCAGTCGGAGAGGTCTGGAGAGAGGAAGATGCTACAAGTAGTTCTGTCCAGGTTCTAGGCATATTTTTGCTATCGATTTCCAGTCATTAGGGGTCAAGATTTCAAAAGACAAATTTTGCAATAGCATCTTAACATAAGCTGATGTAGCCCCATAAAGAGTGCAAGCTTTTTTCAGGTCTTTGAGGATTTCTATATCAAAAGGTGAGTATCTTCTACTTTCTTGACCTGAAGAATTAAACTGTTGAATTACAGGAAAAATGTGGTGTTGAAATTCTAATACATTTTTCCCTTCTTCTCTGGCCTTAATTAGTCCCTTTTGCAATCTACTCAAAGGAGCAGTTGGATGCTGGGGGGGAGGTGCTGGATGCTGGGGGGGAGGTGCTGGATGCTGGGGGGGAGGTGCTGGATGCTGGGGAGGAGGTGCTGGATGCTGGGGGGGAGGTGCTGGATGCTGGGGGGGAGGTGCTGGTGCTGTCACTGCCCCCCCACTACCCCTCCTCCCTCCATCCCGGAGGGTGGAGTTGATGAAGGAAAGTCAATTACCTGCTCTTCAGGTGGGGCTGAGGCTGCCTCAGATTCACCCCACCCTTGAGTCTCACTTAAGTCTCCTGCCCTGTGGGGATATGGCCATTAATCTGTTCTTTGTCTTCCTCCTTTATCTCAGGCTTCCTTTGGATATCCTGGTATTTTAAGGCCATCTGTATTGTATTGTATAAATAGAACACTGCAATGGAAACTGAACGAGGACCGTTTTCATTGTTATATGCAGACATCTGTTGACCAACCAATGCCCAGTTTTTTAGAGAGATTTGCTTTTCCTCTAAGAACCAAGGGGAGGTGCGTTTTAATGTAGCCAGAAGTCTAGCTGTCTGTCCCCAAGTTACAAGTAGCCTTGATCTTCTATCAGCTTAAGCAGGCTTTCTATAGCACCACTCTTGGGTGGGTCTGGGGTTGGGGTGGGGGATGGAGAATCTTTACCTAGGATCTGTCCCATTTCAGCCAAAAAAGGTTGTACTCACTCAGTTCCTGGTCACTGGAGACTTCTTCAGTGAAAGTAGGGTCCTTGGTTCCCACGCTTAAATGTTAGAGTTCAAATGTTGGAGTTTGTTCTCAGAGGACAGCCGGTTTAGAGGCTTAGAGCCCTTCGGATGTCTCCAAATCCAAAGGTTCTGCCTTCAGCCTCTGCCTCTGCCTTCTTCTGCCTCCAACAGAGATGGAAGATCTCTCTTATCTCCTTCTGGGGAGCCCAGCCACACTTTTGCCGCGGAGAGAGGGCTTCTGGCGTAGCTCCACTGAAGTCCGTCAAAAGTGTTCTCTGCAGCAGAGTCGTTTCTCTCGAGTCTAGCGCGATCAGCCAGCCAAGAGGAAAAAATGTATTCTGGAATGGCTGTCTCGCCTTATCTCTGAACCTTCTGAGAGAATGGGATTATGGGTTTTCTCCCATAGTGCTCTCTGGCCCAATGACTTTAAGGGAGGTGTGAACTCTCTTGAAGTTAGAAAGTGTACTTTGTGAAGCTAGCATACTTGTGGAGTCCAATGAGTAAAGGTGGGAACACAAGCCTTGTCTTGATTAGTTCTACTTAGTACCTTGTTTCAGGTTCTGGCCAAAACAACTTCTTGTAAGATTAGATCAACTCTAATTACTTAGCAGTTAGTAAGGATTCCAACAAGATTAGATCAACTCTAATTACTTAGCAGTTAGTAAGGATTCCAACACATGTGGATTTACTTGTGTAAATAATAAACACCAATTTTTTTAGTGATTATGTATCTTCCTGAAGGTTGTCTTGTTTGTTCCAGACCTTGTGCAATCATCATATTGTAATTAACAGACTCAACTAAAGAATTTCACTATCTATAGGGAAATTCTCTTTCTTTTAGACTATCATGGCCATCCTCCTTGAGATACAAATATATTTAGTAAACATATATCCATTGTTTTGCCTTATGATATTTATAATTAAAGAATTGAGTAAAATTTGTAGCATCTTTCAAGGAATTGTAGGATTTCAATGAAGATATCAAAATTTATATTATTGGAAGAGAAATTTTGCTTCACCAAACAAAGTGCTTTGTTCTCTATTGATGAAGAATAAATTCAGTGATATCTGGTATTCTCCTGTACATTTCAGTCAATTATGTGGCTGAAAATATGTATCTTGCTATACAAGATGGTTTTCAAAGGGTATCTGTTCATTTTCTCAAAACAGCACCAAGGATACTATACATATGCTGTTTATTTTCATAAAGATTTTATAGCAATGATGTCTTAATTTAGGCTAAAGACTATCATATGCCCAGAATAAAACACAAAATACAGTACAGTACAGCAAAATAGGCTAGCTTTATTGAGAGGGAGAGATTTACAACAGTCAGGACAATCAAAGAGAATGGTCAAAAGATCTGACCAGGAATTTGAAATCCCTATAGTCTAAGTTGTGGTCCAAAAGTCTACCTCCTACTCTTAGACACATTCTGTCTAGCCATCTGTTCTTTTCCCAACTTAATTTTTCTCTTCTGCATCCATTTCTTTCAGTGGATGTGGGAAACATAAAATATCATTATAATCTCTGGTTTCTTGCCCGAGATTTCAATATTTAAATTCTTTCTGTTGGTATTATTTGTGGCCATCCAAATCACCAGAAGGAGGCAGTTGTATTTTGTTTTAATTAAGACTTTAGAGATTATCTCTTTTGTTTTAGGGATATACTTGAGGAAGAGAACAGACTTCTTTATCATTGTTATCAGGTTAATAAATAGATGCCTTCATATCTTTGAATAAGGAATTGACAACTACAACTGATATGAAAGATCTCTCTCTGTTTTCTTTGAGTCTATAATATCATTCTTTGAGACATGAGCAGCTTTTTCCTCCTTAGAATATCCAGCACCATCTTCTTCAGGAAAAGTCTAAAAGCTGCTCTAATTGTATAATTCTTCGATTCTTTCTGTTTATTTTCTGTCTAATGCTTCCACTGTTCAAAGTGTTGACAAAAAACAAATCTCCTCCCACAGATTTCATAGCATCCTTTCTTCACATAAAACTTTTGATCCTCTTTTTTTATGATCATTTCTTGCTAAAAACCTAGAAATTGGAGCAGAATTAAATCTCTTTAATTTTATTTACAGCAGCTCTTCTTAAATTTTCTGGTCTCAGATATCCTTTTCACTTTTAAAAAATTATGGAGGACCTCATTTCCACCAAGAAACTTTCATTTGTATGTTACATCTAATGATATTTTTCATTTTAGAGATTAAAATGTGTTACAATTATAATGAAAATAATTTTGTCTTCCTAGACTTCCTTGAAAAGATCACAGGGGAATTCTAAGGTGTCTGGACCACACTTTGAAGTGACTTACAGAAAAGCTATCAATTTACATTTGGAATGCAGTAGAAATACAAATATACACTCAATTAAAGTCACGGTTTAAATGTTTGCTCTTTTTTAGGTTACTTGTCAGTTTTTACATCACAATCCTAAGTATTAAGAAAATTTCCAAAGTTAGCTATCATCTTTTCCACTCCAGGTATAGGTATCCCCATTTTAGCCCTGGACCATACTCCTATAAATTTCACCAAGCTATCCATTAATCTCCTCCTTCAATTTGTTTTGTCTTCTAATTTTTCCACTTTGCTTTATTTTGCTAGCCATGCACCTTATTCTGTGACTTGGGTCCATATAAATCTTTTTAATGGCCTAAGTGTTGTACTATGATTATTTATCTAAATATCTCTAGACAACTTGTGGGTATCCAGGGCTCTTTATCAGTCATCTCTCATCCCCACTGGATGACTATCTACCTCCTCTTCATCATTTAGCTCATTGAAAATATTTGTTGGGAAAATATCAGTACCTATTTATTTTCACTGATAATATCTATTTTGGATAGTGCATGATCTATTTAAGTTTTTAGATTGATATTCCATTATTTGTGGCCATCCAAATCACCAGAAGGAGGCAGTTGTATTTTGTTTTAATTAAGACTTTAGAGATTATCTCTTTTGTTTTAGGGATATACTTGAGGAAGAGAACAGACTTCTTTATCATTGTTATCAGGTTAATAAATAGATGCCTTCATATCTTTGAATAAGGAATTGACAACTACAACTGATATGAAAGATCTCTCTCTGTTTTCTTTGAGTCTATAATATCATTCTTTGAGACATGAGCAGCTTTTTCCTCCTTAGAATATCCAGCACCATCTTCTTCAGGAAAAGTCTAAAAGCTGCTCTAATTGTATAATTCTTCGATTCTTTCTGTTTATTTTCTGTCTAATGCTTCCACTGTTCAAAGTGTTGACAAAAAACAAATCTCCTCCCACAGATTTCATAGCATCCTTTCTTCACATAAAACTTTTGATCCTCTTTTTTTATGATCATTTCTTGCTAAAAACCTAGAAATTGGAGCAGAATTAAATCTCTTTAATTTTATTTACAGCAGCTCTTCTTAAATTTTCTGGTCTCAGATATCCTTTTCACTTTTAAAAAATTATGGAGGACCTCATTTCCACCAAGAAACTTTCATTTGTATGTTACATCTAATGATATTTTTCATTTTAGAGATTAAAATGTGTTACAATTATAATGAAAATAATTTTGTCTTCCTAGACTTCCTTGAAAAGATCACAGGGGAATTCTAAGGTGTCTGGACCACACTTTGAAGTGACTTACAGAAAAGCTATCAATTTACATTTGGAATGCAGTAGAAATACAAATATACACTCAATTAAAGTCACGGTTTAAATGTTTGCTCTTTTTTAGGTTACTTGTCAGTTTTTACATCACAATCCTAAGTATTAAGAAAATTTCCAAAGTTAGCTATCATCTTTTCCACTCCAGGTATAGGTATCCCCATTTTAGCCCTGGACCATACTCCTATAAATTTCACCAAGCTATCCATTAATCTCCTCCTTCAATTTGTTTTGTCTTCTAATTTTTCCACTTTGCTTTATTTTGCTAGCCATGCACCTTATTCTGTGACTTGGGTCCATATAAATCTTTTTAATGGCCTAAGTGTTGTACTATGATTATTTATCTAAATATCTCTAGACAACTTGTGGGTATCCAGGGCTCTTTATCAGTCATCTCTCATCCCCACTGGATGACTATCTACCTCCTCTTCATCATTTAGCTCATTGAAAATATTTGTTGGGAAAATATCAGTACCTATTTATTTTCACTGATAATATCTATTTTGGATAGTGCATGATCTATTTAAGTTTTTAGATTGATATTCCATTGTTTGTAGCCATAGACTATCAAACATTTTATTATTAAAAATATGGGCTTTTGTTTTGGGGAGAAGCTTATATATATTAAAAGAAATGCATAGTTTATTAAATACAATCTGGCCCTTTCTCGCCCTTCTACACAATTCTTTACTGTTTATCGTCTCCAAAAGATATCCAATGAAGAGAGATGTACTGCCGAATCAGATTTAGGAACAATATATTAGTTTGGACAATAAATACTCTTCATTCATTTGATTTATTCTTGTTTGACTTAGTTCTTTTGTGAACAAAACGTTTTTGAAAAACTCTTATAGTAATATTTGTTTTGAGAGTATTGATTTAAAATATATCAAGTATAAGATTTAAGCTCATGTCTTTCTTATTCCAAATCCAGTGCTCTATTTCTACACCACACTGTCTCTAAAAAGGTCCTAAGCTACATTAATGGATGGAGGATGGAGGAAATAACTGCATTGGGTTTTTATCCTGGTCATAATATAGTGAAGAATTGTTTCCAGGTCTGACTATCACATTTTAGGAAGTAAGTCATCCCCCAAACAATGAAGTATGAAGTATAGTTATAATGTAATGTTTCTCTTTCACATATCATAAAAATTACAACTGAGATGGAAAGATGAATGAAGCTGATTAAAAGGAAACAATAATTATTTATGTTATAAATGTAGTTTTTAGAAATAATGGAAATGATTTTGAATAATGATGAAAAGAAACAAAAATTATAAAGATGATTTTATGCAAAGTAAGATAAAACATATGTATTGTTTGTGTGTGGAGAGAGTAATAGGCTTTAACTTGTTAGTTAACTATGCTTTTTAAGAAAAAGTTATGTTGCTGCAATATTCTGGAAGTCATATCCCAACATGAAATCCCCCATCTTTTTGTTTTCCTCCTATTTATGCCATCACTTCTCGGCAGTCTGCTTTGTTGAATCATTATTCTTATTCCACTATATGAAAATATCTTTTGAAACTATCCTCTTCATTCTTTTCTCTTCACCCTATTTTCTCTTGGTGATACCATGAGTAGTACCCATCATACAACTTATTATATGTGTATAATCACTTCCATATATACATATATACCTACTCTTTTTCCTGAATAAGAGCTCTACATTAAAATAGTTTGCTGGACATCTGTAGCGAGTTCTCCTATAAGTATTTCAAGCTTGACAGGTCTAAAATAGATCTAATTCTATTTTTCTTCAAATCAACCCTTATTCCAAATGTAAACATTTTTGTAAATGACACTAACATTTTCCCAGTAACCCAGGTCTTCATTTTAAAGTAATTTTTAACTCTTTTCTCTCCTTCTAAACACACTCAATTAAGTGTAAAGTCTTCTTTCTCAGACCAGTGATTTCACTGAACTAGGAAATTCTCAAGGAGAAAATTCCTACTACCAAAGTGACAATAGTTTCTGTTCAACTACAGCTACATTTCCAATTAATGTCATTTGTTTGATGTTATCTTCATTTCAACATACACATACACATACACACACACACTCACACATACACACACAAACTTACTCCTATTTTTCCAACTCTTGAGCTATCCTGAAGAAGAGAGGGATGCCTTGAGAGGTAGTATTTGTCATTTGTTGCATACAATGGACTGATTTCTTTCCTGTGTAGGTTGGACTAAATAGTTCTGAGATCTTTTCCTATACAGAAATTCTTAATGTAAGATATACTGCTTATATAGAACATGTTGATAAAGACTCAACACGTGGATTTATAGATTATGAATTATCGCATAGCATGATATAGTGTAAAAAAAGAATGTATTTAACTAAGAAAACATCAGTTTCACTCCCAGGTCTGCTACTCAATACTTCTGTGATCATGATCAACTCAATTTACTTCCCTACACATCAACTTTGTCATCTGTGAAATCAGGGAGTTGGGATAGACTCCAAATGTCACTTCCAATAATTCCATGATTTAATATTCAGTAATATTCCCTCTCCAGATAAAAGCTTTTGCATGCAGATTATAATGAATGAGTTCCTCTCCAGTATGAATTATCTTATGATAAGGGAAATCTTCTGCCTATCTTTTTTCATATTCTTTGACTTAAAAGTTACTTTTCAAAATAAATTATCTGTTGTACAGCAAGGTTTTTCTTTTGCCAAAAGGCTTTCCCACATTTAGGACATTTTTAAGACTTCTCTCCAATATGGATTTTATGAGTATAATAAATTATCTCTTTTTTTGAAAGGCTTTTTAATATTCATTAAATTTATAGGACTTCTCTTCAACATAAACATATATATGTATCTCTTGTTTGTGAAGGTTTTTTATATACATAACATTAATAAGATTTCTAAGTAGTATAAATTCTATGAAGCAATGTAATCCTTGTCAATAAAAGCTCTTCATATATAGTTATCTAATGTTTTTGCAAACATGAATTCTCTAATGTACAATAAAATATGTCTTATCTTCGAGGACTTATATTTAAATGGTTTTTACCTGTATCAATTTTCAAATGTACAGTAAGTTTCCATTTCTGCCTAAGATTTTTCCACATTCATTACATTCATAGGATTCCCCTCTAATATGAATTTTTTGATATATAATAAGGTTTCCTCTCTCTGAATGCTTTCTCACATTAAATATGTTTATATGATTTTAATCCAGTGTGAATTCTTTCATGCATAGTAAATATGAGTTATAGTTGAAAGTTTCTCCCTAAGATTTTTACCCAGTCTGATTCCTCTGATGTAATTCCATCTGCCTTAAGGCTCAACTTTATTCATTACTATTCATTGTGAGGTTTTCATGGATGATTTTCTCATATAATTACCCTCTTCTAGAGTCAAACTCTTGGTTTCATATATATTACCTGACAAAAGAGACCTTCTTTCACCAACATTAGTCAACATTCTTCCTCTGCTTATAGCTGGGAGATCACCACTGGTATGGAAACTGGAAGTATCAGGAAGATAAATTGGAAGCCTTCAGGCTGATAAAAAAAAAAAAAAAAGTAAATGAACCACATCCCATTGGAGACTCTTAAAGGCCACTTCCACTTCCCCCTTGCTCTCATGCTGCACTGAAGCTTTTCTGCCACCCCTATTTCCCCACTAGCTTTCCCAGGAATCTGAAACCTACCAGCCCAGGGCTATTATCACCATCTGGAGCAGAAGGGTCTTGGAAGGCAATGGGGCAAGACCTGAGTGTTTTGGAGCCATGGAGACCATATGGAGAAAAGAAAGCCTGACACACAGAAATGCTTCCATCTGGAGTGTTGTATTTTCTATAAAACCGCCACAACATTCTTCACACCTACCCCTTTCTCTCCATTCAAACTGCTTCAACCCTAATTCAAGAATTTATCATTTGTCCTAGCTTAGTTAATGCATCAACCTGGTAGTGATTTTTCTTGTTACTCAGTCATTTTCAGCTACTCTCCATGACTGCATTTGGTATTTTCTTGGCAAAGGCACTGAAATGGGTTGTCATTTCCTTCTCCAGCTCACTTTAGAGATGAAGAAAGTGAGGCAAACAGGGTTAAAGAACTTAACAAAGGTCACACAATCACTCAGTGTCTGGGGCCAGATTTTAACTCAGGAAGATGAGTATTCCTGACTCCAAGTTTGGCAATCTATCTATTCTGTCACTAGCCAACATCATTATTTTCCTTGTCTTTAGTCTAAATCCCAATCTAAAAAAGGAGACTCAAATTTGTGTCATAAAATCATACAAAATATTCAATTGTTCTCTATTAAGCCTATCATAAAATACAAAATTACTAACCTTATTTTTATTTGCTATATTTATTTATGTTGAGAAGCAGCATGACACTTTAGATAGAGATCTAGTCTTGGTATCAGGATAACCTGGATTCAAGTCTTACCCTTGACACACACTAGCTTTGTGCTCCAGAGGGGGGAAAATAACTTCTGAGTACCTCAGAATAAAACAAAATCACATCAGAGTGGTAGATCTTTCTTAGAAGTTTCTTAGAAGGAGCTTCTTATTTCAGTGAGACCACTATTTTCTACCCAAAACAAAATACAACTTTGTATTTATCTACCCATTTACAAATTCTAATATATAAGTAGAAAAGAAACTGTCAGTGCAAGATTTATTCAATTTTGTCTTTGTATTTCCAATGCTTATCTCAGTATTTTGCATGCAGTAGAATTTTAAAAATAGTACAAAGAAACTACTTAATGAAATTGGGAAAGTCAGTGGAGTAGGAAAAAAAAAAAAAACAACTTTACAGACAGTTTTCTCAGCATTCCCCTTCAAACAACATTAAAATAATGCTTCAAATTCAGTCTTTTAGGAGCAGAATCAATCTCTTGAGAAGGGACAAGCTAAAAAGAGTAAAAGAAGAGTAAAAAGAGGAAAATAGGATGGAGGGAATTATACAGTAATCATGACTGGGAATGGGAATGGGATGAAGTTACGTGCATAAAAAAGTGTGTAACAAAATGGATTAAAACTCAGAACCCAATATGTTTTTTACAAGAAATATACATAGAGTTAAATTAAGATCTGAAGCAGAATCTATTGTGCTTCAGCTACAAAAAGTCAGGGGTTGCATCATGATCTCAGATAAAGGAAAAACAAAAGTAGACCTAATAAAAAGAGTTAAGTAAGGAAACTACATCTTGCTAAAAGGTATAGACAACAAAATACTATTAATACTAAATATATAGGCACCAAAGCAAAGCATCAAAATACTTAAAGGCAAAGTTAAATGAGTTATAAAAGGAAATATGCAATAAAACTATACTAAGGGAGACCTCAAATTTCTCTCTTCAGAGCTAGATACATTTGATCATAAAATAAATGACAAGAGGCATATAGACATAAACTATAAGGATTTTATTAAAAAAATTAGATGTAATAGATTGAACAGCAATCCATCATGTTTCTGTATAGAATTGATCTTTTTTCAGTAATTGTTTCTGACATGAACTTTTCTGACAAAACATCTAACTTTCAAAAAAATGAAATAAAGAGATTTATTTTAAAGAAATAGATTTGGTGACATTTCACCAGTTGAAATCAAATGCAATTCATTTGAAAGAAATGGAGAACTATTCAGGAATGAATTACATTAACAACTTTAAATATTTTATCACAACTAAGTATTATCAATATAGTTTATATGACACATTATAATATGGTTATCATATAAATAGGCAGAGTATTCTGATTACCATGCCATAATGTCAACATTTAAGAGATGATAAAAGTTTAAAAAAGGATCAATAGAAAAGGATCCACATGTGCAAAAATGTTTGTAGCAGCCCTTTTTGTGCAGTGACGAGGAACAGAAAACTGGGTGGATGCACATCAGTTGGGAAATGGTTAAGTAAGTTTTGGTGTATGAAGATTATGGAATATTATTATTCTATAAGAAACAATCAGGCCTTGACATACATGATCTGTAAATCATATAATTAGTCTAAATGAGTTAAACTAATTTTCTATTAGTCTAAATTACTTAGACTAATTAAATGAAGTAGGTAGAACCAAGAAAATATTGTACATAGAAACAAAATTATGTGATGATCACCTGTGATGGACTTGGCTTTTTTCAACAATGAGGGGATTCAGGCCAATTCCAATAAACTTGTAAGGAAAGAACCATCTGCATCCAGAAAGATGACTATGGGAACTGACTGAATGTGGATCACAACATGGTATTTTCGCCTTTTTTTGTTGTTGTTGTTTGCTTGCTTGTTTTTTTTTTCCCTCATTTTTTTGGTTTTTTGATCTGATTCTTCTTGTGTAGCATGATAAATATGGAAATATGTTTAGAAGAATTGTACAGGTTTAATCTATATTGCATTTCTTGGGAAGGGAGGAAGTGGGTAGGAAGGGAGAAAAATTTGAAACACAAGGTTTTGCAAGGGTGAATGTTGAAAACATTATTTACATGTATTTCAAAAATAAAAAAATGCTATTAAAAAATCAAAGGTAAAAATGTGATATTAAAACATATAAGGTGCTTTAATAAATATTTTTGAATGAATTTATTTTTACTACTTAATTTTTATTGTTTTGAAGTACTCTGTTCTTTGGAGGAAAAAAAGAAAGATATTAGATGTAATGATAGACTACTCTGGCTCCTACTGCCTGCAAGCCAAATACACTACAGCTCACTTTTTCCCTAAGATTTTCTAGTACCTTTAAGGGATTTGAGGGTATTTAGGCCCTCTACTAATGGCTCAGCCTGTACATTGGATGTTTCCTCATTTGTTGTAGAAAGGATTCTACCCCAGTCATTAATAGATTAATTTTTGAAATGGAATTTTGTTGTTGTTCAGTTGTGTCTATTTGGTATTTTCTTGGTAGAGATAATTGAGTGGTGGCAAAGAATTAGAAATTGAAATGATACCCATCAATTGGGGAATGGGTGAAGAAAATGTTGTATATGAATTGCAATGGAATTCAATTGTTCTATAAGAAATGATGAACAGGCAGATTTCAGAAAATAACATTAAAAAAAAAAAACTACATGAACTGATACGGAGTGAAGTAAGCAGAACCAGCAGAACACTTTCCACAGTAATAGCAGCATTGCACATTGATTGACTTTGATAAACAGTTCTTCTCAGCCATACAATGATATCTAAGACAATTCCATCTAATCCAATCTAAGACTCATTATTACAAGTGTTTTGTTTTTGTTTTTGTTTTTGTTTTTTTTTCTGGTTCTGAGGTTGGAAAATGACTAATTATGGAACGTGAATCCTAATGTAGACAGTGGCGAATTGTTATTCTTCAATCATTTCAGTCATATCTGAATCTTTGTGACTCAGCTTTGTAAATTTCTTAGGAAAGATTTGCCATTTTCTTTTCTAGATCATTTTACAGATAAGGAAACTGAAGCAAACAAATTTAAGTGAATTACCCAGGATCATACAGCTATTAACTACCTGAAGTCAAATTTGGTCTTAGGTTTTTCTGACTCTAAGCCCAATGTATTATCCACTGTACCACTTAGTTGCCCACCATGTAGTAAAGAGAACAAATCTAAGGTATGACATTAATTTGGCCTTTAATCCAATGTGACTATGCATGCATTAGATCTCCCTAAATAAAACATGTCTAGTATCAGGGCAGATAACATGTTTATAGGTAGGGGTCATGGAATGGGATCTTGAGAACTGACAACAATTCTGAGATTTGTCATGTGGAAGGTCAAACATTTACTCTCAACCCTAAACATTATTTGTAATATAGTAGAAGAATATGTCAGAAGGAGGAAATTGGCAATATAGGGGCAACAACTGAAAGGAGAGGCTGAAAAGAAGGCTAAGGTATGGCAGTGTTAGGAGGGATTCAAAAGGAACAAAAGACCCTGATGTAGCTCGGAAGAGAGAACATACCTATTGATTTATTTCTTTAAAACCTCAGGAAGCTCCCTCCCCCCCCCAAAAAAAAAAAAAAAGGATTTCTCTTCTCCCAAATTCCTTTCCTCATACCTGTCCAGGAATACCTACCTTTAATTTCTTTGGTTGCATCTTTTACCTGAATATTTTCTGTATCCTGATTTTTGCCTCAAATATAACTGTTTAGTTATTTTTCAGTCATATCTGATTCTTCATGATCCCAATTAATGGATTTCTTGGAAAAGATACTGTCAAAAGATAGAGTTTGACATTTCCTCTCTAGCTTATTTTACAGATGAGAAACTGAGGGAAACCAGGCTTTGTGACTTACATAGCATACATCGTTAGTAAGTATGTGAGGCCAGATTTGTAGTCTTCCTGACTCCAGACCTCGCACTATATCCACTATGCCACCTAAATGCCTAATAAGAACACCTAGCATTTATATAGTGCTTTTGAGTTTGAAAAGTGCCTTACAAAAATATTAGCTCATTTTATCTTCATAATAACCCTATGAGGAAGATGATAGTATTATTCCATTTTATATATGGGGAAACTAAGACAGGCAGAGGTTAAATGACTTGCCTAGAGTCACATAGTATCAGACTCAAAATTTGAATTCAGAATTTCCTTACTCCAGATCCAGGCTCTATTCATTGTATCACCTAGCTGGCCATAAAGAAGATAAGATTGCCTAGATACTCCAAATTTGAAATTAGGATAAAGACAAACCTCTGTTCAGATGTTTAGACTTTTCCTTAATATCTCTAATATTATGAAATTCAACTCTCAGCTAACGTGATTATACCAATATTTTATGTGCTATCAACTTTGTAAACAAACAACAGAAGAGCCAAAGTAGATCTCAGTGTCATTATTTGTCCTGATGTGAAGAGGGGATCAACTGTTATAAGAGGATATTGCTAATTAAATTTCCATCCTCTGATATAGAAGAAAAAAGTGGTCAATATGCAAACAAGTTAGCTGGGTGAAATTCAGCCTTGGCCCTTTTAGAAGAGAAAAAAGCAAAAAAAAAAAACTGATGGAGTATTTACTTTCCTTAGGGCCATCCACTTGTGTATGATGAGGAAATAAGACTTGTAAGATCTTAATATTGAATATTCTTTAAGATGTAGTGATTGACCAATTCTCCCTGTGCAACAAGAGAACTGTTCAGTTCCACAAACATATATTGTATCTAGGATATACTGCAACATATCTAACATATATAGGACTGCTTGCCATCTTGGGGAGGGGGTGGAAGGAGGGAGGGGAAAAATCGAAACATAAGCGAGTGCAAGGGATAATGTTGTAAAAAATTACCCTAGCATGGATTCTGTCAACATAAAGTTATTATTAAATAAAATAAAATTTAAAAAAAAGATGTAGTGATTGAAATATAAGCTTACTGTTATAGCGTGGAATTCAAAGCCTTCAAGGATAAATGGCCAGGAATGGAGCAAGAAGTAAGAAGAGTGACTTGAAAGTCAATTGTTGTTCAGTCCTGTACAACTTTATATGATCCCATGGCTTTGTCCATGGGATTTTTTTAAGCAAAGATACTGGACTGGTTTGCTATTTCATTCTCCAGTGTGTCCCCATTTTACAGATGAGGAACTGAGACAAATAGGAGTTGTAACTTGCTCAAGTCACACAGTGCCTTAGACTGAATTTGAACTGAGATGTTCCTGACTTTAGGACTGGTGCTCTCTTCACTGTATCACCTAGATATTTCAAGGCAGTAGAAGACTATAAGAAAGTATATTTGAGTATGTATATATGCATAAGTAATATATTCTTGAGAGTTTCCCTGGGTCTAGGGTAGCCTAGCCTCACCTGGTCTCGCCTAAGTTTAGTCTGTTTCTGGGAGCCCGGAGAATCTAGCAGCAACTGCGCACTCCAAAAGTGGACAGCTTGAACTCTACCCTAGCTTGACATTGGCCCTGTTCTGATGACTACTCCGCACAAAGACACTATCAGAGACAGGAATGAATGTCTTGGTTATGCCTCCTAGGTCTTCAGAGGAAAGGGCAAACCTCTCATTGGTTCCTTCTCTCTGCGGAACAGATAGCTGTAGAGGTATCCACAAAGTGCAAATTGCAGCCATCATAACTTTGAATCTAGAGCCATCTTTTCCATTGCTTTTCTTTTTGCCTCCAGGGCAAAGATATTTTCACCAGACATTAGGAACTGTGTCCCTTCTTTACCTATCACTACTTCACATTTACTTCATTTTGCTCAGTTTGGTCCCCCAGGTATGGAAGTTGAACTTGCACTGAGGTCACTTTGGTCACACCCAACCATCTTCTCAAACTGAACTTGTTGCCAAATTGTAAGGAGAGTCTTGCACATACTGACTTCTGCTCCACAAGTCTTTGGGAAGTAAATGTTTGATAAACTTCAAGTACCAGCATTACTTCTGATGTCTTTCGATATTTGCTATTCAGACTGATTCTGTCTCTTTCAATATTTATACTGTATATATGCTTTATGTACAAATCTTTGTTTAACCTATTTGGAAGACTATACAACTGCCTTTGAAGTTGAATAATAAGAAATTTGAACTTTAGTAATTGTTTGTTTTTAACTGAGATTGATATCTAGAGTTCCTTTCAGTATAATTTCTTTATTTGTTCTTTTATATTTTTGATTTTTTGAAGTTTTTCCTTTGAGATATTATATTTCTAGATCCTATTTTTTTTTAGTATTCTCCTGATGCATGGTATTTTTCCTATTCTTTCATTGTTACTTTATAAATCTTGTAAATTTATTTTTAAAATTTGTTTCTTGTAATTGACCGATTGTAGGGTTTTTGTTTTCTTATCCAACTCATCGCTCTTTTTCATTTTACTCAGTTGTTTTATAATTCACATTAAAAGTAAAGGGAATTAAATGTATATTCTCTTTCGTCTCTAATACTGTCTTGTGCTTAATATACTATTTTCCCTTTTGTTGTAGATACTTTACATTGTCCCTTCAGTTAATTTACCTGATTTTTCAAAACGTGGCTTTCTTCTTCTCAACTCTGATGCCTTCTTTTCAGTTGTTAACTCTTTTCCTTTGACATTTTAATTATTAGTTTCTTTTCTTCCCTGCTTTGATCTGGCTATATAATTTCTCCTCTTCTCCCCCTTTTCCCTCTCAATTAACATAGATTCTCTCTTCCTCTCCTCTTTTTTACGGGGTCTTCATTAATTTTTAAAATTTCATTTCGTCCCCCCTCTTTCCATTTAATATTATTTTTCCAATTACATGGCAGATAGTTTTCAACATTCATTTTGTATGATTTAGAGTTTCAAAATTCTCTCCCTCCTCCTCTTCTTTCCCTTCTTCTCCCAGAAGCAATCTGATTGCCCCCCCCCGACTTTTCAAAAAAATATGTTCTTTTACTATCTTCCACATTCATCTTTTTTTTTTTTTTTTGTCCTCTCTGAACTATCATTCTCTGGTATGTAACTCTTTTAATTTATCTGATTTCTATTCTGAGTATTCCTTGTGTAATCAAAATTTCAAGGTATCCATTCTATATTCTGTCTCCTAAGGAGATTCTTCCTACAGAGATTTGCCCAATAGATTTCCCCCTTTCTGTCTATTTCATTCACAGACCAGTGTCAATTATTGCAAGTTTCAGAAAGTTGCTCCTTGCTAAAGCCCATTCAATAATGCAGCCCTGATTATGAAAACTATTACTAATCTATCCTCTTCTTCTATTACTTTTTTCCTTCTTTGCATCAAAATTTATGTCCTGGGTCCATGCCCTTCTTCTCCTCCAGGTTCCAGGTACTTCCTCCTCGCTCAAGGGAGAGTAAATGAAATTTTAAAGCATTTAATCTTCCAAATCACACTCAATGCAGAGTACTAATCTCCTTTCAAAGACCACTTCCCTTTATCCATAGAAGCATTCATCAGATGAACCCACTTCCATCACCAAAGAATCATCTTCCCCACAGTATTTGTCAGTTGTTTTCATCATTATCCCCTCACCTTTAGGCTCTTTTCTTTCTGAAACAGGGGTCACTTTCCCCTTATTGCTAGCCCTTGTTGATCCTGGCACTTAACATATTTCTCTCTATTTCTCTGCTCCTCTTCCTCACATACCTTCTTATGCTGTAAAGTCCCAAAGAAAAAATTGATTCATCTGAAGGCAGAGTATTAATAGATTCTGTCCATGATGTGGCAGGCCTACTTCTTCACTATTATCTCTAGTTGATTTATACCATCAATAGACTTATGCTTTCATCCCTGTTCCTTGTGTAGTTTTTCTGCTGTTATTCTCTTTCTATTGCTGTCTTTGGTTGCTGCATTTATTCACTCCTCCTGAATGTCTATTATTTGGGGTATTTGAGAAGCAAATAATTTCTTCACTTCTGGTTTCAAATGTCTTTGTTATTGAACTTCCATCTTTCTTCATTTATTGTGGTGTTCTTTTCTTTTATATAATATGATGGTTCTCTGGGAGCAGGTTTCTTGGGTAGGTTTTCTAGAGGCAGCCTTAGTTTCAGTTCAAAGTAATAATCACTTCAAATGCAGCCAGCTGATAAAATTCAAGATTATCCTTCCAACTCTTGTCTCTTTCCTTGGGCTTGGTTAGTTTTCTTAGAGGTCTATCTCTCTGCTTGGTTCCAAGAGCTCTTGCAGTTCTCTCTGAATCTCCATTTCTCAATCTCAATCTTGGTTCTGCTCCTCCGAATCCTTTGTTCTGCCCAACTGCAGTCCTTAGCTTGCCAGTCTTCTGAACTGAACTCACTTGAGCTTTCTTTGGTTCTGAGAGCTCTTGTTGCTAATCTTTTGCCTTTAGTAGCTTCTGCTTCTAGCTCAACTCCGACTCTTGGTAATCTTCCGAACTGACACTCCTCTACTCTGAATCTTTTCAACTGAACTCTGCTGACTGAGCTCACCTGTTTTTATGCTCTCTCAAAGGTTGACTCCTCCTCTGAGAGTGGGATTATGGGAGGTGTGAATTCACAAAGTTAACTTTGTGAATCCCCCATACTTGTGAACTCCAATGAGTGCTTAAATAGATTAGTGAGTTAGAGAATTTGCTAAGTACCATGCTAAATTAGGCAACTGACATCACTTTGTAAGGATTCTAAAAATTTATAGTAAAGCTCAGATTTTCAGGATAGATAACCCTGTACTGTATACTGAACTCCATTACTCTTTGGAAAACATTATTCCATTCTTCTTTTATATTTTATAGTGGATACAGAATAATTTTGCATTTTTTGAATTTTCTTTCCTTTGTATTTAAAGATCTTTTTCCTGATGGCTCATAGAATTTATTGTATCTGAATTGAACTGTTTACTTAACCATATGAGTTTTTTAATTAAATTTCATTTTTCTGTGTTCAGAAGTACTTTTCTATTACTTCTATGTTCATAAGTACTTTTCTATTTTTTCTTTTAAAGTGATGTTGTGGGTTTTTGTCCTTTAATATTTGTCTGACAGATCTATGATACTCAGATTTTTTAATGCATACTATCTTGGAGATCAGTATTTTTCATTTGTATAATGAGCACAATTTCTCTTAATACTTTGTAATTTATTTTTTTCTTTTTCTACATTTCCCTTCATTTCTGTATATTTGCATTTCCAATAATTTTTTTTTCTATTTGTTCCTTTGGTGAGACTTGTCACAAGTTTTACTTACTATTGTTTTTCTACATAGGCCATATTCTTTTCTTATAACTCTCATTCCTCTTTAGAACCACTCAGAAATAAAATGTTGTGTTTTCACTTATCTTCATATTTCATAAGATCCTCTGTCTCATTAAGTGTTAAACCAATTCCCCTTCTTTTTTCAGCATTTATTAATAGATGTCTGAACTTGTTTACTAAATCTGAATGCCATTTTTCCTTCTGTCATGATATTTTCTCTTTATGTTCAAGGTTTTCAAGTTTTTTTCTTTATGACATTTTTCATAAATTTCAATTCTTTCTCCCCACACCTTTACTTACCTTCCATTGCTTATTCTCTTATTCTGGTCTCTCTTATGATAGTTTCTTTGGGGGCTGGATCTCTAAGTATCTCAGCCTTCTCCTACATTGAGCAATTCACAGTTCACCACAGATCTCTACCCCAAGTAGATTTTGAGGAGACAAACTAATCCCAACCGGACACTGAGCTCTTTCTATTAGGCTAAGTGAAGTGCTTCATTCCCAACAGGTGGTCTTCTTTGGCGTTCTGTCCTTCACATCTGTTTCTCAGTTCACTGGTCTAGAAGTAGTAGTATGGAGTGCTGCCACACTGGTGCAATAGAGTTTTCCACTCCAACTCCAGCAGTTCAGAACTTCCTAGCATTGGTGCTATGAATTGTCTGGTCATGCTGACTACCTGTGATGATATAGCAAATTTCTACTGTCTGGAGCAGGAGTCTTTAAGAGGCACAAAAGAAGAAGAAGAAGAAGAAGAAGAAGAAGAAGAAGAAGAAGAAGAAGAAGAAGAAGAAGAAGAAGAAGAAGAAGAGGAAGAGGAAGAAGAAGAAGAAGAAGAAGAAGAAGAAGAAGAAGAAAAAGGAAGAAGAAGAAGAAGAAAAAGAAGAAGAAGAAGAAGCAAGAAAATAAATATTGTGTGAGGTTAGATTTTATTGTAAACTCACATGTTTAGTCTTAGTCTTTAGGACTGTTAATTCAGCCTTTCTACTAGTAGGTTGGAAGGTAGGGAAGGGTTGTTAAGTGAATACAGAGTCATTGAGGAATAGTTTGTTTTAAACCTTCTTTTGGAATCTCTGTGTTCTAGTCCATGGAGATAACTGAAGTTGCTTTATCTTTGTAGCATTATTTCTTTTTTAGAAATGTTTAAAGGTCATAATGATCAAAGAAATTGTTTAGCTTTCTACTTTATTGTTCCACGTCAATCTTATTCAAAATGACAGAAGCTATATTTGTATAGGGTTCAATATATATTACATAATTTCATCTGATCCTATAATAAATTTCTGAGGTAGTTAAATTATTATCTCCTTTACATGAAAATCCTGTAGCTCATAAAAATAAACAAAGTTATTAAGTGTCTGAAGCAAAAGTTAAATCTACATCTTTTGATTCAAATCCAATGTATTTTCCATCACACCAAGATCCCTTTTGTAACAATTGTATAAAATAGAGATAATTTCCTAACAGAAGGTATTTTGACAATGAATACTCTCAGCTTCTGTAAAGCTTAATCTTTAACTTACTATAATTATTAACAAATTTTCCACCACCCCCAAGCCCAAATCCATATGGAAATATCCTAAATAAAGAAAACATTTTGGTAGAGGTGATGGAAGTGTGCATATGTGTGTGTGTGTTTGTATATGATTCTTTGTGTATATATTTGTGTGAATATCTTCCATGAAACCACAAATTAAGTTTCATTGAAAACTTTCATGTAAGATCTCTGGAGATCATTTTTAATTTTCCAGGAATGGGTGGTAGTGTCTAAAACACAGAAACAAGTCATGATTTAGATTAAAAGAAATTCAAGATATTTGCCACTTGGGGATTTATTGCTAACATCCTCTCATCCTGTGTATTTTGGCTTCAGTTCCAAAAGGCTCCAGATTGAGCCTTTCAAATATCAATTTTCAGTCTACATTCAGATATTCCTTGATTAGTAAAAAAAAAAAAGTTCTTAAAATTACTGATAAAATATCATGCAAGTAACATTTGTTGTATTGTCTACCATATTATGGAGCCAATATGTAGGATCATAGAACCAAAACTGGAAGGATCCTCAAAAGCTAAGTAGACCCACCCTACTTTCCAGGTGACAAGATAAAGGCACAGGTAGGCTAAGTGACATAAAACAGAGAAGAATTGCTTATTGAAAGGGCACAATCTTCTAAATAAGATTTATTTTATTTGACTTTTTACATCCACCAAAAATCTAATGCAATATTAAAGTGATTCATGAAGAAAAATAAAAGAATGTTAAAACGAATAAAACAAAAGTTATATAAAACAGCAGCAAGATTTTCATATGTAAAAAGAAAATAATAATAACTTAATTATCTATTTCACAGATTTATTATAGGATTAGATGAAATCACATAAAATATATTGAACTCTATTCACATGTAAGCTCTGCTATATTGAATAAAGTTGATATGAACAATAAGGTAGAGGACTAGACATTTTCTTTGAGCCTTATGACTTCTTAAACTTCTCTAAAAGAGAAATTATGCTACAAAGATAAAACAACCTCAGCTATATCCGTGGACCAGTATTCTATCTATGCAACCATATTGTTGTATGTGATAAAGATGTGGTTGGAAAATAAGTGAGATTAGAAGGAGAAATAGCCTAGAAGAGACAAGGATTCCTACATTCTGATCCCAATTATGCCCTAATTGTATATCTTTGGTCAATTCATTTAATGTTCTTTCTCTAAGTCTTATTTTTTTATGTGAATAATGAGAAGATTGAGTTATTATAAGGCCCCATGCAGTTTTAAAGTTCTATAATTCTATATTAGAGGTCATTTGGTTATTTTTTTAACAATTTACTTAATGGTTATATAATAGCAAAAACTTAATAATGTTATAATAAAACTTTTGAACAGTGTGCAATTTTAATACATATTACTAAATGAGAGCCCCTGTGACTAAATTGGGAAAAAAAATCACTAGATTAGAAGATGAATCACAATATCTAAGTTCCATGAAATTTTAGGCAAGCCATCTTAATTTCCTCATCTTCAACATGGAAATTATTTCTCCTTTTATATCTATTTCACTGAATTGTTCTGAGAACCAAATGAGATAATAGATCAAAGCATTTTGAAAATCACATAATATTGAGGAAATACTTTTATAGCCTATGATTTGTTTTCTTGTAATGTTAAGAGTTGAAAGAATTGCTTGTTGAAAGGGCATGCTCTTCTAATAAGACTTGTTTTATTGGCTTTTTTACATCCACCAAAAATCTAATACAATATTAAAGTGATTCACTGATGAAAAATAATGATAAAATGAATATAACAAAAGTTATATCTACCTTAAGAACCACAATGAAGAAGACTACAATTATTCTCTTATATACAGATAAAAATTAGACTTTTCCTAAGAAATGAATCCTTCTTCATACTCAAAAACATACTCACCAATTAGTTTTTTGTTTTGTTTTGTTTTGTTTTTTCCTGTTATCTTTGTCCCCAAAAATAGTTATTTCCAATTTTGGTCTCAAAGTACCATAAGAGACATACAGAATAGTCAAATTTTTAAATTAATTTGGATGAATTTACTGTATTCTATGTTTCCTTGCACTTATTAGATATTGAAGTGAGGAAAGGGAAGAAAGCCAAAATCCATGTATTATCTATTCTCTCATATGGAAATGATCCCAGTTGAGACTAGCTTGAATTTCCTCATCACAGGTGACTTAAATGATAATTACACATAAAAAAATTGCACTAGCAAGGATACATAGTATGGGATATATAATCTTTAAATATACATTTAAACATATAAAAAATTATACGTAAAAAATATTAAAAAATACATTAAAATTATACTTTTCTAGTGACTTTCCTTTTACTGTCAACCAATTCCTTCCAAAAGCTATTTTATTCTTTTATTTCTCCCTAAAAGCTTTTGTATTTTGAGTTGCTAGAGAGACTTTAGTAATTGGAGTATGTATCATGCCATAATTTGTAATTTTTCCTTTTATTTCCTTCTGTTTTTATAAGGTTCTAGAAGGGATTGGGTGGAAAAGATTAGCTCCCTTTCATTCATTGGACTAAGAAGCTAATATTTCCAAGAGTTCATTGATATGATAGACTCAGCCATGCTTAATATTTTAAAGGAAATATCAAAGCATGGTAAAATATTTTTGAAGATATGATAAAATTGCACATTCAAAAATTTTAATATTTCATGAAGCATGTAAAAGTTTTTTTTTTTTTCCGATATAGCCTCATTATCTCACCTTCAACTCTTGATCTATGAGGGAAGAAAAAAATGTACTACCATAGTAAGATTCCTGGGATGTTAAGGTCAACACGTGAGTGATTATTTATTTTATGGAAGGATAGAGTTGGTCTATCTAACCTGTGGTTTACTGGCACCAATAAGAGAGGATTCAGAAAGTTCAGTTATCCAATTCTGTTTATACATATGTGTGTGTGTGTGGAAAAATATTTGAGGCAGTGATAAGTGATTTCAAGAACCAAGAAAAAGCATAATATTGACTCTCCTCAAAGAACATACATGTACTCAAAAACTTTCAAAGAAACTACAAAGTAAGGTTTGTAGTCCTTTCTGTAAATATTTTTAATTCTATTACCTAAACTAAGATTTATAGCTTATCTACCTTATCTATTATAAAACTGGGATTTGTAATAACAACAAAAAAAAAACCTTTCTTTTTTAAAGTATCATTTAAAGTGTATTAATAGATTTATCTCTAACTTTTGCTTAATTTGGAAGTTCATGAGTTTGAAACAAAAATAATATTGAGATAAAGCTTCTGAAATCCATCTATAGCTAAGGAGATGTGCTACATCTATGGAAGTACAGGCCAAACACATAGGATAAGTTAGAGCTAATCAACAGAACAAAAGCACTGTTATCAGAGGCTTCCAGAAAGTCTTCCTGAACAATTTAGAAGTTTAGATCAGGTCCTTCTGCTAGAGGTGAATCTGACTTCTTTTCTAGGAGTATGTGACTTTGTGAATCTAATCAGAGTTTATCTCTAAAACCTTTTTCTCCCCTGCCTCCCAACCCAATCTCATTCAGTGATTAATAATGTCTCTTTTTAAACTTTCTATATATCAAGATTGGTTCTTTAGATGAAAGCAAAAATACCTAAAGAATTTTTGCACATAGCATTTGTACTATAAACATAGATTCGATAAATAAAATGTACTTAACAAAAACAATAGCAAAAATAATATTAACAATACCAAAAACCCTTCTCTAACATACTCTTATGCTGGGTCCAAGAAATCTAGACAAAAATCCTTCCTTGAACAAGCAAATGAGTGTAATAGCAGGTACCACAAGAGTTTGGTATAAGTTCACATCTTTAAAATTAGTTACTGGTCCCAGACATAAGAATTCTAGAAGTAGGATCTAGAAGATAATACCCAGTGAAACTAAATTCACAAATGTTGGTCTGTAGTGGGCTGGAACTCTGAAAATGTATACTTAAATCACAGCATGGTGCTTATGGCTGGGCATGCTCTATGTGATATAGTGAGGTAATCGAACTGAAGGATTTAAGGTCTGGGGAGGGAGAGAGAGTTCTTTTGGCTGCAGTGCTCTCAGATAGAGAAAACTTCAGAACCCAGATTCCAGAGTCCAGGCTCCATCTTTGACCAACCAAGTGGCAGCTCTTCTGCCTCCTTCATTTCTCCACCTAAAGACCAATTACTCTGGCTGATCCCAAGGTGCTACAGAGAGCTAGTCCGGACATTACATTGGTGTTTAACCATTTATTTGTGACCTTTGACTATTTCTGGCCACAGCTAGCCCATGTTGGATTAAATGAGCAAGACTAGCAGACAATTTCTGTAATAGGTATCTTTGAGACGTCCATGATCACTTTTTCCCTGACATTGAGCACCACTGTGCTGCCACTGGGAACCAATCACTTCTCTGATTTTACCATGTCAAAGTGTCTTCTTATACCAGAGATATGGGTAGCTCTCAACTGAAGGACATTATATCTAACCCATTCCTGGTGAATTTTTTTTTCATTCACTTGAAAATATTCAGGAAATGTATTAATATCTCTGAACTTATATCATAAGCATTTTAACTTATGCATAGGTAATCAATGTAATTATAATACAAAAGCCTAAAAGTACTGAATATATTCAATTTATAATTGGATTGCATTCAACTCAGTGAATGCAAACATAGCATACAGTCTGTTATCTATAGTTATCACAAATTTTGGATTATATGCCAAAAAGATGCACATATAACAAAGTTGCATGTCTGAAACAGCAAAATAAAACAACCCACATCACTCTAACATATACATAGTTATAACATTTAGAAACAACATTATTACATGATCTTTTACAATGTGAGTAGCAATTTCCAAAACATTAACTGTTGTCACTGGCCACTTCTGTAGTAACATCTGAGATTTTGCAAAGTCCATGCTAACTATTGCTCTACCCAGATCTACTGGCCTGTGGTTTCCATCTTGAGTTTTGGATGGCTCTGGCCAAGTCATTAGTTTTACACTCTAAATAATTTCTGTTCCAAGTGAATATATAGTGTTAGATTAGGCTGGAAAGATGATGTTTCTGAGTTCAGTCTCTTTTTGTCTTTTGAACAGAGTCGAACCCTCTGTCCAATACTCTGGGAACTGGGATGCTCAATTTCTCTAGGACACAAAAACACATCTCTATCTACTTAAGTCAGAAATTGGTGAATGGGTTCTTCTTACATTCCTAGAGGGCAATAAGGGGCCTGGCTAAAGATCTTGACAACAAATGTGAGAATCATATATCACTTGATATCATCAGACTTTTTTTAAACAGAAATCTTCAGGGTTTCTTAGGCTTATATCTTATCTGAGAAACAACCTAGGTTTGAGATTTTACATCTTCCATTTTCTATTGCTTAAAAATATAAATCAATGGACAGATTATTTCCTCACTCAAATCTCATCAGACATAGTTAAAAATCTGTAACTGTGTTCCCATTAGCACTGTATACAAATACTATAAATGAGACATAACCATTCAATCATTCAGTAAATATTTATGGAGTGCCTACTATGTTCCAGGCACTGTGCAAAGCACTGGGGATACAATAGAGATAAAAGACAGTACTTTTCCTTGAGGAACCTACAATCTAAAGGACACTAATGAGTCCTCTCAGGCTTCATCTTTAGCAGTGCCTAGTTGAAATACTTAGGCTTTAGGTTTTCCCAAACTTAATAAGGTATGCTTTTAGACTTCTTAATTTTTTCTCAAGGCCAACACTACTTAAGGAGTTTTGCTTTCAACATCATTACTTTTTTCAGAGTAGATTCTGGCAAGAAAACCATAGGCAGCAAAATACTCCCACATCATTAAGCAATGTTCTGTTCTAGTTGGCTATACTTTAGCTATTAGGATGATAATTATGTTCTTCCTCACTTATGAGCAAACATTTATCACTAGATGATTCTGTGGCAACCTATGAGATTTTGCAAGGTCTAACATACATACTATTCTACTCAGAACTAATAGCCTATGATTTCCATTTTGAGCTTTTGGATGGCTCTGGCTCAGTTACCAGCTCAAAACTCGGTAAATAATCTCTGTCCTTTATGCACAAATAGGCAATATACTCAAATTCAAAAGGCTCTTTAATCGTTACACTAGCAAGGATACATAGTATGGGATATATAATCTTTAAATACTAATGTAGTCTGCAGTGTCCAAGAGATGTTATAGGCTGAAATGGTATCTTTTGTAATGAATGTAAATATTGAGATCACTTGAGATCCACTTGATGATCCACTGAAAGATGATACAATAGAACATGCTGTATTAGGAGGCATTATGATACTGTAACATCAGAGTATTTTTGTTGTTTTTGTTTTATTTATTGCATTCTTTTAGATTTCAGATCACATAGCAAATTAAAAACTGGTCCCTCAGATTATTTTTTTTTTCTTTTGACCAGGTCATTGTGCTTAAACGACTTGCTCAGGATCACATGTCAAATGTCTGAGGTTGAATTTTATCTCAGATCCTCCTGACTCCAGAGCCTGTACTCTATCCACTGTCCTGCCTAGCTGCCCTCCTTTAGATTTTTAAGTAATTTTCTTTTCTTTATAGTAGTCATCTGCCTTTACAAGGCATAATATCCAGGACACAAATGTAACTCCAGAGTTACAAGGCAAAACTTCAGAACATAGTGAAATCCTTGTTCCAAGTTATTTTCAGTTTATCTTGCACTACTAATGTCTCATGAATGTATTGGACATTTTAACACATCTTCCCTTTACAAGTCTTAAATTTTATTTCTATCTCTTTATTTAAATGATTAGTTTCCAGTCATCCCTCTAGTCCCCAATTTAAATTTCTTTAGGAATTTAATCTTTAATTTCTCTACAACTTCAAGAGTAGCTTTAAGATTACAGAGTTCTGTTTGACTCTGAAATATTTAATAAAAATTCACATCTCCACGAATTATTCACTCCTCTTTTCAGTGATTCCTTTATAACTTTCTACAATGTCATTAAATATTCCAAATATAAAAAAGTCCTATGGAACATATAACCCAAATAACTTATAAAAGCACTGAAAAATTTCAAATCTTTCTTCTCATTCTATCCTAAATTCTCTATAATGTACACATCATTTTAACAAATAATATTATGCATATAATTATGCTATTTTAGCTTGAGCATGAGATCCTTTTTTGCCAGCATAAGTTTAAAATACCAGAATTCAATGAAAACACATTGACAAGCTTCATTAGCATGAATTCTAATGCAAAGAAACACACTATTGGTAAGCTGTACATATTTGTAGCATGATTAGGCAGTTAATACAAAGCAAAGTGCAGTGAAGCTTCTTTATACTACTTACTACCCTGGAGCCCCTGGGAGAAAATATATATCATGGCCTATTGTTCTAATCAGTAGATTTCAAGTCACCCCCTATATTTACATTCATTACAAAAGATACCATTTCAGCCTATAAAATCTCTTGGTTCTATGGATTTCAGTTCAAAAGTGGTTTTGCAGGAGAAAGAAAGAGAGAGAGAGAGAGAGAGAGAGAGAGAGCGAGAGAGAGAGAATATCAAAGAGGAAGGAGAAGGAAAATCATAAAATCAAACATACTCTTAAAAATTTTAAATTTTAAATGATTATATAAGAAATTTAAGAATGGATGGTGGGGGCAGAGCCAAGATGGCTGAGAGGACATGTCTTTTTCTTAGCTCTTCCCAAAACCCTCAGATTAACTAGCAAATCCAGCCTCTGAATTAGTTCTGGGTTGACAGAACCCATAAATATTGGGAGTGTAAGAAATTACCACCAGAAGATAATTTCAAAGATCTCCAGCAAAGGTTTTTCTTGAATAGTCACGGAGGATGGGAGTCCAAACACAAATAGACTAACAACATATGCTGAGTGCAGGCAGTGCACAGTCCTGGGAATAGTGCTGGCGCCATATGCTGGGGAGTCTACAGGAAGGAATCTACAGCAATGTTGGCTACTCTGCTCTGGTTGCAAGCTAGTAGATCACCAGGGAAGTTGTAAAACATCCAACACAAATACAAAAGATAAATAGTGAACCCCTGAGATGCTAGTATTTCACAGTTCCTGGCTGTAGAGGGAAAAAAAAAAAACTTGGATAATCTCCCTTACCCTAAAAGCAGTTCTCAACTTTTAAAAAAATGAGCAAAAAGGCAAAAAAAACCTCTGATCATAGATAGTTTTTATGATGAAAGAGAAGAACAGATTTCAAACTCTGGGATCACTAAAAGCATATTGGCTCCAGATTAAGCACCAAAGAGTGATGTAAATTTGGTCCCCATCTCACAAGGCTCTCTTGGAAGAAATTGAAAAGGAATTTTAAAAGAGAGCTAGAAGAAAATGGGGGAAAGAAATGAAAACTTTGCAAGAGGGTTTAGAAAAGAAAACACAGAAATGATCTGAAGAAAACTCCTTCCAAAATAGATTTAGTAAAATGGAAAAATCATATAATACCTTACAAAATAGATTTGACTATTGAAAATGGAAATGGAAAAAGAAACTAACACCCTGAAATCCAAAATTTGTGAAATGGGGAAAAAAATCACAATACAAAACAACTCATCTAAAGATTCAATTGGCCAAATACAAAAAGTAGTTAAAAAGATAAATGAAGAAAATAATCCACTAAAAATCAGAACTGAAGAAACAGAAATGAATGACTCAATGAGACATCAGGAATCAGGCAAGTAAAACCAAAAAAATGAAAAAAATAGAAGAAAATGTAAAACACCTACTTGGAAAAACAACTGATCTGGAAAATAGGTCTAGGAGAGACAATCTAAGGATTATTGGACTTTCTGAAAACTATGATGAAAAGAGCCTAGACATTATTTTTAAGGAAATCATCAAAGAGAACTGTCATGATGTTATAGAATCAGAGGGTAAAATAACCATTGAAAGAATTCATCGAACACCTCCTGAAAGAGACTCTAAAATGAAACCTCCAAGAAATATTATGGCTAAAGTTCAGAACTATCAGACCAAGGGAAAAATATTTAAAAGCAGCCAGAAAAAACACCGAGGACCACAATAAGAATTATCCAGGACCTAGCAGCTTCTACCTTAAAGGATCAAAGGTCTTGTAATCTGATATTCCAAAAGGCAAAGGCACTTTGAATGTAACTAAGAATAAACTACCCTGCTAAACTGAGTGTTTTCTTTCAGGGAACAGTTGAATTCCATTTATTTCTGATGAAAAGATCAGAGCTAAAAAAAAAATGACCTCCAAATATAGAGATATATTGAAGATATATAGAACTTGAGAACTGTATTTCTGTTATGGATATACATAGAAAATATAGTATAATTTGATTTTACTGTTATAATATAAAAAAGAAACTAGAGGTGGAAAAGGGATTATACCAGAAAAGGGTGAAAGTGAAGGTAAAATGAGGGAAATTACATCTAACAAAGAGGCAAAGAAAACCTATTATAATTGAGGGAAAGAAAGGAGAAGGATGACAATTGTGTGAATCTTACTCTCATCAGATTTGGTTCAAAGAGAGGAGAATAAACATATTTGGTTTCCCAGAGAAACTTCTCTCACCTTACAGGGAAGTTGCAGGGGAAAAGAAAAAGGAAAAGGATGCTAATAGAAGGGAAAAGAGAAATAGTAGGAGAAAGATATAATAAAAGAGGAGGGGCTATAAAAGGGGAGAGCTCCTTGAGGATAATGGAGCTCATAAGCAAAATACTGAGGAGGAGAGAAAGGCAGAAAGGAAAGAGGAAAACATAATTTGGGGTAAATAAGATGATGATAATACAGAATAAGTCATTTTAACTGTGAATGTGAATGGGGCAAACTCTCCCACAAAATAGAAGTGGATAGCAGACTGGATTGAAAGCCAGAATCCTCCAATATGTTGTTTACAAGAAACATTTAAAGCAGAGTAATACATACAGAGTAAAGGTAAATGATTGTAGCAGAATCCATTATGCTTCAGGCAAAGTAAAAACAAACAAACAAACAAACAAACAACAACAACAACAACAACAAACAATAATATCCATCATGATTTCAGATCAAGCCAAAGCAAAAACAGATTTAATTTATTTTTTTTATTTTAATATCTTTTTATTGATAGAACGCATGCCAGGGTAATTTTTTACAGCATTATCCCTTGCATTCATTTCTGTTCCGATTTTTCCCCTCCCTCCCTCCACCCCTTCCCCGAGATGGCAAGCAGTCCTTTACATATTGAATAGGTTACAGTATATCCTGGATACAATATATTTGTGCAGAACTGCACAGTTTTCTTATTGTACAGGGAGAATTGAATTCAGAAGGTATAAATAACCCGGGAAGAAAAATAAAAATACAGGCAGTTTATATTTATTTCCCAGTGTTCTTTCTCTGGGTGTAGCTGCTTCTGTCCATCTTTGATCAATTAAGGCTCTCTTTATCGAAGAGATCAACTTCCATCAGAATACATCCTCAAACAGTATCATTGTTGAGGTATATAATGATCTCCTGGTTCTGCTCATTTCACTCAGCATCAGTTCATGTAAGTCTCGCCAGTCCTCTCTGTATTCATCCTGCTGGTCATTCCTTACAGAACAATAATATTCCATAACATTCATATACCACAATTTACTCAACCATTCTCCAATTGATGGACATCCTTTCATTTTCCAGCTTCTAGCCACTACAAACAGGGCTGCCACAGACATTTTGGAACATACAGGTCCCTTTCCTTTCTTTAGTATCTCTTTGGGGTATAAGCCCAGTAGAAACACTGCTGGATCAAAGGGTATGCACAGTTTGATAACTTTTTGAGCATAGTTTCAAATTGCTCTCCAGAATGGCTGGATGTGTTCACAATTCCACCAACAATGTATCAGTGTCCCTGTTTTCCCACATCCTCTCCAACATTCCCCATTATCTTTCCCTGTCATTCTAGCCAATCTGACAGGTGTGTAGTGGTATCTCAGAGTTGTCTTAATTTGCATTTCTCTGATTAATAATGATTTGGAGCATATTTTCATATGTCTATAAATAGTTTCAATTTCTTCATCTGAGAATTGTCTGTTCATATCCTTTGACCATTTATCAATTGGAGAATAGTTTGATTTCTTATAGATTAGAGTCAATTCTCTATATATTTTGGAAATGAGGCCTTTATCAGGACCTTTGATTGTAAAAATGTTTTCCCAGTTTATTGTTTCCCTTCTAATCTTGTTTGCATTTGTTTTGTTTGTACAAAAACTTTTCAATTTGATATAATCAAAATTTTCTATGTTGTGGTCAATAACGATCTCTAGTTCTTCTTTGGTCATAAATTCCTCCCTCTTCCACAGGTCTGACAGGTAAACTATCCTATGCTCTTCCAATTTATTTATCATCTCATTCTTTATGCCTAGGTCATGAACCCATTTTGACCTTATCTTGGTGTACGGTGTTAAGTATGGGTCAAATGCCTAGTTTCTGCCATACTGATTTCCAATTTTCCCAGCAATTTTTGTCAAATAATGCATTCTTATCCCAGAAACTGGTGTCTTTGGGTTTGTCAAACACTAGATTATTAAAGTTATTGGCTGTTTTGTCCTTTGAACCTAACCTATTCCATTGATCAACTAGTCTATTTCTTAGCCAATACCAGATGGTTTTAGTAACTGCTGCTTTATAATATAATTTTAGATCTGGTACAGCTAGGCCACCTTCATTTGATTTTTTTTTTCATTAATTCCCTTGAAATTCTTGACCTTTTGTTTTTCCATATGAACTTTGTTGTTATTTTTTCTAATTCATCAAAGTAGTTTTTTGGGAGTCTGATTGGTATAGCACTAAATAAGAAAAACAGATTTAATTTAAAAAGATAAGGAAGCAAACTATATCTTGCTAAAGGGTACCATAGATAATGAAGCAATATTAATACTAAAATATATGCACCAAGTGGAATAATATCTAAATTCTAAAGGAGATGTTAAGAGAGCTGCAAGATGAAATAAATAGCAAAAGTATAACAGTGAGGGATCTCAAACTTGCTCTTTCAGGACTAGATAAATCAAACCACAAAATGAATAAGAAAGAAATTAGAGATAATACTAGAAAAGTTAGGTATGATAGATCTTTGAAGAAAATTGAATGGACACAGAAAGAAGTACGCTTTTTTTCTTGGAACCTATACTAAAATTGGGACCATATATTGGTCTCAAAAGCGAATGCAGAAAGGCAGAAATAGTAAATGGATTTTTGCTTCAGATCACAATGCAATAAAAATTATATTAAAAAAAGGCAGGGGAAAATAGACTAAAAATAAATTGGAAACTAAATAATCTAATCCTAAAGAATGAATGGGTGAAACTGCAAATTATAAACACAATTAATAATTTCATCCAAAAGAATGACAAAAATAAGATTTTTGTGGGATGCAGCCAAAGTGGTAGTAAGGGGAAATTTTGTATTTCTAAATGTGTACTTGCCTAAAATAGAGAAAGAGAAGACCAATGAATTGAGTTTGCAACTGAAAAAGCTGGGGGAAAATAAAACAAATTTTAAATCCCCAATAAAATACCAAACTTGAAATTCTAAAAATAAAATGGCAAATAAATAAAACTGCAAATAAAAAAAAATAATAAATAAAACTAAGATTTGGATTTATTAAAAAACCAAAAACATAGATAAACTTTTAGTTAATTTGATTAGAAAAAGGAAAGAGGAAAATCAAATTGTTAGTCTCGAAAGTGAAAAGGGAGAAATTTCCACCAATGAAAAGAAAATTAGAGCAATAATTAGGAATTATTTTGCCCAACTTTATTCCAATAAATTTGATATCCTAAGTGAAATGGAGGAATACCTACAAACATATAGATTGCCCAGATTAACAGAAGACGAAATAAATTACTTAAACAGTCTGGCTTTATTTATTTATTTATCTATCTATCTATTTATTTATTTATTTTGCAGTTTTGGAGGTTGTGTTTTTTTTTTTTTTTTAATAGGAATTTGGGATTTTTGTTTTATTAAAGCTTTTTTTTATTTATAAAGCATATGCATATGGGACCAATATATGGTCCCAATTTTAGTATGGGTTCCAAGAAAAAAAAAAGTATACTTCTTTCTGTGTCCATTCAATTTTCTTCAAAGTTCTATCATACCTAACTTTTCTAGTATTTTCTAGTATCATCTCTAATTTCTTTCTTATTCATTTTGTGGTTTGATTTATCTAATCCTGAGAGAGCAAGTTTGAGATCCCTCACTGTTATACCTTTGCTATTTATTTCATCTTGCAGCTCTCTTAACATCTCCTTTAGGAATTTAGATATTATTCCACTTGGTAATTTTTCCATCATTGACCCTTACAAAACCTTTTATTCCAAATTTTCTCCTTCTTTTCCCTTCCCTAGCTATCAGATAGTCCAATACATGTTAAATATGTTGAAATACATATTAGATCCAATATATGTATACATATTTATACAGTTATCTCGTTGCACAAGAAAAATCAGATCAAGAAGGAAGAAAAAGAAAAACTGAAAAAGAAACCATAATTCAAGCAAATAACAATAGAAAGTAAGAATGCTATGTTGTGTTCCACACTCAATTCCCACAGTCCTCTCTCTGGATATAGATGGCACTCTTCTTCACTGAAGTGGAACTAATTTGAACCTTCTCATTAATGAAGAGAGCCACATTCATCAGAATTGACCGTCATGTAGTCTTGTTATTGCCATATATAATGATGTCCTGGTTCTGCTCATTTCACTTAGCATCAGTTCATGTAAGTCTCTCCAGGCCTCTCTGAAATCATCCTGCTAGTCGTTTCTTACAGAACTCTAGTATTCAATAGCATTCATATACCATAATTTATTCAGTCATTCTCCAGTTGATGGGCAACACTCAGTTTCCAGTTTTTTGTCACTACAAAGAGGGTTGCCACAAATATTTTTGCATATGTGGGTCCCTTTTCCTCCTTTAAGATCTCTTTGGGATATAAACCCAGTAGAAACACTACTGGATCAAAGACTATTCACAATTTGATAACTTTTTGAGCATAGTTCTAAACTCCTCTCCAGAAGGATTAGATCCATTCCCAGTTCCACCAAAATTTTATCAATATTCCAATTTTCCCACATCCCCTCCAACATTCATCATTACCTTTTCCTGTCCTCTTAGCCAATCTGACAAGTGTGTAGTGATATCTCAGAATTGTCTTAATTTGCATTTCTCTGATAAGTGGTGATTTGGGGCACCTTTTCATGTGGCTACAAATTGTTTAAATTTCTTCATTTGAAAATTGTTCATATACTTTGACCATCTATCAATTGGAGAATAACTTGAATTATGATAAATTTGAGTCAATTATATATTTTAGAAATGAGGCATTTATCAGATCTTTTGGATGTAAAAATGTTTTCCCAGTTTATTGCTTCCCTTCTAATCTTTTCTGTTTTGTTTGTATAAAAACTTTTTAACTTAATGTAATCAAAATTATATATTTTATGATCAATAATGACCTCTAGTTCTTCTTTGGTCACAAATTCCTTCCTCTTCCATAAATCTGAGAAGTGAACTATCCTATGTTCTTCTAATTTGTTTATAATAACATTCTTTATGTCTACATCATGAACTCATTTCAATCTTATCTTGGAATACAGTGTTAAGTGTGGGTCAATGCCTAGTTTCTGCCAAATTAATTTCCAGTTTTCCCAGGAGTTTTTGTCAAATACTGAATTCTTATCCCAAAAGCTGGGGCCTTTGGTTTTATCAAATACTAGATTGTTATAGTTGTTGGCTATTTTGTTCTGTGAACCTAACCTATTCTACTGATCAACTTCTCTTATTTCTTAGCCAGTACCAAATAGTTTTGATGAACGCTGCTTTATAATATAGTTTTAGATCTGGTGCAACTAGGCTACCTTCATTTGCTTTTCTCTTCATTAATTCCTTTGAAATTCTTGCCCTTTTTTCTTCCAGATGAATTTTGTTGTTATTTTTTCTAGGTCAGTAAAATAGTTTCTTGGGAGTTTGATTGGTATAGCACTAAATAAATACATTAGTTTAGGGAGTATTATCATCTTTATTATATTTCCTTGACCTATCCCAGAACACTCGATATTTTTCCAGTTGCTTAGATCTGACTTTATTTGTGTTGAGTGTTTTGTAGTTTTGCTTCTATTGTTCCTGTCTTTTCCTTTACGAAGGATTCATCTATTTTGTTGGTTTTTTCATAGAACCAACTTTTAGTTTTATTCATTAATTCAATTTTTTTTTAATTTTCAATTTTATTAATCTCTCCTTTTATTTTTGAATTTCAAGTTTACTGTTTTACTGGAGGTTTTTAATTTGCTCCTTTTCTACCTTTTTTAATTGCAAGCTCAATTGATTGACCATTTCTTTCTCTATTTTATGCAAATAGGCCTCTAGAGATATAAAATTTCTTCTTATTACCACTTTGGCTTCATCCCACACATTTTAGTATGATGTGTCATTATTATTATTTTCTTTTTTTTTTCTTGTTATTTTCTTGGGTGGAATTATTAATTGTGTCTATGATTTGCTGTATCACCTAATCATTCTTTAGGATAAGATTGTTTAGTTTCCAATAATTTTTGGTCTATTTTCCCCTGGCCTTTTATTGAATGTAATTTTCATTGCATCACGATTTGAAAAGGATGCATTTACTATTTCTGTCTTTCTGCATTTGAATATGAGGTCGTTATGTCCTAATATATGGTCAATTTTTGTATAGGTTCCATGAACTGCTGATAAGAAAGTGTACTCCTTTCTGTCTCCATTTAGTTTTCTCCAAAGATCTATCATACATAACTTTTCTAGTATTCTATTTACCTCTTAGACTTTTTTATTTAGTTTATGGTTTGATTTATCTAATTCTGAGATCTCCCACTCTTATAGTTTTGCTGTCTATTTCTTCTTGCAGCTCTCTTAACTTCTCCTTTGAGAATTTAGATGCTACAGCACTTGGTGTATATATGTTTAATATTGATATTGCTTCATTATCTATGCTACCCTTTAGTGAGATATAGTGCCCTTCCTTATCTTTTAATTAGATCAATTTTTGCTTTTTCTTGATCTGAGATCAGGATGGCTACCCCTGCTTTTTTGACTTCACCTGAAGCATAGAAGATTTTGCTCTACCTTTACTCTGTATGTATTGCCCTGCTTCAAGTGTGTTTCCTGTAAACAACATATTGTAGGATTCTGGCTTTTATCCAGTCTACTATCTGCCTCCACTTTATGGAGGAGTTTATATGGCTAAAATTACTAATTCTGTATTTCCTGCCATCTTGTTAACCCCAGCTTATGCTTTTCTCCTTTTCTTCTCCCTTACCCCTCTCCCCAGTATTAAACTTATGAACACCACTTGCCTCATGCAGCCTTCCCTTTTTAGGATCCCTTCCCCAATCTTAGTGTCCCTCCCATTTTCTTACCCCTTTTCCTCACAATTTCTATATTCCTTTTTATTTAGCTTACTCCTTCCCTTTTCACTTTTCCCTTCCCATTTTTCAACAAGGTGGGAGATGTTTTTCTGTAAATCGAATATGTCTAATATGTTTCTCTTTAAGCCAATTATGATGAGAGTAAGATACAAACTATGTTTATCCCCCTCCCTTTTTGCCCTCAGATATAATAGGTTTCCTTTGCTTCTTCATGAGATATAGTATCTCCACTTTACTCTTTTTTTGGTACAATTTCCTTCCTACCTCTAGCTTCTTTTTTATATTATAACAGTAAAACCAAATTATACATGTTCTTTATGTATACTCATAACAGAAATATAGTTCCCAAGATTTATATTTACCTTTTTATGTTTCTCTTCAATCCTATATTTGGAGATCAAACTTTTTTGTTTTGTTCTAGTTTTTCATCAGGAATAGATGGAATTCACCTATTTCATTGAATATTCATCTTCTCATTTTGGCTGGGTAAGTTATTCTTGGCTGCATACCAAGTTTCTTAGCCTTTCAGAATATCAGATTCCAGGCCCTTTGATCCTTTAATATGGATGCTGCTAGATCCTGAGTAATCCTTATTGTGGCTCCTCTATATTTGAATTGTTTTTTTTTTTCCTAGCTGCTTGTGGTATTTTTCCTTAGTCTGATAGTTCTGGAATTTAGTCACAATATTTCTTGGAGTTTTGATATGGGGATCTCTTTCAGTAAGTGATTGATGGGCTTTTTCTTTCAAGGGCTATTTTACCCTCTGTTTCTATAATATCTAGGCAGTTCTCTTTGATGATTTCCTGAAAAATAGTGTCTAAGCTCTTTTTTCATCATAATTTTCAGGAAATCCAATAATCTTCAGATTATCTCTCCTAGATTTATTTTCCGGGGCTGTTGTTTTTCCAAGTAGGTATTTAACTTGTTTTTTTCAATTTTTTTTCTTTTTCTTTATTTTTATTTTTTTATTTATTTATTTTTTTTATTTTTTGGTTTTGGTTTTGCCTGACTGATTCTTGGTGTCTCCTGGAGTCACTTATTTCCATTTGTTCAATTCTGATTTTTAATGAATTGTTTTCTTCATTTACTTTTTTATTTTTTTTTGTAACTGTCCAATTGAGTTTTTAAATGAGTTGTTTTGTTCTATAGATTTTTTTTTTCCATTTTGCTAATTTTATTTTTTAGAGAGCTATTTTCTTTTTTTCCAATTCACTAATTCTGTTTTTCAGAGAGTTGATTTCTTTACCCACTGTATCTTTTAATGAGTAGGATGACTTATTCAGACCTTCTTGCCAAACTTCCCTTCCCTGTCTCTATTTTTCTTCTGGCTCTCTTGTAAGAGCCTTTTTAATTTCTTCTATGAGAGCCTTGTGTGGTAAGGATCAAATCATATTCCCCTTTGGGATTTCATCTAGAGACAATCTGTTTTTAGTCTCCTCAAGGTTTGAAGTCTGCTCTCTATCAATATAGAAGTTATCTATCGTCAGAGCCCACCATAACTTTTTACTCATTTTGACAAAATTTGACAAAAAAGAAACAAAGAAAACCAAAAAAAAAAAGAAAAGAAAAAAAGAAAAAAAAAAGCAACTGCAGTCTGCTTTTTGGGCAATATGGTATTACCAAGCTACAGACAACAGGAAGTAGCAGTGAAGCAACAATGCGACAGCAATAGCTGTACAGCTTATGCACAGAAGTTGTGTTCTGAGTGTATGCTGAGTCACTCCGAGTCCTGCGTGGCTGTGGCCAGGTCCTAAGTTACTTTAGCACTTATAGCACTTATAGTTTTTACCCGCTGTGTTTATAGCTTCTCTGCTGATGTAATGGTTTGCTGCCAGAGCAAAATAGCTCACACTGTGCTAAAGTTCTTCCCACAAATTTTTCCACTGGCTGATTCCACCCCACCATTTCCCTCTGGTATGCTCAGTGTGGACTGCCTTCTGTGCTCTCACTGCCTGCCTGAGGTCTGTGCCTAGTCTAACCATCCCCATCTGTGAGCAAAAACAGACCTTTTCTGGCAAATTTCAAGGATATCTTTTGTTGGTAATATGTTGTGCTCCCAATAGTCCTGGATTTATTCAGTCAAGCAATAATTCCGAGGCTATTTCATGAAAGATGTAGTCTGAGGTCAAGGAAGAGCTTAGATAGATGCATGTATCCTCTCCATCTTGGCCAGTAGCATACCATTTTGAACTTAATTTCAAGTGATTGAAGGGTTGTATCCTTTATAAATGATCAATTCCTCATATAAAAAATAACCAAGTAATATAAGGAGACCCTGGAAACAGTTGCATTTTATCTTTTTAAAAAATTGCTTTTTATTTTCAAAATACATGCAAAAATTGTTTTCAATATTAACCCTTGCAAAACCTTGTGTTTCAAATTTTTCTCTCTTCCTTCTTCCACCCCCTTCCCTAGACAGAAAGTAATACAAAATATGTTGAACATGTACAATTCTTTTATCCATATTTTAATTTTTGTCATGCCGCACAAGAAAAATCAAATCAAACAGATAAAAGAGAAAGAAAACAAAGAAACAAACAAACAAAAACAAAAAAGTATGTTGTAATCTACAGCCCCCCTTAGCTCTCTTTCTGGCTACAGATGGCTCTCTCTCTATCACAAGTCTATTGAAATTGGCCTGAATCACCTCTTTGTTGAAAAGATCCATGTCTATCAAAATTGATCATCACATAATGTTATTGCTATATATAATGTTCTCTTAATTCTACTCAATTCACTTAGCATTGATTCATGTAAGTCTCTCCAGTCCTTTCTGCAATCAGCCTTCTGATCATTTCTTATAAAACAATGATGTTCCAAAACATTCATATACCATAACTTATTTAGTTATTTCCCAACTGATGGGCATCCACTCAGGTTATATTTTCTTGCCACTGTAAAAAGGGCTGCTATAAATATTTTTACATATGTGGGTCCTTTTTCCTTTTTTTAATGATCTCTTTGCAATACAGGCACAGTAGAGACACTGCTGGATCAAAGAGTTTGCAGAGTTTGATAGCCCTTTGAGCACACTTCCATAAGGCTCTCCAGAATGGTTGGACCAATTCACAACTCTATCAACAATATGTGTGTCCTAGTTTTTCTACATTCCCTCCAACATTCATCATTATCTTTTCCTGTCATCTTAGCCAATCTGAGGTGTATGTAGTGGTATATCAGAGTTATCTTAATTTGCATTTCTCTGAAAGATAGTGACTTAATGCACCTTTTCATATGTCTAGAAATGGTTTTAATTTCATCTAAAAAATTGTCTGTTCCTATCCTTTGATCATTAGTCAACTGAAGAATGGTTTGCATTTTTATAAATTTGAGTCAATTCTCCATATATTTTAGAAATGAGGCCATTATCAAAACCCTTGGATGTACATTTTCCCCCAGTTTTCTAACACTGTCTGCATTGGTTTTATTTATACAAAACATTTTTAATATAATATAATCAAAACTATCCATTTTAGATTTCATGCTGTACTCTAGTTCTTCTTTGATCATAAATTCCTTCCTTTTCCATGGATCTGAAAGGTAGATTATCTTTTGGTCTTCTAATTTACTTGTAATATTACTCTTACCCCTGGGCACTTGATATTATTTCAGTTGTTTAAATCTGACTTTATTTGTGTGGAAAGTGTTTTCTAATTGTGTTCATATATTTTTTGACTTTCCTTTGTCATAAAGATGCCCAAGACTTCCGGCCAAGATGGCGGAGAGGAGGCACACAACTGTGTAACCTCCGCATTCTTCTCTCACTATCCATTTCATTTCATGCCTCTGAATTAATGCTCGACTAAAAAAAAAATACAATTAGTTACCAAGAGAAACCATCCTTGAGACTCGTCAAGAAAGGTCTGTTTTTGCACGAGGGCGGGGATGGTTATTAGATTGGAAGCAGGCTGCGGGCAGCGGCGGCAGTGAGAGCACGGAAGGTGGCTCAGAGCCAAGCAGAGCGGAGAGGGGATGGGGCGTGATCACAGCAGTCTCTGCGGGGAGAGCTTTGCTACAGGATTAGATACTTTGCTCTGGCAGCAAGTCAGCAGCCCAGCAGAGAAACTAAAAACACCGAGGGTGAAGAATAGAACCCCAAACAGCTGGAGTCTCTCGGACCTGGCCACCCCTCCCCCACAGTGTCTCAGCAAGCTCCTGGATCTCAGAGAGCAGGCGCAGCACAGTAGGGCCAGTGCCTCACGGCTTCCCTGCCCCTCCCCCAAAGAAAGCAGCCTCCATTCAAGGGTTTTTTCCTTCTGTTTCTTTGATAATTTGTCTTTGATTATTAGACAGAATGAGCAAGAAACTGAAAAAGACTTTAACCCTTGACAGCTTCTATACAGATAAAGAGCAGACTCCAAATCCTGAGGAGATTAAAAACAAACAGTCCCCAGCTGAATCCCCAAAGGAGGAGATCATATGTTCCTCAGCACAGATGAATCTCATGGAGGAAATTAAAAAGGCTCTCACAAGAGAGCTAGAAAAAAAATGGGAAAAGGAGAGGGAGGCTTGGCAAAAGGAGAGGGAGACTTGGCAAAAGGAGAGGGAGGCTTTGCAAAAGAGCCTGGAGAAGTCATCCCACTCAGTTAAAGAGAGAGTGGATAAAGAAATCAAATCCTTGAAAAATAGGGTTGGTGAACTGGGAAACAAAATTGGTGAAATAGAAAAAAATTCCAAAGAACAAAAGAACTCAATTGGACAATTAGAAAAAGATCTTTAAAAAGTGAGTGAAGAAAATACTTCACTGAAAATCAGGGTCAAACAAATGGAATTGAATGACTCGAGGAAACAAGAAGAATCAGTCAAGCAAATCCAAAAAAATCAAACAATGGAAAAGAATGTGAAATACCTTCTGGGGAAGACAACAGACCTGGAAAACAGATCCAGGAGAGACAACCTGAGAATCATCGGACTCCCAGAAAAGTATGATGAAAAAAAGAGCCTGGACACTATTTTCCAGGAAATTATCAAAGAGAACTGCCCAGAAGTCATAGAAACAGAGGGTAAAATAGACATTGAAAGAATTCATCGATCCCCTACTGAAAGGGACCCTAAAATCAAAACACCAAGAAATATAGTGGCCAAATGCCAGAACCCTCAGACGAAGGAAAAAATACTGCAAGCAGCTAGAAAAACCCAATTCAAGTATCAAGGAGCCACAATAAGAATAACCCAGGATCTGGCAGCATCCACATTAAAGCATTGAAGGGCCTGGAATATGATATTCCGAAAGGCTAAGGAACTTGGTATGCAACCAAAAATAACTTACCCAGCAAGAATGAGCATCTTTATCCAGGGAAGAAGATGGACATTCAACGAAGTAAGCGAATTTCACCTATTTTTGATGAAAAAGCCAGAACTTAACAAAAAATTTGATCTACAAGTACAGAACTCAAGAGAAATCTAAAAAGGAAACACACTTGAAGCGGGGAGATACATGCAGGATAAAGGTAAAAGGTTGGAGCAAAATCTACTATGTTTCAAGTGAAGCCAAAAAAGCAGGGGTAGCCATCCTGATCTCAGATCAAGCTAAAGCAAAAATTGATCTAATCAAAAGAGATAAGGAAGGGCACTATATCTTGCTAAAGGGTAGAATGAATAATGAAGCAGTATCTATATTAAACATATATACACAAAGTGGTGTAGCATCTAAATTCTTAAAAGAGAAATTAAGAGAGCTGTAAGAAGAAATAGACAGTAAAACTATAATAGTGGGAGATCTCAACCTTGCACTCTCAGAATTAGATAAATCAAACCACAAAATAAATAAGAAAGAAGTCAAAGAGATAAATAGAATACTAGAAAAATTAGACATGATAGATCTCTGGAGAAAATGTAATGGGGACAGAAAGGAGTATACCTTCTTTTCAGCAGTTCATAGAACTTATACAAAAATTGACCATATATTAGGACATAAAAACCTCAAACTCAAATGCAGTAAGGCAAAAATAGTGAATGCATCCTTTTCAGACCACGATGCATTGAAAATTACATTCAATAAAAAGCCAGGGGAAAGTAGACCAAAAAATAATTGGAAACTAAATAATCTCATACTAAAGAATGATTGGGTGAAACAGCAAATTAAAGACATAATTAATAACTTCATCCAAGAAAATGATAATAATGAGACATCATACCAAAATGTATGGGATGTAGCCAAAGTGGTAATAAGGGGAAATCTCATATCTCTAGAGGCCTATTTGTATAAAATAGAGAAAGAGAAGGTCAATGAATTGGTCTTGCAACTAAAAATGCTAGAAAAGGAACAAATTAAAAACCCCCATTCAAACACTAAACTTGAAATTCTAAAAATAAAAGGAGAGATCAATAAAATTGAAAGTAAAAAAAAAAAAAACTATTGAATTAATTAATAAAACTAAGAGTTGGTTCTATGAAAAAACCAACAAAATAGACAAACCCTTAGTAAATCTGATTTAAAAAAGGAGAGGAAAATCAAATTGTTAGTCTTAAAAATGAAAAGGGAGAACTCACCACTAACAAAGAGGAAATTAGAGCAATAATTAGGAGTTACTTTGCCCAACTTTACGCCAATAAATTTGACAACTTAAATGAAATAGAAGAATACCTCCAAAAATATAGCTTGCCTAAACTAACAGAGGAAGAAGTAAATATCCTAAACACTCCCATCTCAGAAAAAGAAATAGAACAAACTATCAATCAACTCCCTAAGAAAAAATCCCCAGGACCAGATGGATTTACATCTGAATTCTATCAAACATTTAAAGATCAATTAACTCCAATGCTAAATAAACTATTTGAAAAAGTAGGGATTGAAG